>NC_062559.1:13143018-13452105 GCF_016906955.1 Phacochoerus africanus | reverse complement strand
TGTCCAGTTACCTGCTGGGCCTCCAGGGCTTTGGGTCGAGACGGATGGCAGGTAAAACCCTCTGAGGGGGAGGCCCAGGAATCTGAATTTTATAGGGTGGTTTTCTTTTTGTTTTTTTTGTTTGTTTGTTTTTTATTTTGCTTTTGTCTCTTTAGGGCTGCAGCTGCAGCATATGGAAGTTCCCAGGCTAGGCGTCGAATCAGAGCTATTATAGCTGCCAACCTACCCATCACAGCTCATGACAACGCCAAATCCTTAACCCATTGAGTGGGGCCAGGGATTGAACCCGCAACCTCATGGATACTAGTCATGTTCGTTAACCACTGACCCACGATGGGAACTCCATGGGAATCTGAATTTTAAACAAGATCCCAGGCGATTCGGAAGCGCTCTCAAGTTGGAGAGCTCCAGACTGTGTTAAGCTTCCCACACGGCTGAAGTTCAGACTTCCTCCCCTCCCTGGTGAAGGGCCGCCCTGAGAGGGTCCGGGGCCACCTCGGCCGGCTGGCCAGCCTGGGCATTGAGCTGTGGCCACTCACCTCCCTCTCCCACCAAACCATTCCTTGGCAGCTGCTGCTGGGGCTGCAGCTCATCGAGGTGCCCACTGCTCCGACCTGTCCATCTCACTCTGCTGCTTTAACGTGTCTTCAGCACCGCCAGGAGCCTCAGCCTCCCCCCCGGCCTCCTCCCTGCCTCTGCAGCTGGCGGCGGCACCTCCTGTTCTCGTGCAGCCGTCGCATGCCTGCCGTGGAGAGAGGCAAGGATGAAAGTGGCTGTGATGTCCTGTCTCCTGCCCGTGTGGTGAGGCTTGTCTGGATCAAGGGGACTATTAGCAGTATTTGCAGGCCAAGGGCCCAGTGCCTCCTCCAGGATCAGCTCAGGAAAGGAGGGCGATTAGAAAACGGAGGCTAAGAATCCTCTCTGCCCCTCTCCTTCCCGCCTCTGCGTTCCTTCCCATCCTCTCCTGCCCATCCCATCGCCGTGTCCTGGACCCCACGAGAATCTAGAAAGCACATTGACAAAAGTCCCCTTGGCCGAGGGCACAGATAGCTCTGTCTTCCTATCCCTAGGCTGGCCCTGCACCCGCAAGAGCCAAGCCCTGTCCCTGTGCCTTAAAGCTGGTGGAGGGATTTGGCGTAGTCATGTTCTTAATCTACTGTGCTTGAAGCTCCACAACTAATACTTATTATCCTGAAGGGCAAATACAGCCATTCCAGAGAAAACTAACCTGATAATGAGAAAGGCAGCAATCGGCCAGATGAGGCTCTCTCCCCGTGGCCCCGGAGGGCTGATTGAGCTTCTTACGTTTAGCACACGGTTCCTTTTTCTTCTCTCTCTCTCTCTTTTTTAGGGCTGCACCCATGGCACATGAAAGTTCTCAGGCTAGGGGTATAACTGGAGCTGCAGCTGCCGGCCTACACCACAGCCGCAGCCACATCAGATCCAAGCCGCATCTGTGACCCCACACCACAGCTCACGGCAATGCCAGTTCCTGGCTGAGCGAGGCCAGGGATGGAACCCGCGTCCTCATGGATACTAGTTGGATTCATTACCATTGAGCTAAAACGGGAACTCCCACTATTTCTTTCTCTGATCGGGTCTACCAGGCGGCTGGATTTCATTGTGCATTCAACAGATTGAGTACCTACTGCATGCTCTGCTCTGCCAGGGGTTTCTAACGCTGGCTTCTCATTAGAATCACTGGGGAGCTTTCACTAAGTACAGTTTCTTCCTCACCGAGACTCCAGTTCAGTCAGTCTGGGAGGGCGTCCTGGTATCTGGGTTTTTTATTGTGGTGAGTTTGGGAACTACAGCCTTACGCCATGGTAAGGGCCATGGGGATACAGAGGATTTATGACCCCACGATCGCCTTCTGGGCACTCACTGTCTAGTTGAGGATGGGCGTCTTAAACACTCTGCAGCATTGTGTTCTGGTAAGTTAATAAGAATAATGCGGAATGTTGGAAAAAAGGTGGGGGAAGTAGGAGTTCCCTGGTGGCTCAGTGGGTTAAGGACCCAGTGTTACCACTGCTGTGGCTCAGGTCACCACTATGGTGCAGGCTTTTTTTTTTTTTTTTTTTTTTTTGCCATTTCTTGGGCCGCTCCCGCGGCATAGGGAGGTTCCCAGGCTAGGGGTTCAATTGGAGCTGTAGCCACCAGCCTATGCCAGAGCCATAGCAACGTGGGATCCGAGCTGCGTCTGCGACCTACACCACAGCTCACGGCAACGCCGGATCCTTAACCCACTGAGCAAGGCCAGGGATCGAACCCACAACCTCATGGTTCCTAGTCGGATTCATTAACCACTGAGCCACGACGGGAACTCCTGTGGTTCAGGTTTGATCCCTCTCCCTGGAACTTCTGCCTGCCATGGGCATCCCGCCCAAAAAGGTGGAGGGAGTAGAATTGAGGTGAGTCTTTCCACTGAGTGCGTGTTTATCTGTGAAGTTCATTTATCTTCCAGAGCCTTAATCCATCCAGTGTTCTATTGAGGACTGTAGGTAAGCATGCAGGCTTGAAATTCATTGAACGAGGGCTCTTGGCTAATCCAAACCCCTGGGTTTATAGTCAAAGACGCTGAGTTCCAGAGAGATGTTGTGACCTGCCAGAGGTCACACAACCAGCAGCTGGCAGAGCTGGAGGAAAACCCGGGCTCAGGCTAGATTCATAGCATCTGTGTTGAGAGAGAGACAAGCACCATTCACTGCAAGCAGCACCCTCCTGGGAAGGGAGCAGAGTGGAAGCCTTGTCATAGGACCCACTGCTCAGAATCTCACCAACCCTGCTAGCAGGTTCATGGCACTGCCATTTCTGTCCACCTCTGCCTTTCATAGCTGTTGAGTTGCCATCGTATCTGTTGAAAAGTCACAGGAGGGGCTTTTGGACTTGGGCATTCAAGCCAGATTTGCCACCTGACATGATTGCTAAGTGCACCTCACACTGGGGTTCTAGAGCCGTCCCAAGGGCACTGGGGCCCAGGACCTACCAGACTGGGTGAGGATCCCCCTCTGACCTGTAATACTCCTGCTCTGGGAAAATCTAGTTAAATACCCACAGCAACAGAGAGAGTCCATATTCGGATCAGTCATCAGTAGCACTCCTGGGGGACAAGAGGGAAGCTGGAAGGAAAAGCAGTCTCAGGCATGAGGAAGGAAAGGGAGTGGAGCGTATGGAAAAGAACCAGCACAGCCGTCTCTGGAAGCCACAGCAATTGTCACCCTTCTGTATATGGTGATAGAGGAGACAGTACTAGGAGATGGGCTTTCTCATTTGAATTTTTTTCTTTGTAGGCTGGTGTGTGTGTGTGGGGGGTTCTCTTCATCACCTCCTCCACCAAACTGCTGTGGTCTTGAGTGATGTGACCCAAGATGATTATACCACGCTGATTTACTCTAGGGAGGGCTCTGCTGACTTTTTATTTTCTTTTTTCTTTTTAGGGCCGTACCCACGGCATACAGAGGTTCCCAGGCTAGGAGTCCAATTGGAGCTATAGTTGCTGGCCACCGCCACAGCCACAGCCATGCCAGATTCTTAGCCCACTGAGTGAGGCCAGGGGTCGAACCCGAAACCTCATGGTTCCTGGTCGGATTCATTTCCGCTGCACCATGACGGGAATTCCTCTGCTGACTTTGATATTTTAGTTAGATTATGGACTTTAAATTTTTCACTGTTGTAACATATAGCAGTATAATCAACATCTCCTCAAGTCCAGGGGCTAAAAGGAGCTGGTCTAGGACACACACAGACACACACGAATCAAAGACAAGGAAAGCAAATGGGCATCTCCATGAACTAACTGGAGGATTCTTCTATCTCTGGTATTTGAAGGTATGCGGAGGGGCCGTATTGCTAAGACAAGGCGATCTGATTATGCTCCCCTGTCTGGAGACACTGGAAAATATCTGATTCTGAGTTAGGAAATGCTATGAACCCCTGATTCAGGAGCTCAGAAGACCCAACACCCAGCCACCCTTGCTCCGGGCTGCTTTGACCTTGTAAGTAGAGTAACTGGGTTTTCACCTTGTTCCAGGAACTATGTGTCTGATCAGTGTCCCTGCCAGGAGCTGGTTTCTGTCTCGGTGCCTCAGTCTAGAATTTCTGCGGGGTTCGCTTACCTGCTAGCCCTGTCTCAGGGCCTCTGAGGGGTGCTTGTCCGTCCTTCTTAGGGTCTGGGGTCCTCTCCCTGAATCCAAGCCCTCTGGCAAGTTCTCTTGACTTCTGTACCCTGTTGACAATCTAGGCGGCTCTATCATGGTTCAGGGAAGTTGTTTCGCATCTGTGATAGGCTGGAAAAAAGGCCCCCAAAGATGCCCATGCCCTCATCCCTGCACCTGGGAATGAATAGATGGGATTACACAGCAAAGGGAACTTTGCAGATGTAACGAAGGATCACAGACTTTAGAGTATTTTTAAAATGGATGATTGGGAGTTCCTGTCATGGCTCAGTGGTTAATGAACTTGACTAGTATCCATGAGGATGTGTGTTCAGTCCCTGGCCTTGCTCAGTGAGTTAAGGATCCGGCGTTGCCGTGAGCTGTGGTGTAGGTTGCAGATCTGGCATTGCTGTGAGCTGTGGTGTAGGTCACAGACATGGCTCAGATACTGTGTGGCTGTGGCTGTAGCTGTGGCGCAGGCTGGCAGCTGTAGCTCCAATTCGACCTCTGGCCTGGGAACCTCCATATGCCACAGGGGCAGCCCTACAAAGAAAAAAGACAAAAAGACTAAATAAATTAATTAATTAAGGATGATTGGACCCAGGTGAGTCAAATCTTACTAATCAAACTTCCATTTTTCTGGGCTCATCACCTCTGTCCCACAAGTACCACTGTTTCTTCTAAGGCCTCATGTTCTTCTAAGCCAGTAACTTTCCATGGTTGCTGAAGATGGGCAGGGGTTGCTGTGAGATGAACCGCTTGTGAGCACAACTCCTATTTCATGAGTGCTTATTATGGTCCATTCGCTTTACAACCATGGCTTCGTCTTCTCTGCACAGTAACCACGCGAGGGAGTTGTGATTGCCACCGTTTCTCGGATGAGGACCCTGGCGTTAAAGCTCAGAGAGGCTAAAGGACTTGCCCCAGGCGGTGTGTTCCTGACGTCCCTGTGAACTGGGATTCAAACCCAAGGTTGTTGGATTTCGAGGCTTGGGTTTTTAACCTCTGGGTCTGCTTCCTCCCGCGTTAGGAATGTTTTGTCCCTTGGATTTGCTCTTGCTCATCGTCGTCTCCTTGGAAGGGGAAGCGTTGTGATTCTAAACAGATGACCTCAACTGCTTTGATCTTCCTAGAAGCCGTGGAGCTCCATCCCTCCTTCTGCCTGGGGCTGGGCCTGATGACTCACTTCTAAGGAACAAAATAATGTGCAAGTGATCATGTGTGCAAGTGGTCGTGTTTGACTCAGCCACTGGACCATAAAAGGCATGGGGAACGCGTGCCTTCTCTCTTTTCTCAGGTTGCTCGCTCACTTTGAGGGACCCAGGCTGCCAGGTTGTGAGCCGCTATCTGGAGAGTTCCACGTGGCGAGGAACTGAGGCCTCCGGCCAACAGCCGGTGGGGGAACCGAGGCCGGCCAACAACTGTGTGACTGAGCGTGGCGGGGAGGCTCCAGGTCCAGATCCTGGCCCCAGTCTGCGGTGACAGCAACGTCCCAAAAGACACGCTGAGCCGGAACCACCCAGCCAAGCTGCTCCCACATTCCTGACCCGTGGAAGCTATGAGATAATTAATGTTTATTGCTTTAGGCTGCAGAGTGTTGGAGTCACTTGCTGTGTAGCAGCAGATAACCAGTAGGAGGATCGTGCTTGTCCCTCTCTGTTACTGAGCCTCAGAGTGAAACTCATGAGTCACAGATACTAGAACTGAAAGCACCTTTGGAGGTTAATGGGTCCGACCCCTTGTGTCTGCAGTGAGACAGACACAGTCATGTTTACGCAACAGGTGTTTGTGAGACTCGAGGGCAGAGACAGGAGCCGTACGTTTAGTGTTGAACCGAGTGAGTGAGAGTTCGGTGAAAGCCACCCCCAACCCGACTCTGCGTGAGGACATGGGGGCCTTAGGGTGAGGCGACCGCCAAGGCCCAGAGCTCAGTCGATGCAATTCCCTGGAGTATCTAGTTCGGTGTCCCCTCTCCTCCCGCCCCCTACCCACTGCTTCTCTGCCTCCTCCTCTTCTACCTGATGAGGTAAAGGCACCAGTGAGCCGTGTAGGCAATGTGTGAGGGGTGTGAGCAAAGCCTGTGCGGAGGCAGGGGCTGGGCTGTGCTGAGGATATTGCATGTGGCCCCCCAAAGCCAAAGGAGTTGCTGGGGACTCTCAAGGAAATTGCGATGGGATAAAGCCTGACGTTAAGGAAGGCGATGCTGGCGGTTGGGATGGAGCGGAGTGGGAGGGACAGGCGGCCAGAACACTGACAATGAGGCCTGGGAGGGCGTTAGTGCTTGGGTCCGACCCAGCTGGCACCTGTGTTTCCCCCCAGCATCTGGTACAGTGCCCTGGCACAGAGCAGGTGCTCGGTCAATGCGTGCTGTCCTGACCTTGGGTAACTCAGCTGCCCCGTCTCCCGGGTGCCTCTTCTCTCAGGTCCCAGGTGCAAGTGCTACGTGGTCTTCGACATGCAGCCCAGATTCAGCATCTCCACGCACACCCTCGGCGGCATGGATTTCTCAGAGCCCCGGACTCGCTCACCTTGGACTCGCACTGCACCGGCTGGCGGCTCGTCTCCCTCCCCCCCCAAGAATGGGAGGAGCTCCGAGGCAGGAGAGGACCCAGCCCGCCCACCTGGCTCTTATCTCCAGTATCCACTCCGATTGTGGATCTTTGACCTTCACCCTGGTGAGCACGGGGTGTGGGGTGCTTGGGGGGAGGGGCGAGCAGGGGGGTGGGGCTGTGCTGCTTGACATGGCATCGTAGTAACACTGTAAGACGCCTTTCACATCAAGTGCCTCAGTGTGTGCTGTCAAGTCAGGTGGTCTTCGAATGGGTGTGGCCAAGCACGCAGAGGGGTCAGGACCTCGGCCAAGCCTTGCAGAGGTGGGCAGCCGAGCCCCGGCTGGCTTGGCTGGGCTCCTAATGGCTCCGGCCTGCACGGCCCAGTTGGTGTCCCACAAAATGAGATTCTTCTGTGCCTGAAGCGTCTCCTCTGTGCCCTCGGTGGCCCAGTCCCTCTGCAGTGGGCTTGCATCTTACACGGGCTTCCGAGTCATCCGATAAGGTGAAGGGATTCAAAACTGTCTTTGAACAATCTCTGATGCTACCATAAAACTCGTGTGTGTGTAAAATCCTGGGCCAAATCATGTGGCATAAACGTCTCCCATAGGAAGTAACGCCCCGCGTGTAATGCGGGGGAAGGAGGACCTGGGCGGGCAGCCCGTCGCGGTATTCTCCACCCAGCCTGCCCCAGAGGGAACCATCTCTCGACTCGGGAATTACGCTCTCAGGGTCACCGTGCCAGGTGCCTAGGACTGTCCTGGTTCTCGTGCTCTAAGTTCTGGGTCTCAGGAACCCCCCAGATCTCTGGCAAAGAGTTGGCCACCCCACGTCAGCACTGAAAGTCACTCACGCGGCCAGAGGCCTGTGGCAGCTGAGGGCTTTGGGTGGCCCTGGTGGGCCGGATCGGCCGGCCACTCCTTCCCTGTTTCTCTTTCCGCCCTCCTCCCCACACTGCGTGTAGTTGAATCTGCAGCACCTACAGAACACACCCTCGAGACACAACCTCTAGGTTCGCCTGGAAAAGCAGCAAAAACACGGGCTTTTCTAATTTGAGAATTGACATCACCTGCGTGGCAGAAAGTCTGTATGTGCGAATGAGTGGGGAGAGGTGGAGATGTGTGCGTGTGTATGTGTGTGCAGTTGTGTGTGAGTATGTGTAGGTGTGTGTGGGGGGCTGTGTGTGTGTGTGCAGGTGTGGGTGTGCCAGGGCAGAGCCTGGTAAACCAAGCAGCAGCTTCTGGAAGGTGTCACCAATTCCCTTGCTTACAAGGCTCATTCTACAATTGCTCCTGAAAGAAGTGGACGCTTCCTGGCTGGGGTTGCTCCTTGAGGTGGGACATCTTAGAGCAGCAGTCAGCCAGTGCCCGGGGCACATCTCCCTGTCAGATCTTGGATGGGGCAGGGCACAGGTGACGGACAGCTGACAGTAAGTATTTGCTTGGCATTTATACCCTTAATGTGGTGGTGGTATCAGTGCTCTCTTGTCAAACCCATGCCTTTTCCTTTGTGTCAGAGTTGTGTGGACAGAAGGCCCCTTGGAAAGGTGTCTTCTCCCTCATCCCCTGTCTGGAGTTGTCTAGAACTAATTGGCTGATGGCAAGAGGGTTTTGACAGGGGAGCAACTTCTAGTTCTGCCAAAGGGCTTTTGTAGGATAGGACCAAGCCCCTGCCATTGATGAGGGAGACTGAAGCGGATGCATTCATGGATGATTCTTCATCTGACGTTCCCAGGGCTGATGAAGGGGGTTTAAGCAACGCAAGGAATCCGGAGTCTCCTGGGGCCCTCAAAGTGGGCGAGATAGGACCAGTGCAGTAGCCAGAGACAGGGCTGAGTGAGCCAGGCAGGCCCGAGAGTGCTCACCTCGCAGCTGAGTTGTCTTCTGGAAGGAAATAGAACACTGCCGCCAGGCTTCAGCTTGGCCCTGAGCCTGCACAGCGGCCTATATTCTCCGCTTTTCTCTGAGAAAAAGGCTCTGAGATGGTCCCTGTCATCTGCATTCTCACATCAGAGAGAGCAATAGCCTGGCAATCTAATTAGGGTGTGTGAATGGGGTGTGTGTGTGTGTGTGTGTGTGTGTGTGTGTGTGTGTGTGTGTGTGCATTTTGCTTTTGGCTGGTTTATATGCAATTAGGCATTTTCTCATTTTTCTGAGAAACACAGGAGAAACATTGAAAAGCCTCCTTCTGTGCCTGGATCAGGTGTGGGGTGGGACATTAACGGAGACAGGCTGCAGGTCTTCCCAGAGGAACGGTGCTTCGCAGCCACATTTGTTTCTGGTGTCAAGGGCAGAAAGAAGCAGTGGGATCTCTCTGGCTCCAAGCCCTGTGTTCTCTTTTGGGCCACCTCGAGCTTCAGCTGCAGTTAGACGGCTTCTGTAAAGCACTGCTCACAAATTCCCAAGTTTCCATATGTCACCCTGTTTCCTCGGGCCCCCCTCATGCAAAACCTGTCCAAAGATCTCCCCAGACCCGTGGCTCCCTGGAAGTGTCTCATCTTGGCACCTAACGTGGATTCCAATTAGCTGTGTGTTTGGCGGTTTCCTTGCTGCATGCCTGCCTGCTTTCTACACTCAAGCCCAGAGAGAGAGGACGGTAGCAGTTTTGCTCAGCCTTGTAACTCAGGACCCAACCCGAGGCCCGGCTTCGCGTATGTGGGCTGTAGACGTTCAGCTAATAAATAATCGTGCTTTCCCTCAAGGTTATTGCCTTGTCACGGGGAGGCTGGCAGAGCTTGTGAAATGCTGGTCCCCAGGTGTGACAGAATATTAAACAGAAGACACAAGACTCCTGTTTTGGTTTTGGAGAGGATGCACTGGACCCGGTGATGTTTTATGCATTCCCTCTTGGTCTCGGCTAATGAGCTTAGACTATGAGGTAGAAGATTCTGGATGCTGTTTGTCTTTCAGGGCTTTCCAATGAGACCCCAAAGGAGGAGGTTCTGGGCACAGAGAAGGAAGGGAAGGCTCGGTGGCAGAATTTTTTGGCATATGGAGAGCAGGTTGGCCCCAAAGAGATCTTTCCGGGCTCATTAAAGATAATTTGCTCCCAGGCCCTGTGGCTGTCCCTTCTGAAGGAGGAGAGTGACAGACAGATGAACATCTGGAGAAATTAGAGGCCTCGGAATTAAGCAGATGAGCAGCGGAAAGCAAGTGGCTCTGCACTGCCCGGGGAGGAGCGAGGCTGGCAGAGGTCACGTCTGTGCTGCTCCCGCGCCGCGTTCACTTGCCAGGAAGGCCCTCTTTGCCCAGGCGGGAGACGGACCCCATTGCCCTGGCCTCCTGCAATCCCGGCCACAAAGAGCCCTGCTCATGAGCAGCGTGCACAGGCTCTGCCGGGGGCGCCTCGTGCTTTGCTGGCCCCCAAGAGGCGCTCGCTACCTCGTTGGCCGCCTGCTGGCAAGGGCTCACGGCTTCTAGGCAAGCGGAGCCTAAGACTGTGGTCTCACGCTGTCTGCGGTGGTCGCTGCAGGCCCATCGGATGGTGGAATACATTGAAATGTGAGGCCCTTAAGCCCAAACTTGTCCCTCATCCCTCAAAAAGAGAACCGGCAAAGCGACCTGGGAAACGGCCCTCCTCCTGCTCTAATGCAGGGATTCCTGGGGCCCGCGGTGCACGCCTGTGCTGACATGGGTGCTTCTCCAGCCTGGCTTTGTCTTTATGCTCCAACAGCGTCCAACTGTACAGTTTAGTAACGAGGCACTAATGTGGATTCGGAGGCCTCCGTGGGGATGGATGATTAGGCCGATTGATGATTTGGGACGTTTCTCACCTGGGGGGGAGGTTGTACCCCTGTTAGAGCTGGATCAGTTACTTCTGGAGGGCCCGTGATTCATGTTTATATCAGAAGAATTGGATTGGGGCGTGCTGAGCTCAGGAGGCGCGAGAAGCAAGAAGGAAGAGGAGCTGATGTTTTTGTGGTCCAGTGAAGGTCAGATGGTGTCCGAGGTGCTTTAGGACAATGTGCTTCGTTTAGGCTGTGACTGACCCTGGTCTGTTGGGAGCCCTGCCTCCATCTGCCTGGCATGAGAGCAGGAGGCGGAGTCTGCCCAGAAAATGAGTTTTGAGAGGATTAGAGTGTCCGTGATTGGGGAAGCATGCTCAGCTCTGAGACGACTCCAGAAGTCAGAATTCAATGTGCAGACTCGGCCATGACGCTCACCAGCTACACAGACCCCTCCCTGGCTTGTGGTCACGGGCTCTGCAGCTGGGTTGCAGCTGCAATGAGAGAAAAGACACCCAGTGTTTCTCTTCCTCCAGAGCAGTGGCTCTCAAACCAGCCGGCATCAGAACCACAGATGGCCAGGCCCAGCACCCCGAGTTTCTGATCAGTAGGGCTGGGGTAGGGCTGCATTTCTAACAAGCTCCCAGGTGATGCTGAGGCTGTTGGTCCAGGGACCACACTTACAACCTCTCCTCTGGAGCACCTGCCAGGAGGAGGTCCCGCTCAATGTCTGCAAAGGGCCGGGCTTCCTGGGGAGGGGCTGCCCCCGTCAGAGCTGGATGGTGGAGTCCTTCAAGCTGTCCCTCCCCGCCATGCCCCCTTCGCTGTCCTTTGGAACGGAACATGCTGCCTCGTGCAGGGACGACAGCCGATAATCTCCTTCTGATGCTTTATAATTCAGTCCTCTCAGCGCTTTGCAAAAGCTTTTTTATTTCTCTTTCATTAAAAAAAGAAAAAAAAAAAGGATCCTGTGGTCCTTGAAGACAGATGCCTGTTTAGGTTTGCTTTGGGGGCACAGTGACCTGCCTGTAAAGCGAGCATCTTAGGGAGCCTGATCTCTTAAGTGTCCAGCAGTGGAGCCAGTGAACAAACAGTCGCTCTGTTCCCAAAAGGCAGGCTAAGACCCCCGTGTCCAGCAGCACTGGGTCCCCTGATCACTCCTGTTCTGACAGCAAATGTTCTAACTACCTCAGCACCCGTGGAGAGGCTAATGAAGGGCAGTGCCAGGCTCAGGGAGGCTCTTGGCAAATTAATTAATTAATTTATTTATTTATTTTAGAGCCACACCTGCAGCATATGAAAGTTCCCAGGCTAGAGGTCGAATGGGAGCTGCAGCTGCCAGCCTACACCACAGCCACAGCAATGTGGGATCTGAGCTATGTCTGTGACCTACACGCAGTTCACAGCTATGGCAGCTTCTTAACCCACTGAGGGAGGTCAGGGATTGAACCCATGTCCTCAAGGATACTAGTTGGGTTCATTAGCACTGAGCCACAGTGGGAACTCCTGCAAATATTTATTTAATCTGTGGAGTAAGGGAGGTAGCAGGAAGTTGTGTGTGTGTGTGTGTGTGTGTGTGTGTGTGTGTGTGTGTGTGTTGGGAGTGGGTGTCCCTATTCTCATACCTGGGAGGGAACTCTCTTCCTTAGCAATAAACTTATTTCCAAGTCCTACTTTCATAAATTGATCTACTGGACAGAGGCATGGACTCCACCCTTCCAAGTCTCCTTTATAAAGAGCATAGCAAAAGCCCCTGCTTGGAAGGGAGGGGACCCTTGGAATGTTTAGTCCCAGGCCCAAGGCCAGGGTGTCATAACTACTGGCTGTTCTTGTGGATTTACGGCTCTGGACAGGCGTGTTCTGTTGGGGCGTCAGATGAGCTAGGGAACAGGCTCTTCCTGTTCCCATCTCTGAACAGGACCCAGGCAGATGCCGCAGCATCAGGTTTTGATTGTTCACTGGAACTGGAGCTGCCACATCGGGCTGCCAAGACTCCGCGTGAGGCTTGAGTGGCAAGTCACCGCCTGGTCCCCCAGGAAAAACTAGCCCCCACCTTCATGGAGCCCAACGACTCCCCCCGTGGGAAGCTGATGCCACGCCCCCACCCTCCCCCTCCTGCCTCGCCTCGGCTGTGTGAGCGCCCATTGCCCTGTCACTTTCCCTCGGTGGCAGGTGGGAGAAAGGACAGTATGAGCTCACGATGGACCATCTCCAACTGGCCCCACCAGCCGCTTCCCACCTCCTCTCCCCAGCACCCACTGAAGACCTGAGGGGCCCTGGAGGTCCCAGGGGCCGGGGACACTGAGGTCCTGATGTGCCATTTGACAGCGTTCTGCTCTAGCCGTTCCCTGCAGGTGGCCCCTTCTCAGGCCACCCGTCTGCACTCCGAATGCTTGTCTCGGATTCCATGCCAACGAACTTCATTCCAAAATAGGTCCTCTTGGGTCTCAGGTTCTGTTCCGCAGGCTGCTCCTTCATTCACTCACTCAGCCGTGGTTACTGCTGTGGTCAGGGCAGCTCTTGAGTCGTGCGAGGAAGGCAGCCAGGACCTAAGCCCTGGGCCCGCCCAGGCACACAGTTGGCGGTGACAGGGCGGGTCTCTGGCTCTTGGTGTGCCACGTGCCTTAGCCCTGACAGCAGCGGCCCGGGGTCTCAGTGGCCTCTGGCTTCTCACCGAAGGCGGAGGAGCAGACCCTGACCATCTCTGGGGAGAAGGAAAGGCTGCTGCATATTTCAGCCCGACGGGGAGTGAGCCCTCCGTCTCCCTGGCTTCGCTCTGGGCATCGCCTCTTTGACTGGGAGACTTGTATCTCTGAAAACAAAATTACCGTCACCATTTTCCAGGCAGGGAAAGGCGACCCCAGCCCTGGGAGTGAGTCTCCCAGTGGCGTGGGGGTGGGTGGGAAGGAGAAACGGAGCCTTGGGGCACCAACACTCTCGTCTTTACTGCCCCTCAGGGCTCTGCTTGGCTTTGCCTGCGGTTGACCAGATGCCCAGCACGTGCTTTCTTCAGTCTTCTTTCCAAAGGGTCAGCATAGAATTTGAGGATCTCCTGCGGGGCTGGGGGGAGTGGGGACACTATCAAACCTGAGGTCCCAGATACCTTGATCCAGAGTTGAGTCCCCCTCCCCGTCCCACACAATGGGAATCACTGTGTGATGTGCTTGTGAATGACGCGGAACAGAGGAAAGACAGAGAAGCGCTGCCTGTCTGCTCTCACTCGTTTACGCATTCATTTGCCTCCAAAGCAGTCCCTGAGCCCCTGCTCGGTATCTGGCACTCTCTTGGGCACGGGGATATTGACATGGACAGCAGGCTGAGAGGAGGGGCTTGCTGGCATTCTTGGGAAGCTTGCCATCAAGGTGAGCCTGGAAGAACCTGGTTGGAGAGAAAAAGAGGCCCTCTGTTAACTGCGGAGGTTGTCACGATCTGTCTGGGGACTCCCCCCAAGATGCGTGGAAGTCAGGAGTGTTCAAGGGGCCTCCAGCAGAGTTTCTTCACACCGTTGACCGGAACTAGGAAACCTGGGTTGTGCGTTTAATTCCCAGAGATGACAGGTAACTGATCAAAGAGGGAAAACCATTCACAGACAGATATCTTGCAAATTCTGTTCTTGGTTCTGGGCTCAGGGTAGCCCTACACACTCCTGGAAAATAAACAACTCAAGTGCAAAGTATAGAAGGCAACTGACAGTCTAGAGTGAGGCATACCCAGGCGGTGCTGATACCTCCTCAGGGTCTAGGGTCTGCCCCCAGCCTTATGCCCTCAAAGCTCGGTTCAGTCAGCACCATGAGAGCAGATCTAACGTTTGAGAAAGATTTGCTCTAACCAAACACATAGAATGTGAGTCAAATCAAAATGCCAGCTTCTTGATTTATACCAAAAAACCACAACTGTCACACAGGTAAAATACATTGTGATGGCCTGTATCTCACTCTTCCTATGGAGCAATCTTCAAGCCAGTTGTCAATAGTAGATTGTGAGGTTGAAATCAGAGCAGAGGCGTCCAGTTAGGTAGTTGTGCTATTTAATAGCCCTAAATTGTGAGAGCCTGCTCAATCATGGTGATATGTAAAATATATGGTCACTGGCTCTGATGAACTTGAAATGGGCTGGGCATCACTCCTGAACACACCCTGGTTGGGGGCTGCCAACTCCATTGCGGATGGCACGTTCTTGCTTGTTTTCTCCTCCACCGTCAGTCCATTCTCATAGGTTTGGGAGGCATTCTAGCTCTTTTAAGAGACTTTGTTTCTCTCCACTCTGGTCCTTCTTGCATAGAACCTATAGTTTATCCTTTGGAACTTTTTTGTGGTCTCCATGTACTGCCAAACAGGAAAAAATTTCGTGCCGTCTTGAGGCACAAAGACCAGTCCATTGATTATTTTATTTTATTGAAAAAATTTTTTGGTTATAGTTGATTTACAATGTTCTGTCAATTGCGCTGTACAGCAAAGTGACCCAGTTATACATACATATATATATATATATTCTTTTTTTTCACATTATCTTCCATCCTGTTCCATCACAGGTGACTAGATATAGTTCCCTGTGCTAGACAGAGGACTCTCATTGCTTATCCACTCCAAATGCAATAGTTTTCATCTACTAACCCCAAATTCCCAGTCCATCCCACTCCCTCCCCCTACACAACCACAAGTCTGTTCTGCATGTCTGTGACTTTGTTTCTTTTCTGTAAATAGGTTCCTTTGTGCTGTACATTGGATTTCAGATATAAGTGATATCACAAGGCCTTGTCTTTCTCCTTCTGACTTAACTTCACTTAGTACGAGAGTCTCTAGTTCCATCCATGTTGCTGCAAATGGCATTATTTTGTTCTTTTTATGGTTGAGTAGTATTCCATTGTGTATATGTACAACATCTTAATCCATTCATCTGTTGATGGACATTTAGGTTGTTTCCATGTCTTGGCTATTGTGACTAGTGCTGCAATGAACATAGGGGTGCATGTATCTTTTTTCAATGGAAGTTTTATCCAGATAGATGCCCAGGAGTGGGATTGCTACATCACGTAGTAGTTCTATATTAATTTTCTGAGGTACCTCCAAACTGTTTTCCATAGTGGTTGTACGAATTTACATTTCCGCCAACAATGTAGGAGGGTTGCCTTTTCTCCACATCCTCTCCAGCATTTGCTATTTTTAGACTGAATAATGATGGCCATTCTGATCAGTGTGAGGTGGTACCTCATTGTAGTTTTGATTTGCATTTCTCTAAGTGATGTTGAGCTTTTTTTCATGTGCTGTATTGGCCATCTGCATGTCTTCCTTGGAGAAATGTCTATTCAGGTCTTCTGCTCATTTTTCCATGGATTATTAATTTCAGATTGGCCCAGAATTGGGTCAGAAATTCTTTTTCCTCTTTTAGATGGTAGAAATTCATCAGTAAAGTGAAGAAGTCTAACTTAGCCTAATGCAGTTATATTGCTGTGTCATCGGAGAGATTTCTTTCAGGGTGCTGGAAAAAGGAAGTCATGGCTCTTGGGTGTTTGTAAACTGGGAAACTTCTGGGATAATGCTCTGGGAAGGGGAAAGGTGAGGAGGTAAGGGAGACAAGTTTTCTCTGAGGAACTGGATTAGAAATTTGTGGACACACCTATTGGACAGGGGAGAGTATTAAGAAATTTGCAGGGACCGGATCATGAAGCTACTTGCAAGTCATGTAGTAGAATCTGAACTTCACCTTGATCACAATGGGAGATCATTTGTAGGTTTACAAGTAGGGGAGTAGCATTATTGGATTGGTCTGTCAGTTAGCACATGGAGAACAGGTTGGAGAGCGTGGGAGCAAGACCAGAGGGAGCAAGCCCAGCTACAGATCTGCTGTCACCTGGGTCCAGTGGTTCTCAACCTCGAGAAATAAGAGAAGCACATGGTCTTGCCCTGGCCTCAGCCTGGACCAATGACATCAGAATCTTTGAGGGTGGAGCACCCAGGTGATCCCAGGGTGCAGCTAAGATTGTGATTCATTAATGCAGGTGCTGCAAAATGGCAGCCTGACTCAAGAAGGTAGCAGTGGGGCTGAAGATGAGAAAGGCATTTAAGAGGGAGAAAAAATTGGAGGGAGAGGAGCCTTCCCCTTTGGTGACTGCTTTGACTCTCAGAGTAGATGGCGGTACAGTTCATTCAGAGAGAACTTTAACAAGAGGATGAGCTCCAACCCTGCAGGGGAGCAGTGAGTACTTTCTCAAAAGAGGTCCCTCGTGTTCAAAACTATTTAGCTTGGCATCTTGTGTCTGCTTTCCAGGTTTCTGACCTGCTCCCACCCTCACTGTCCTCTAGAGCCACTTCCTCTTCTTCTTGACTACTTGCCTGGCTTCTGACTTCTGCTTCCATCATCTCCCCAAATCTAGCCAGTACCTTGGCTGGTTCACCCATCTTGGCTACCATGTTACACCCACAACTCATTGATGGCCACAGACATGAGGAACAAGAAAAAGAAAGAACCCCGGTTGCTGTGACATCTCCTGGGGTGTATAGGGTCTCCCTCTCCCACAAGGGCCATTCAGTGCCTCAGTGTGCCAAGAGTGGAAGCTTCACTTCCACTGCGTGTAGGCTTAAATGGAACAAGACTGGATAAACTATCAAATGCGGACTCTTCACTAGACCAGAAAGTTGCTGATTTTTTCGTTAAGGTATGGAGGGCTGCTCAAGGCCCCGCACAGTAATGGAGGGTGGAGAGCTCTTCTTGGCCTCAGATCTATTCTGACTTGAGCCTGAATATGTGACCTGGGCCCTCCCTGGGCTGCGTGGATGCAGTTTTCTCAAGGTTTCTTTAATCTCCAAAGAGCAGGACACTTGACCACCACCCTGTGTTCTTCTTACCTTTTAAACAGACCTGAGTTCTTACTCAGGGATTCTCTTCAGTCCAGTAACTTATTTCAGTTAAGCCCAAGTGTTCTGGAGAGGACACAAGTCAGCCTGTATTTGTGGGGCTTCTAGCACCAAGAATCAAATGCACAGGTCAAGAAAACGTCTATAAATGCCACCATTTCATTCCTCTCTATGGCTGAGTACTATTCTATTGGATAGACCTAGAAATTATCATGCTAAGTGAAGTTAGACAGTAAGACACAAACATCATATGCTGTCACTTATATGTAGAATATAGAAAAATGGATACAATGAATTTATTTGCAGAACAGAAATGGACTCACAGAAAACTTGTGGTTACCAAAGGAGACAGGTTGGGGGCAGGAATGGGCTGGGAATTTGGGATAAAAATGTAAAATTAGTTTGTGATCATGGTTGTACAACTATAAATATAATAAAATTAATTGAATTAAAAAAAAAGGTCTGCACCTGCTGGGACCCCATCTGTCTGAGTCGGCATTTGGTGACTGCCTGAGAAAGGCAGAGAGTTGATAATGCTTTGGGTTTATACAAAACTTTCCCAATCCTGCTGGCATTTCTTTTTCTTGTCTGGGTTGTGATCATCTTTATTTCCCCACGTGCACGGATCCCTGGGCTTTTTCTCCTGGGCATATGATAGGCATCTCTCGGCTAGGGTAGCTCATGGATCTAAACTGTATCTTACTGCAGAGGCTGCAGTTCTGTAGGTGGCCACACCAGGTGCCCTTGGGGGAGTGCAGGCTGTCCACAGACACTATATCTCCAGGGAACTGAGACCTGCTTTGGCTGTTTATATGGTTCCATATAAATTTTAGAATTATTTGTTCTAGTTCTGTGAAAAATGTGGGTGATTTGATAGGAATCACATTAAATCTGTAGGTTGTTTTGGGTAGCATGGCCTTTAAAACAATATTGATTCTTGCAATCAAAGAGCATTTACCTCTTCTCTTCTAATTTGGATACCTTTTATTTCTTTTTCTTGTCAGATTGCTGTGGCTAGAATTTCAAGTACTATATTGAATAGAAGAGGTGAGAGTAGGCATCCTTGTCTTGTTCTAGATTTTAATGGGAAGGCTTTCAGCTTTTCACCATTGAGTATTATATTGGTTGTGAGTTTGTCATAAGTGGCTTTTAATATGTCAAGGTATGTTTCCTCAGTACTTGCTTTGTTAAGAGTTTTTAACATGAATGGATGTTGAATTTTGTCAAATGCTTTTTCTGCATCTATTGAGATGATCATGTGGTTTTTATCTTTTCTTTTGTTGATTTGGTGTATCACATTGGTTTATTTGCGTATGTTGAACCATCCTTGTGAAGTTGGGATGAATCCCACATGGTTATGTTGTATGATCTTTTTTATGTATTGTTGGATTTGGTGAGCTAATATTTTGCAGTGAAATTTTGTGTCTGTATTCATTAAAGATATTGGCCTGTAAATTTCTTTTTTCAGTAGTGTCTTTCTCTGGTTTTAGTATCCCAGTAATGATGGCTTTATAGAATGTCTTTGGGAGTATTCCATCCTCTTCAGTCTTTTGGAAGAGTTTGAGAGGATTGGTGTAAATCCTTCTTTGTATGTTTGGTAGAATTTGCCTTTGAAGCCACCTGGTCCTGGACTTTTGTTTGTAGGGAGTTTTTTTGTTTTGCTTTGTTTTTAATAAATTACAGATTCTATTTCACTTCTAGTGATTGCTCTGTTCAAATTATATATTTCTTCTTGATTCAGTTTTGGTGGGCTGTGTGTTTCTGTTGTCTGTTTCTTCTAGGTTGTCAAATTTGTTAGCATATAATTGTTCATGGTGTCCTTTTATGTTTTTTTGTATTTCTGCAGTATCAGTTGAGATTTCTACTTTTTCATTTCTTATTTTATTTGGGTTCTCTCTTTTTTTCTTGGTGAGCCTGGACAGAGGTTTGTCAATTTTATTTACCCTTGCAAAGAACCAGCTCTTGCTTTCATTGATATCTTCTCAGTTTTTCTTCTTAGTTTAATTTTATTTATTTATTTTTGTTTTTTGTTTTAATGATTTTTATTTTTTCCATTACAGCTGGTTTACAGTGTTCTGTCAATTTTCTACTGTACAGCAAGGTGACCCAGTCACACATACATATATACATTCTTTTTTCTCACTTTATCATGCTCCATCATAAGTGACTAGACATAGTTCCCAGTGCTATACAGCAGGATCTCATTGCTTATCCTCTCCAAAGGCAGTAGTTTGCATCTATTAACCCCAAATTCCCAGTCCATCCCACTCACTCCCCCTCCCTCTTGGCAACCATAAGTCTGTTCTCCATGTCCATGAGTTTCTTTTCTGTGGAAAGGGTCATTTGTGCCTTATGTTAGATTCCAGATATAAGTGATATCATATGGTATTTGTCTTTCTATTTCTGATTTACTTCACTTAGTATGAGAGTCCCTAGTTCCATCCATGTTGCTGCAAATGGCATTATTTTGTTCTTTTTATGGCTGAGTAGTATTCCATTGTTGTATGTATATGACATCTTCTTAATCCGCTCATCTGTTGATGGACATTTAGGTTATTTCCATGTCTTGGCTATTGTGAATAGTGCTGTCATGAACATAGGGGTGCATGTGTCTCTTTTAAGGAGAGTTTTGTCCGGATAGATGCCCAAGAGTGGGATTGCTGGGTCATATGGTGGTTCTATATTTAGTTTTCTGAGGAACCTCCATGCTGTTTTCCATAGTGGTTGTACCAATTTACATTCCCACCAACAGTGTAGGAGGGTACCCATTTCTCCACATCCTCTCCAGTATTTGCTATTTGTGGACTTATTAATGATGGCCATTCTGACAGGTGTGAGGTGGTGCCTCATAGTAGTTTTGATTTGCATTTCTCTAATAATCAGTGAGGTTGAGGACTTTTTCATGTGCTTGATGGCCATCCATATATCTTCTTTGGAGAAACGTCTATTCAGATCTTCTGCCCATTTTTCAATTGGGTAGTTGGCTTTTTTTGCTGTTGAGTTGTATAAGTTGTCTGTGTATTTTAGAGATTAAGCCCTTGTCAGTTGCATCATTTGAAACTATTTTCTCCCATTCTGTCTGGTTTTTGTTTTTTTATGGTTTCCTTTGCTGTACAAAACATTGTCAGTTTGATTAGGTCCCATTGGTTTATTTTTGCTTTTATTTCTGTTGCCTTGGGAGACTGACCTGAGAAAACATTTGTAAAGGTGATGTCAGAGAATGTTTTGCCTATGTTCTCTTCTAGGAGTTTGATGGTGTCTTGTCTTACATTTAAATCTTTAAGCCATTTTGAGTTTATTTTTGTGCGTGGTGTGAGGGTGTGTTCCAGTTTAATTGATTTACATGCAGCTATCCAGTTTTCCCAGCACCACTTGCTGAAAAGCCTGTCCTTTTTCCATTTTATATTCTTGCCTCCTTTGTCAAAGATTAATTGACCATAGGTATCTGAGCTTATTTCTGTGTTCTCTATTCTGTTCCATTGGTCTGTATGTCTGTCTTGGTTTTATTGATGTCTTCTATTAGTTTTTAAATCTCTATTTTTTTTTATTTCCTTTATGATTTTTATTGTTTCCTTCCTTCTGCTGACTTTAGGTTTTGTTTGCTCTTCTTTTGCTAGTTCTTTTAAGTGGTAGGTTAGGTTGTTTATTTGAGATTTTTCTTATTTTTTGAGGAAGGCCTGTATCACTGTGAACTTCCCCCTAAGAACTTCTTTTGCTTCTTACAGACTTTATATAGTTGGGTTTGCATTGTCATTTGTCTCAAGGTATTTTTAAATTTCCTCTTTGATTTCCTTATTGACTTTTTTTTTTTTTTTTTAGCAGCATGTCATTTAGTCTCCATGTAATCATTTTCTTTTCTCATTTCTTTTTCTGTGGATGATTTGTAGTTTCATACTGTTGTGGTCAGAGAAAGTGCTTGAAATAATTTTTGTACTCTTAAATTTGTTGAGGTTTTTCTTTGTATGTGTGTCCTGGTATGTGGTCAGTCCTAGAAAGTGTTCCAGGTACACTTGAAAAGAATGAGTATTCTGGTTTTTTTTTTCTTTGGATGTAATATCCTGAAAATATCAAGTTAGACTTTTTTTTTTTCCTTCTATTTCAGGGCTACACCACAGCAAATGGAGATTCCCAGGCTAAGGGTCAAATCGGAGCTGCAGCCTCTGGCCTACACCACAGCCACAGCAATGTGGGATCTGGAGTGCATCTGTGACCCACATCACAGCTCATGGCAATGCTGTTTCCTTAACCTACTGAGCGAGGCCAGGGATCAAAACCATGCCCTCATGGATCCTTGTTGGGTTCATTAACCACTGAGCCATGAAGGGAACTCCAAGACTTTTGTATCATTTAGAATCTCTGTTGCCTTATTGATTTTCTGTCTAGAAGATCTTTCCATTGATGGAGTAGGGTGTTAAATTCTCCTACTGTTGTTGTATTCCCATCAGTTTCTCCCTTCATGTCTGTTAGAATTTGTTTTATGTATTTGAATGTTCCTATATTAGGTGTGTATATATATATATATATTATTTTTTTTTTGTCTTTTTGCCATTTCTTGGGCCACTCCCATGGCATATGGAGGTTCCCAGGCTAGGGGTCTAATCGGAGCTGTAGCTGCCAGCCTACACCAGAGCCACAGCAACGTGGGATCCGAGCTGAGTCTGCAACCTACACCACAGCTCACAGCAATGCTGGATCCTTAACCCACCGAGAAAGGCCAGGGATTGAACTCATGGTTCCTAGTCGGATTCGTTAACCACTGCGCCACAACAGGAACTCCAAGGTATGTATATGTTGAGGAATGTAACATCCTCTTCTTGAATTGACTTTATCATTGAATAGTGTCTTTTTTTATCTTTCTTTACAGCCTTTCTTTTAAAGTCTATTTTGTTTGATGTGAGTATTTTGACTCCACTTTCTTGTCATTTCCATTCACATGAAATATCTTTTTCTGTCTCCTTACTCTCTGTCTATGTGTGTTCTTTGCCCTAAACTGCATATCTTGTCAGTAGCATATTGCAGGCTCTTGTTTTTTAACCCAGTCTGCCATTCCATGCCTTTTGGCTGGAGCATTTAGTCCATTGAATTTAAGGCAATTATTGATAAATATATATTTTTTCCATTTCCTTATTTTCCAGTTGATTCTATATTTCTTCTTTGTTCTGTCCTTTTTCTTTTCATCTTGCTTTTTGCGGTTTGATGATTGCCTTTTATTTTAAACTTGTGTTCTCTTATTTTTGGATTTGTAAATTTATTGTATGTTCTTGATTTGTGGTCCTCCTGCTTCTCAAGTATGTGAACTCCTTCCTATATCTGCTTGTTTAAGACTGATGTTATATAGGCTCAAACATGCTTCTAAAAAAAAAGAATCTACATTTGCATATTCTCCTCCCCCACATTGTAGGATTTTAATGTCCTCTTTTACATCTTCGTGTTTATCATTTTACTGTTCTTTGTGCTTATCATCACTTTCACAAATAGATTTTGTTTTCTTTTTGATCAGTATACTGACTTATTTAAATGATTTACTTTCCAATTGTGATTTCCTCTTTCCTAGGAGATCATAGAAAATAGCTCTGGAGAGCCTCCTGATTAGAGAGGGCACTGGCTAACAAGGGAAGCTCTCTTTCCTGACATTTAGAGCATTTGTGGTGTGACCCAACCTCAGGGCACTGCTCACATAAAGCGAGATGCTCCTGGAGCCCCTGGAGTGGGTGTGGTGGCCCTGGACATTTGTAAGGATGCTTTCAGCTCTAGCCGGTTGGGCCATTTATTACTCTGCCCTGGTTATGCTGAAAGCTTCTCCCCCCTTGGGGGAATGGACACCCACAGCCAAAACTATAATTTCAACAGATAAGCATGAGGCTTCTTACCAAGGACTCCTTATTTTGGGCTTGAGCCATAGGCCCTGAAGGTAGGACAGAGGCCTCATGCCTGAGGAGGAGCGACCAAAGTGGTCGAGGGTCAGGAAAGGCTTCAGAACACCAGGAGATCCCTAGTCCTAAGCCCAAACTCACTGCCCACCTTGCCAGACTCGGGCAAGGCTGTGCTGAGCTGTCTTTTCCTCATTTTGTCTGTTTCTCCGGTCTTTTCCTGTGTGAGTGGGGAGATGCTACTTAACTTCTGCCAGGCCTCTTATCCTCATTTTTTTTTTTTTTTTCAGGAAAGAAAAGGTTAGGGGAGGCTTAGCCAGGGAGAGCTAACCTGTGCTCTCCTTCCCAACCTCTAGACTATTTTAATCTTGTAAACAGTAATGATGTGTGGGGGGAACAATTTTATTGTTTACTGAAGCAGTCGAGTGATAATTGCAGAGAAGGGAGAAAGCAGAAGGCCTTCCTCCCCATCCTGCCTTTCTCTCTGCTGTTCTCTATGCTAATATAGGACCTGATGTTGTGTCTTGTGAATCAGGATGACAGACCAGGAAAGGGAGCACAGCAGGGGATGACGGAAGGAGGGAGGTGAGCCTGAGGCCTGGACACCCCCCGCCCCATCCCACCCTACAGAGGAGTAAATGGGATTGGACTGTCTTAGGCTGACTGCTCAGGGTGGTTACACGGTAAAAGAGGATGGTTGTGCAAATAGCTCTCGGCCCATGAGATGGGGGGGGTCTTCTGAAATAAGGTCCTCATGGAAAGTTCCTTCTGGTGGTCAGATCAAAATGTATTCTGCGACAACATAAAAAGGAAGAAGATGTACCAACTGGAACAAATATAAAATTATTTTCTTCAACCTTCTTAGGTTAATCTGTCCATTTCTGTTTGACTACTGTTATTAAAAAATTCATCTCAAGAAATAGCAAAAAGACAAAAAAAATAAAATAAAAAAAACCAAGAAATAGCAAAAAGACAAAAAAAAAAAGACTTAAAAAAAAAAAAAGGAGTTCCCATTGTGGCACAGTGGTTAACGAATCCGACTAGGAACCATGAGGTTGCGGGTTCGGTCCCTGCCCTTGCTCAGTGGGTTAACGATCCGGTGTTGCCGTGAGCTGTGGTGTAGGTTGCAGACGCAGCTTGGATCCCGTGTTGCTGTGGCTCTGGCGTAGGCCGGTGGCTACAGCTCCGATTCAACCCCTAGCCTGGGAACCTCCATATGCCGCGGGAGCGGCCTAAGAAATAGCAAAAAGACAAAAAAAAAAAGACTTAAAAAAAATTTCATCATGCTTGAAATGATCAATACCATATTTCTCTTTAACAGTGTATATCCCTTAAAGGAGCTTCTTGTCACTGCCAGATAGAGAATGTATTGAATGCCCAGTTTATGTGGAAGCCTGTGTGTACACTGGGCTGGGAGGCCAGGGTGCAGTGTACAGCCCTTTTGGGTTGAGCAAGAACTCACGTCCCATAACCACAGGATGCTTGACATGCAGTCTAACAAATGTTGAAATATTTTGGCTGTCATGGCTTGAGTGGACGTGACCACCCAGCGGGCTGGGATAGGAAGAGGTGGGGGGTTGGTGGGGAACAGAGAAGGCAGCTGGAGTTGCACAGGACTTGGTTTAAGGGGATGGCTCACCCACAGTGGGGTTGTACAAGACGGGGTTCACGAGCTTTTCCCCCAGAGTCACCCAGGACTGGGATGAGAGGATGGGCCGGGCCCCTGGATCAGCATCTCCACTGGGGGGCCCAGGACTCACTCTGAACAAGCTTCCAGGCAGTCTCGTGCACATGGAAGTTTGAGAACCTTTAAGCCCGAGGGTGTTTCGGCCTGAGGAAGTAGGGGTGGCTGCCCACCGGGTCATGGAGGATGGGCATGACAGCTGGCAACCCTGGGAGCTGGCAGTAGCTTTGAATGCTAGATGGTTTGTCCAATTAAAAAGCAAGCCCAGGAGTTCCCATCGTGACTCAGTGGTTATGAACCTGACTAGTATCCATGACAATGTGAGTTTGATCCCTTGCCCAGTGAATTAAGGATCCGGAGGTGCCATGAGTTGCCATGAGATGCATCTCAGGGATCCTGAGTTGTGTGGCTGGGGTTGCGTGCCATGAGTTGCCAGCAGCTGCAGCTCCAATTTGACCCCTAGGCTGGGAACCTCCATATGCTGCAGGTGCAGCCCTGAAAAAGAAAAAAAGTGAGCCTGGTCCCTGACTGCAGATACAGGGTCTACTCTCTCCCCCAGGGGAGGGAAACTGCTAAGAGCAGACTAGGGACCAGGCCCTCGGTATGCTGGGGGAAAGCCAGCTGTGTGGCAGGACTCAGCAAAATGTCATGACCTCATGGGCATAAGAAGGTTCGGGCCTCTCCGTGCAGGCACACTCTTCCACGTCCCAGCTCCCTGTGGGCCTGAGGCTCTGAATCTCTTTCCACCTCAGTTGGGTCTGGCTCCGAGGCTGGGTCAGGCTGGGCCCGCTGGTGAAGGGCCGAGCAGTAGGGGCAGAGGCAGGGAGCCAGGTGGCAGCAGGATAAGGATGAATTTGGCGTTGAAGACCAGAGATTTTTAAGGAAAAGCTTTCTGCTGGAGCACTGCTCAAGTTCTCAAAAAAACTCACAGGAAAAGCTGGAAGACTCTCAAATACTGAGACAGAAATAGTTGAGCAACAGAGATATTGTTACAGGACATAATATTCTTCCTTGGTCGTGGATGGGTGGAAAAGAAGTCCATAGGCATCGGATTTCCGAGCAGGCCTGACCAGGCCAGGCAGACTTGACTTTGCAAGAGAGCTGCCAACAGGAGCAGGGTCATGTCAGACAGAGGAAGGTCTAGTGGGCTTCTTTTCCTGATCCTGGTGGCCAAGCCACCAGCCCCTTAGTCCATTCTTAATCTGAAATCAGGGCTGGCTTTAAGATGCTTAGTTTCAGACCTCAATATAAGTTTTACATCAAAAATCCCAGGCTTTTTCTTTTTTTAAAATTTAAGTTTATTTTATTTTTTTATTTTTATTTTTTGTCTTTTTGTCTTTTCTAGGCTGGCACCCATGGCATATGGAGGTTCCCAGACTAGGGGTCTAATCAGAGCTGTAGCCAGTGGCCTATGCCACTATCACAGCAATGCCGGATCCTTAACCTACTGAGCAAGGCCAGGGATCGAACTTGCAACCTCATGATTCCTAGTCAGATTCGTTAATCATTGAGCCATGACGGGAACTCCTTTTTTTTTTTTTTAATTTTTTTCCAGGCTTTTTCTTGTTTAAACCTCTTTCTTTCTTTCTTTCTTTCTTTCTTTCTTTCTTTCTTTCTTTCTTAGGGCTGCACCTGTGGCATATGGAAGTTCCCAGGCTAGAGGTCAAATTGGAGCTGCAGCCGCCAGCCACAGCCACAGCAGCACAGGATCCAGGCTGCATCTGTGACCTATACCACAGCTCATGGCAACACCAGATCCTTAACCCACTGAGAGAGAGGGTCCAGGGATCAACCCTCGTCCTCATGGATACTAGTCGGGTTTGTTACTACTGAGCCACAACGAGAATGCCCTTGTTTAAACTTCTTTTGGTTACATCTTCCCTTTTGACTAATCCTGCAGTGAAGTTCTATGGCAAGCCTGTTCAGTTATAGGGTAATAAACTCTTAGGATTCTTGTCCAAGAGACCAGATCCTCTCTCACCCAAAAGCTAGGACTATTAGCCACAGCCTCGTGTTTGTTCATCTTTTACAAACAATCCCTGAGTCAGAACAAAGGAACATTTCTGGTATAAAACACACAGTGCCTGAGAAAGACTCCCTTCTCTTTTCTATTGCTTACGAAGCATCTGCGGACACTTCCCTGAAGGTAAAACTTCTCCTTTAATGGTACCCAGCGCACTTAGCCAAGACAAACTCTGGGTCCAGACAGCCCCTCCCTTCTGTGTCAGCACAAAGCCAGCCTCCTCTGGCGCAAACGTGCAAGGAACGGGGCAGGACATTGTATGATGACTTCTTTTTGGAATTAAAAGTTCGAGTTTGCGAAATATAGTTTATTTTGGATGCTGCATCCATGGACTTGCTCCTTGACTGCTTCCCCCCCATTACTTTCCTTTCTCCCACTTTTTTATAACCTGGGGCATTCCATGTGGGAGGAGGTGGCGGCGGGGAGGGGGGGGGGCTTAGGCCCAGCTGACCTTCAAGTCAAGCTTTCCGTTTCTCCCTTTCTCAGTCTTTGTTCTTGGAGGACGAGCCCAGGTTGCTCTTGAATGCTAAGAAAAGAAAGATCGTGGTAGGTAGCTCTCCTTTGGACTGGTGTTTGGAGCCCCCATTCCATCAGTCTGAAATGACCACACACACACACACGCCCTTTGCACAAGCAGAGAAGGAAGAAAGAGGAGGCAAAGGGACCTGGTTCTGAGGTTTTGGAGAAGGTGACAATGACCCATGAAAGGTGACCAATGAAGGACAGAAGATGAAGGGGCTGACCCAGCAGACCTGGCTGTGAGGGGCAGGGGACCCAAAGAAAGATTGTGAGAACGGTACCGGTTAGACAGAGGAGGCGCTGCGTGCCCGGGCTGCTGTGGGAGCGCCGGGAAAAGGCTGAAGCAAGCGGCCCTCCTTCCTCACCCTGCAGCCAGCGAAACACCTTGAATGATCACGACATTCATATTGCTCGTCATGGTTAACCGCACGCCTTTCCCCTCTTAATCTTACTTTATCCTTCTGCAAGTATTGCCTGAATACATTATCATTGTACGAAGTTCACAGAACATAGAAGTAAATCGTCTGGGTTCAGACTCCCTAGAAACATGAGCCGGAGCCAAAGCCCCCTGTGCCAGTGCTTGGGGGTGGGGGAGGGGCATCTCAGGGACATGTGATGGCGAGAAATGGGGACCCGAGGTCAGGGAGGAAGAAGGTAAATATAAGGCGGGAGTTACCCGGTAGGCCCCAGGTTCCCAAGAAAATAAGAGAACCCAGATGGTTTTGGTCATTTGGGACAACCCCGAAGAACCAGTATACCCAAGGGAGCCCCGTCATCTTCTGTCTTTCACTGGTCAAATTTGGTAACGTGATTGGGATCTTTGTGCCACTGCTGGGGACACCGGAACCATTATGGGCTGGACTGAGCCCAGCACCTTCCGCTATGGCAGGAGCTAAAGCAAGCATCTTGTTTGCAGGGGACCCTAAGATCGTCCTTCTCCCATTTGTCCTCCCTTCCTCAAAACAACTACTCCTGAGAGCTTAGCGTCCATCCGCCCAGACTTTCACATGCACGTGTACACAGATCTTTGTGGGTCTTAAAGAGCATGAACTAGATAATTTAGTATGTGTTGTTTTGCCATTTCCCTCTTTTCTCTAATTCGACCTTATAGTTTTTTTGCTTTTCAGGGCCACACCTGTGCCATATGGAAGTTCCCAGGCTGCTAGGGGTCCAAGTGGAGCTACAGCTGCTGGCCTACACCACAGCCACAGCAACACGGGATCCAAGCTGTGTCTGCGACCTACACCACAGCTCACGGCAACGCTGGATCCCTGACCCACCGAGCAAAGCCAGGGATCGAATCTGCATCCTCATGGATACTCGTCGGATTCACTTCCGCTGCGCCACAGTGGGAACTCCTAGACCTTGTAGATTTCTCATGTTTGTACATTCTTTTAAAGCCCTGTGCGGCATCACTTGGGATGGATATGCTGTCATGTGTTCCCCTTTTGCTGACCCTT
The DNA here is from genome assembly GCF_016906955.1 of Phacochoerus africanus. NCBI lineage: Eukaryota > Metazoa > Chordata > Mammalia > Artiodactyla > Suidae > Phacochoerus > Phacochoerus africanus. The sequence continues at coordinate 13,423,268 of NC_062559.1, read as the reverse complement.
TAGGTTTTTCCAGCTCTGGCTATCATAGTCAGTAGCTGCAATGAATGTGACTCTGTGTCTAGGCGAGGGCATTTCTCTGTAACAGATGCCTCGAGGTTGTACTTTTGGGTTAAACGAAATCAAACCACCAAGATCAGATCATTTCCTTCTTGTCAGCAGCCTTTAGATCCTGGAAGAATTTAAAAGTTGAGGCCACTTGACTCAGTTGGTTAGAGCATGGAGCCAGTGAGCCTACGAGGCCCTGAACTTGATTCTCAGTGAATAATGCGGAGGACAGTTCCCTCCGTGGTCACAGACCGCAGCCTGAGTCGTGGTTGGTTGCTGCTCAAACGTCTGTCATTGGCCATGAGGGGAAGAGGGGGACTGTGCCTAACTACAGAGCGGTTCTCAAAGCATGGTCCACAGCTCAGCATCACCCGGAAACCCTATTAGAAAGGTCAGTGCTTGGGTCCTGCCTCAGAGCTACCGACTCAGACATTCCTAGGGATGGGTCCAGAAAAATCTATGTTTTAATGACTCCCGCCAGTGGCTCCCATGCATATAAAGTCTGAGAACGGTGGCTCCTCAACCTGCATCCTATTATTAGACAAAGAAAGCTAAAATGGAGATAAGGCTAGGTCCCCCTGTTGCTAGGTAAGGAGCAGCAGAACCAGGTTGGGCACCCCGGAACTGCTGCATGTTGGCCCCTCTTTCATCTTGACAATTTGTCCCTTAGGATCTTTGAACCCTGTAACAGTTTCTCCAATGCATGCACTGCCTCTTCCATCAGACTAGAGTCACCAGGGTTGTCTATTGGATCAAGGTGAGTTTTGACAATGACCTCGCCTTCATAACCTCACCTTTCGCTGGCGTAGCTTCCGACGCCTTTGCTCTTGACCCGAAATCCTCTGCCTCCTTGAACACAGCTTGAGCCCACAGCCCACAGTCCCCTGGCCAGTGTTGGAGCCTGGAAGCTACCTCTGGGAACGTCTCTCCTTCTGCTCAACTGTCTGGGGCCTGCTGATACCTCTGTGAGGCTGTGACAATTATTTCTAGATAGAAAGGATGGCATATGGCTTTTTTGGTATTATTCCATGGATTACAAATCCCAACTCCATTACTTAATTACTTAATTAATTTATTTTTTGTCTTTTGTCTTTTTAGGGCCACACCTGCGGCATATGGAGGTTCCCAGGCTAGGAGTCTAATGAGAGCTGTAGCCCCCGGCCTATGCCAGAGCCACAGCAACACCAGATCCAAGCTGCATCTGCGACCTACACCACAGCTCACGGCAATGCCGGATCCTTAACCCACTGAGCGAGGCCAGGGATTGAACCTGAAACCTCATGGTTCCTAGTCGATTCATTTCTGCTGCGCCGTGACGGGAACTCCTGAACTCCATAAATTTATACATTTAAGCCAACTGTCATTGCTGTGATGTAAGAAAAACTGATTTTAAGAAGGGTTTTGGCCGGCTTTCCCTGCCAGGAAATGTTTCCCCTTTAGTTTCCCATTTACTGCCTCTGCCTCCCGTAAAATGAGACCATCACCAGCCTCAGAGGATGCGAGTGGACAGCTCATCCCGCCGAATTCAGTTGTGCGTATTAAGTCTGAGACCCTTCCGTTATGAGGGAGAAAAACTGACCTTTCATAGATGTTTTCTTCATTGACGTGTCTTGCTGTTCAATTTGCACCTCCTAAATTCATACATTGAAGTCCTAAACCCCAACACCTCGGAACATGGCTGTTTTGATAAAGGGTCTCTGTAGAAGTAAGAAAGTTAAATTGAGGTGATTGGGGCGGGCCCTAGTCCAGCGTCCTCATAAAAAGGGGAGCTCTGGATGCAGACGTGCATGCAGGGAGAACGCATATGAAGGCGGAGATCCAGGGGATGCGTCTATAAGCCAAGGGACCCCAAAGATGTCCAGCAAACCATCAGAAGCTAGGGGGGGAGGCATGGACCAGAGTCTCCCTCACAGCCCTGGGAAGGAGCCAGCTGCCAACACCTTGCTCTTGGACTTCTGGCCTCCGGAACCGTGTGATGATAAGTTTCTGTTTGTGATACTTTTACAGTAGCCCTGCGAACGAATCCAACATGCCTACCATCTTTTCCTTCCTTCTGCGGGCCATCCCGCCTCCCCCATCTCGATGGTTCTTACATGGGGTCCTATGAACAGCTGGTCTCCCTGCCCCCAGGCTCCTCACTCTGCATCCTGTCCACAGATCTTCATCGGAGCAAAGCTTTGCAAAGAGTGGCTTCCAGCTCCTCCAGCACCTGTTCTTACGCTTCGAGTCGGAGTCCCGTGACCCAAGCCTGCTCCCCCAACGCTTGTCCCCACCGCCTCCGCCACAGCCTCCGGTCTCTCTTCACATGGGCCTTCTCACCATCCATAATGTCTGTGTCATGTGCACATCTGTACGTCTGCTGCGCCCTCCTTTCCAAGTTCTTCGAAACTCTGCCATCTCACTTCACTAAGTCAAACTTTGCTGCCGATGAGAATCGCTTTGGGGGAGCTTTGAGAAATCTCAAACCCACAGGCTTCCCCCATAGCAGTTATATAAGCGTCTCTGGCCTGGGATTCATGCATATTTTTTTTTTTTTCTTTTTAGGGCAACACCCACAGCATGTGGAAGATCCCAGGCTAGGGCTTCAGTCGGAGCTGCAGCTGTTGGCCCATACCATAGCCACAGCAACACCGGATCCGAGCTGCCTCTGTGACCTACACCACGATGCTGGACCTTTAACCCACAAAGTGAGGCCAGGGATCGAACCCACATCCTCATGGATACTAGTGAAGCTTGTAACCCGATGGGCCACAAGGGGAACTCCCACGCATCAGTATCTTTTAAAGCCTTTGATCTTTCAAGGTAGAGCCAAGGCTGACAATCCGAGTGACTTCCTTTTCCACATCAAGCTCGCACCTCTCAAACCTTGATGTGCACACAAGTCAACAAGGCATTTGCTGAGCCGCAGTTTTTCTAGAAAGTTCCCAGGTGGTGCCAGTGCTGCTGGTCCAGGGACCCCACTTTGAATAGTGAAGTGCTACACAGCTTGTAACTCAGTGTTTATACTCAACTTGGTCCCTGGAAGGATTAAGATGCTTTACAGAAATACATAGACAAAAATTAGCAGTTAGGAGTTCCCCTTGTGGCTCAAGGGTTAACGAACTGAACCCAACTAGTATCTACTAGTATCTATGAGGACGTGGGTTCGGTCCCTGGCCTCACTCAGGATGTGGCCTTGCTGTGAGCTGTGGTGTAGGCCAGTGGCTACAGCTCCAATTTGATCCCAAGCCTGAGAACCTCCATATGCCAAAGGTGTGGCCCTAAAAAGACAAAACAAACAAACAAACAAACAAACAAAACAAAAAAAACCAAACAAACCAGCAGTTAATTTTATCTCCTTCATCCAGACAGGCTTACACAGGTCCTGGGAGAGCATCTAAGAGGAGCTGGCAAATGGGCCAAACAGCGATTCTAGAGAGATAGGGGGCCTGGAGTAAGCAGGGACACCCACCTGCACACCCCTCCCCAGGTAGCTGGACACATAGGCTCCCCTAGCAGCAGGGACAGGTCAGGCCACCAGGAACCCTTTTGTCCTGTGACCTGAGGTATGGGGTGCTTTAAGGAAAACTGGGACTTTTAGGTTTAGGGAAATTTGGACCTTGGGCCCACTTTTTTTTTTTTTTTTCTTAAAATATAGTTGATTTACAGTGTTCTGTCAATTTCTGCTATAAGCAAAGCGACTCGGTCATATACATATATTCTTTTTCTCACATTATCCTCCATCCTGTTCCATCACAAGGGACTAGATATAGTCCCCTGTGGTGTGTACAGCAGGGGCACCCACTTCTTGTACACGCTCTCTTGTCGTTTGGTCTGGGATGTGTTTCGCTCGGGAAAAGTCTATAATTTTAGAGGCAGTGGAATGAAGATGCAAAGTGCATGGATGAGCCTGGCCGGTTCTGTCCTATCACAGGATTCCCAGGGGGCCTCGGCATCAACTACTATGATGTAGACGGCGCCCCCTGCAGTTGGCCACACAGAGCCCACAGCCAGGGCTTATTCATTCTTTGAGTGGTGCTTTCTTCGTCTATGAAATGTAGGAAATAATATCTTCCAAGGCTCTAGAGGTGATTAAATAAGATCAGGCACATAAAGCCGTAAGCACTGAAGCTGATGCACACTGGCAGTGCTCATTAAATGATTATCCCTGCCATCATTCCGATCCGCATTTCATTTCTAGGTCCAAGGCAGGGCCCAGATGCCTGTGAGCAGAATGGCTACTCAGGACTTGCTCCAGGGCTTGGGTCTCGTGCGGCTGGCAGCTGCCTATGCCAGGGCAGAATAGGAATTGAGCATTTCACGCAGATGCTTATTTGGTTTCCCTTCTGTTCAGTCAGGGCTGCATTATCATTGCAGGAGGTCTCTGAAATTTTTGCCTTTCTTGGGCCTCCTCTTGCGTTAAAAAAATTGAAATGTCTCTTTTGCAATGGTGTTGATATAAAGGTGAGTGCAGGAGTTCCCATTGTGGCTCAGCGGGTTAAGAACCTGACTAATATTCATGAGGATGCAGGTTCAATTCCTGGCCCCGCTTGGTGGGTTAAGTCTTCGGCGTGGCATTACTTCAGATCTTCGGCTTCAGATCCTGCATTACTGTGGCTGTGGTGTAGGCTGGAAGCTGCAGTTCCGATTCGACCCCTGAACTGGGAATTTTCATATGCTGCTGGTGCGGCCCTAAAAAAGCTAATTAACTAACTAAATAAAGGTGAATGCAACTCAGATTGGACTATAATCACTTTTTTCTTCTGATCTGAAAAGAAATGAAAGCATCGTCATGGGCCCCTACCCCATAGCAGACTCTAAGCACTGCCCGCTCTGGCCCCAGATGGTCTGTCCACGCTGTCTGTGCTGACCCTCCCAGCAGCTGAGCATGCCTGGGGGTGCAGGAGGGCCAAGAGCTCCAACATAAGGTGTCACTTTTACATGCAAAAGTCTTTCTTCCTTAACTAGATCCCAGCTGCCTCCAGAGCAGGGATCTTCCTGTGTAAGTTCCCTCAGAGCTCTGAGTATAAGGCTGAGCCTTAGGGCTGGTTTGCTTTTTCCGCCTCATTACAACTTAAATTCATTGTGTTGTTAATAAGTGTTAGGATGCTCCTTCCCAAGCCTTGCGAATCTGTTGTTCTGTGGTCATTATCAGACTCAGAGGGGCCTCTCAAGGCAGTGCCTTGGGGAACTGGCCACAATAGGCTCCTGCCACTGATAGAGGCCCCTGTCACTCAGCCAGAAGAGGGAAGTGAGGTTGGGGTGCATTCTCAAAATTGCAATTCAGAAAAAAAAGTGGGGGAGGTTCCTGTTGTAGCTCAGTGGTAATGAATCCAACTAGTGGTAATGAATCCATGAGGATATGGATTCGATCCCTGGCCTTGCTCAGTGGGTTAAGGATCCAGTGTTGCTGTGAGCTGTGGTGTAGGTTGCAGACGTGGCTCGGATCCCGAGTTGCCGTGGCTGTGGCTGTGGCTTAGGTTGGCAGCTGCAGCTCTGATGGGACCGCTAGCCTGGTAACTGCCATATGCCTTGGGTGAGGCCCTAAGACAAAACCAAACCAAACAACCCCTGCAATTCAGGGTCGTGTTGAAGGTCCCTGCTGGGGGCACAGAGCACCAGCTGCCGTTCATCTGCAGGATGGATTTCCCGCTCAGTCCCTTTGAGTGGAAGTAGCCTGGCAGGGACACTGCCTGGGGTTGTTGCATGATAGGCACTTGGTGCTGCTCTTTCTTGAGTCTGTTCAGTTGGAGAAACAGCATGGCCCATAGGCAACAGCCAACAGCCCTCGCTGGCTCCCAGGGTCACTGTCCACCCCAATAGTACATTTAGGGGAAGGTAGCAGGAGTGTGGTCCTTCAAGGGATGTGGCAAGTGACAGCGCCCCTGCGGCTAGCCTGGCTGGCAGGCTGGGAGTTGGCTTCTTAGCTCTCTTCCTACGCTGGTTCAGCTGCACGTGCATTCACGGGGTCTGTCCAGCTGATGCTGAGGAGCTGAGAGGACAGCGACCATGGAGCTGGTGACGATTGCAGAGGCAGGGGCATCTCTGGAGCAGACAGCAGTTTTGCAGTTTCTTTTGGATGCTTGTCTTAATATGAAACTTATTAATGTGCATCTTATTTATAATAAATTGCTTGTTCACCAGTTGTTCATGATGATCTATTATGTTATCCCTGAATTTCTTTTGTACAGTTTGAAAGCTGCCAAGACGCTTAGTCACTGTTACCAAATGTACCCGGTGGCAGCACAATGTAAATATTGAGCTAAATTCTTAGCTGGGAGAGGCAAACTCAAGTCACTAATTAACCCAGATCCTCCGAACGTCATTAGGATGTTGGACTGGGTTTGAAGGTGGGGGGAAAGTGATGCATCAAAAATTACCTCTAAGATTTTGGTTTGAACAATAGGATGGGTGGAGGTACAGCTCACTGTGATGAGAAGACAGGGCAACGTTTATATCGAGAAGATGGGAACAGTTTGAAAGGCATGCTAAGGGCATTGTCAAGGGCGCTAAGAGGTTTAGCGCCCACTGTGTTTATCACACAGCTGTTTGAAACCCCTGCAAACAACCTAATTATCTAATTATAGGAGATTAATTAAAGAAATTAGGGACCCAGTATAAAGTAATATTACAGAATCTATCCATTAACATGGAAATACGGTCACAATGCAAAAAGTGAAAAAAACTATTGTAAAAGAGTAGCTAGAGTGTGATACTATTTGATTCTCATTTCACTTTTTATACTAAAACATGTACTCCACGAAGTCATAAGTGTAGAAGTAAAATTATAAAAATAATAGGAGTTCCAGTCATGGCTTGGTGGTTAACAAATCCAACTAGGAAGCATGAGGTTGTGGGTTCGATCCCTGGTCTCCATCAGAAAGTTAAGGATCCCTGTTGCTGTGGCTGTGGCGCAGGCCAGTGGCTACAGCTCTGATCAGACCCCTAGCCTGGGAACCTCCATATGCCATGGGTGTGGACCTAGAAAAGACAAAAAGACAAAAAAAAAAAATTAGGAGTTCCCATCGTGGCTCAATGGTTAATGAATCTGACTAGGACCCATGAGGTTGTGGGTTCAATCCCTGGCCTTGCTCAGTGGGTTAAAGATCCAGTGTTACCGTGAGCTGGGGTATAGGTCACAGATGCGGCTCAGATCCCACATCGCTGTGGCTGTGGCGTAGGCCGGTGGCTACAGCTCCAATTAGACCCCTAGCCTGGGAACCTCCATATGCCTCAGGAGTGGTCCAAGAAATGGCAAAAAAAGACCAAAAAAAAAAAGACAAAAAAATTAATAATAATAATAGAAGAAAATAGGGTGAATATTTTTATAACTATAGGCAGGTGAAACTTTGCATAATATTAAAACAGGAAACCAGGAGTTCCTAGTGTGGCTCAGAGGGCTAAGAACCCAATGTTGTCTCGCTAAGGATGAACGCTCAGTGGGTTAAGGATTCAGCAGCCCCAATTCTACCCCTGGCCCGGGAGCTTCCATATGCTGCAGGTATGGCCATATAAAGAAAAAGAAAACAAAACAAAACAAAAAACCCAAACAAAAATAAAAACCATGGGGAAAAGATAGATCTACTTGACTATTTGGAAATTTAAAACTCTTGTATGGGGGAACTCATATAGACAAAGTTAAAATAAAAATCATTAACGATCAGCCTGGCAGTTAATATCTATTAGCTAAGGAATTTTTTTTTTTTTTTTTTGTCTTTTAGGGCTGGAGGTTCCCAGGCTAGAGGTCTAATAGGAGTTGTAGCTGCTGGCCTACACCATAGCCACAGCAATGCAGGATTTGAGCCGCATCTGTGACCTATACCACAACTCATGGCAACGCTGGATCCTTAACCCACTAAGCAAGGCCAGGAATCAAACCTGTGTCTTCATGGATGCAAGTCCGGTTCATTTCCATGGAGCCACGACAGGAACTCCTAAAGAAATTTTATAAATTGATAGAAAATACAACTCAGTATAAAAAAATTGGACAGGAGTTCCCGTCGTGGTGCAGTGGTTAACGAATCCGACTAGGAACCATGAGGTTGAGGGTTCGATCCCTGCCCTCACTCAGTGGGTTAAGGATTCAGCATTGCCGTGAGCTGTGGTGTAGGTCGCAGACACGGCTCGGATCTCATGTTGCTGTGGCTCTGGTGTAGGCTGGCAGCTATGGCTCCGATTAGACCCCTGGCCTGGGAACCTCCATATGCCGACGGAGCGGCCCAAGAAATGGCAAAAAGACAAAAAAAAAAAAATATATATATATAGGACAAGGACAGGTAGGTGATTCCTAGAAGAATAATTAAAATGGCCAATCAGCCTATGAGGAGTTCGGTCTCCCTACAGGACAAAAAAAAGATAATTGAAACAAAGAGTTCATTTTTTAACTATCAGATTGGCAAAAATGAAAAAATCCGCTTTGGAGAGGGTGAGGGAGAGTAACTGACACAATGTTTTCAGAGTATAATCTGATACCATTTGAATGTAAATGTGCTTATTCTTTGACCGAGCAAGTCTCCTTTAGGCTATTCAGCCTACGTGAGTAAGTGGACCGCTGTTAAAAGACAGAGGCGTAAGGTGGGTAAGCCTCATTGGTGATAATAAAAATTCTGAAATAACTCAAATGTTTCTCAGTAAGGAGATGCGTAAACAAATTGCGGGCTATAACAAGTAATAAAGCCATACCATCTATTCAAAGGAATGAGATTGATCTATACATTCTGGAGAAGCTTCTCATGACATTGTTACGTGAAAAAAGCAAGTTGCAGAGCAGGCTACGTGATATGCTCTCATGTTGTAAAAATAACTGCTTACAAGTATGTGCTGGTAGATGCGATCATAAATGTTTAGGAAAAGGTTTGAAAGGCTTACAAAAATATATTCAGTGCTGTTTTTTTCAGGGAGTCAAATTTTTAGTTCCTAATTTTTACTTTTCTCTATTGTTTATTTTTAACATAGGGGCATGTGTGCTAAATATGCTTCGTAGTAAAAATATATATATTGGTAAAGACGGACTTAACATAATTATGAGTGTAACACATGTACCCTATGTCCCAAAATCACCTGCTTAGAATTTCCACCATTGTCGCTTCCTATCCTAACATCCTAATATACGTAATTAGAAGATAAACGAAGAATTGTCTTACTGTTTGATAAAAAGTAAGTATCAGATCCTTTGGCTCCCACTGTTTTCTGACATGTGCCACGTTGTCACAGCATCCCTTCTTTAATGACAGAAGCCAACACTTTTATAAATCTTTGGATAATGCAGAGCGGCAGAAAACATAAACCAGTTTTGACTCATGTGAGACAGGCAAAGATGAAACAGCAAAAGACTGAGCAAAGAAAAGAGGGCAGCTGTGGACTCTAATGTTTTACAAGCTCATTCTGCAGAAGAAGGCAGTTCTGGGTAAGGGATACACTCCAGTGTAAGCTACTGCTGTCTCCTATTGTCCAGTTTTTCCTTCTTTGTTTGCTTTTCAGAGCCGCACTTGAGGTATATGGAGGTTCCCAGGCTAGGGGTCCAATCGGAGCTGCAGCTGCTGGCCTACACCACAGCCACAGCAACGTGGGATCTGAGCCTTGGCTTTGACCTACACCACAGCTCACGGCAACAACAGATCCTTAACCCATTGAGCGAGGCCAGGGATCAAACTCGCATCCTCATGGCTGCTAATCGGGTTCATTACCACTGAGCCACAATGGGAATTCCTGTTTGTTTGTTTTTTTAAAAAAACTTTATTATTTTTTTCTTTTTATGACTGTACCCACAGCATATGGAAGTTCCCAGACCAGGGACTGAATCTGAGCTGCAGCTTTGACCTGTGCCATCGCTGTGGCAATGCTGGATACTGACCCACTGTGCCACAGTGGGAAGTCCTATTTGTTTTTTAGTGAGACTTCTATTTAATCCTGCTACAAACTTAAGAAAATACATATGTAAATTTGTATATATACAGATATATGAAGATATATATATATATATATATATATATAATATGAATTCAAATTAGTTTAAATTAATCCATGGGGATGTGGGTTCGATCCCTGACCTCGCTCTGTGGGTTAGGAATCTGGCGTTGCTGTGGCTGTGGTGTGGTGTGGCTAGCATCTACAGCTCCAGTTTGATCCCTAGCCTGGGAACCTCCATATGCTGCAGGTATAGCTCTAAAAAATACAAAAAAATAAATTAAGTAAAAAAATCAAATTAGTTTAAATTAGCATTGTCATAATAATGAAAAAATTGGAAATAACTAAAATGTTTATGTGCCTGAGTGCCTGTGTGTGCCTCTGTGCACATATCTCTGTATCTACACATGCGTATATCCACAGAAGGTAATCTAGGATGTACAGCAACTTACCAACAGCGGGTTGGCTTGGTGTGGGTGGATTTCTGGATTTTATTTTTAATGTTCATTTTAGTTGCTTGAAGTTTCTAATTTTTCTGTCATGAGCAATTTGCTCTTATAATAAGAACAATTATTTTGAGCAAAAGGGAAGAAAAAAATTAAAAAGATGTCTATCATGATTTTGTCCAGAGGTGTTTCTGAGCGGTGATAACAGGGCAAAGCCAGACAGTCAGGGGGATCATGAGCAGAGGCAAGGAGAGTGAAAAACTCTGTGAATATATATATATGTATATATATGTGTGTGTGTGTATATATGTGTATATATATGTATATATGTGTGTGTGTATATATATATGTATATATTTTTTTTTTGTCTTTTTAGCGCTGCACCTGCAGCATCTGGAGGTTCCCAGGCTAGGTGTCCAATCAGAGCTGCAGCTGCCAGCCTACACCACAGCCATAGCGACACCAGATCTGAGCCGGGTCTGCGACCTGCACCACAGCTTATGGCAACACTGGATCCTTAACCCACTGGCCGAGGCCAGATATCGAACCTGTGTTCTCATGGATACTAGTCAGATTTGTTTCCACTGAGCCATGATGGGAACTCCCATGAATCATCTTGAGTGACAGTGGGGAAAAAGACAAGTTTAAGAGGGAAGAAGCTGAAGATACAGGAGAGAGGCTGGAAGTTGATGGGGAGTCACAGGGAGGCTCTGCTTCCTCTAAGCTTGGCTATCTGTCTGTCTGTGGAACATCGGGACTCATGCCAAGTTGTCTTAAAAGCAGTCGTGGCGTTCCCTTGTGGCTCAGTGGGTTAAAGATCGGGTGTTGTCACTACAGCACCTCTGGTTACAGCTGTGGCGCAGGTTTGATTCCTGGTCTGGGAACTTCCTCATACTTCGGGTGCAGCCAGAAATAACGCCCCAAACCCAGCAGATTTACTCTCATCTTCCACTGTCCCTTTAAATCTGTTCAGGCACTGGTCATTTCTTCCGTTCCTCTTCCTTTGGTGTGAGTCATGTTAGGTTACAATCTCAGTTTCAGTGAGTTAAGTTAGAATATCTACTCCAAGGAGTACCCATCGTGGCTCAGCGGACACGAATCCGACTAGTATCCAGGAGGACGCAGGATCCATCCCTCACCTTGCTCAGTGGGTTAAGGGTCCAGCATTGCTGTGAGCTGTGGTGTAGGTTGCAGACCCGGCTCAGATCCTGTGTGGCTTTGGCTGTGTCATAGGTGGGCAGCTGCACCTCTGATTTGACCCCTAGCCTGGGAACTTCCATGCCATGGGTGTGGCCCTTAAAAAAAAAAAAATGTACGGCAAGATAACAGTCAACACTCTGAACCTGGTCCTGGTTTAAGGTTCCGTCTTCTACCGCCACCCCTGCCCCAGCTGGCCCTTGCTGTGATGGTAGGGCTGGCATGGCCCTCCTCTCTCCTTGCTCCTATACTTCTGCTCATTCCCTGCTTGTCCACAGTGCAGGGCTTCTCCCCACAGGATCAGAGCCAGGAGGAGGGATGAGAGGTGAGGCCGACTCTCTCGGGGGATGGTGTTGCCCTCTTGGGGCCAGCAGGTGTGTACAGCTGACTCTTATTAGGCACTTCCATGGCTTCCTTGAAAGTTGACCAGGTGGGGCCTTCCAACTGCATCTTCTCAGCTGGCCTTGTCCTACTTACCCTTAACTCCCGCCCCCATCTTCCAGAGTGGCTCAGAATCTCTTATTTCTGAGATCCTCTTTTCTGGGTAGCCTCTCTCTGAGCCAAAATGTTTATATTTGGTCCCCAAGAGTGACGTTACTTTACAGAGCCAGCCTTCACCCCTGCTGTCCTGCCCTACTCAGGGGTAGGGGTGGGGGGAGTTGGTCCCAGTCCCTCCAGCCTCCAACTGCAGGGGACATAGATGAATCCCTCCAAACCATCCCATTAAAGCATCCTCACTAGGCTTGAGGAGGAGGCAGAGATCCCCTCATCCTTCCATCCTTGGGGTCTGAGACTCACAGCATTCTAATAGTTCTGCTCTAGAATCCTCTCAAACCTCCCCTCCTTTGACTCTGCATCGTCCTGCTAAATGAGGGAATTTAAAAGTCATAATAAAAATGGCTTAAAGGCTTAAACATAAGACAAGACACCATCAGACTCCTAGAAGAGAATACAGGCAAAACATTCTCTGACATCAACCTTAAAAATGTTTCCTCAGGTCAGTCTCCCAAGGCAATAGAAATAAAAACAAAAATAAACCAATGGGACCTAATCAAACTGACAAACTTTTGTACAGCAAAGGAAACCATAAAAAACCCAAAAAGACAACCTATGGAATGGGAGAAAACGGTTTCAAATGATGCAACTGACAAGGGCTTAATCTTTGAAATATACAAACAACTTAAACAACTCAACAGCAAAACAACCAATAAACCTACTGAAAAATGGGCAAAAGACCTGAACAGATATTTCTCCAAGGAAGATATACAGACTGCCAACAGGCACATGAAGAAAAGCTCAACCTCACTAGTTATTGGAGAAATGCAAATCAAAACTACTATGAGGCACCACCTCGCATCTGTCAGAATGGCCATCATTAATAAGTCCACAAATAACAAATGCTGGAGAGGGTGTGGAGAAATGGGTACCCTCCTCCACTGTTGGTGGGAATGTAAATTGGTACAACCACTGTGGAAAACAGCATGGAGGTACCTCAGAAAACTAAATGTGGAACTACCATATGACCCAGCAATCCCACTCTTGGGCATATATTGGGACAAAACTTTCCTTGAAAAAGACACATGCACCTGCATGTTCACTGCAGCCCTATTCACAATAGCCAAGACATGGAAACAACCTAAATGTCCAGTGGCAGATGAATGGATTGAGAAGATGTATATATACACAATGGAATACTACACAGCCATAAAAAGAACAAAATAATGCCATTTGCAGCAACATGGATGGAACTAGAGACTCTCATACTAGGTGAAGTAAGTCAGAAAGAGAAAGACAAATACCATATGATATCACATATATCTGGAATCTAACATAAGGCACAAATGACCCTTTCCACAGAAAAGAAACTCATGGACTTGGAGAACAGACTTGTAGTTGCCAAAAGAGAGTGGAGAGGGAGTGGAATGGACTGGGAATTTGGGGTTAATAGATGCAAATTATTGCCTTTGGAGTGGATAAGCAATGAGATCCTCCTGTCTAGCATGAGGAACTATATCTAGTCACTTGTGATGGAGCATGATGCAGGATAATGTGAGAAAAAAGAATGTATATATGTATGTGTGACTGGGTCACCTTGCTGTACAGTAGGAAATTGACAACACTGTAAACCAACTAAAATGGAAAAAATAAAAATCACTTTAAAAAAGTCCTAATACCGGTTTTTGGTTAGTCTACTTTGAAACTTCACATATGGTCCAGCACATCCTTTGGAATGCAGTCTTTTGTGTGTATGGGTGGCTACCCCGGGGGCATGCGGAAATTCCTGGGCCTGGGATCGAACCTGCGCCACAGCCGTGACACTGCTGGATCCTTAACCTGCTGAGTCATCAGGGAACTCCTGGCTTGTAGTCTTTATTATAACTTGGTGCTTCAGTTCCAACTTCTAATGTAATATTTCATTATATACAACAAAGGATGACGACGAGCCACAGCTGACAGCTCGAGAGAAGCCGAAGATGCGGTAGCGGGGCTGACAGAGTTGGGGTCCCAAGCCTAGGTGGAAACTGGTCTAGAGGGTGGGAGGGAAGGGAGAAGGCAAGTCTTAGATTAGAGGAGGCAGACAAGGAGTTGATGAAGCTCCCATCTGATGATTTCTCTTTTCTCCATGGTGTAGGTCAGAGGTTTACCGAAGCACAATGAAAAGAAAAAATCTTGATTGAAATGGTCTGAATAATTTGCTTGAAGGAATTCTGAGGGAATTGCCAGCCCAGCCTCACGTTGTGAAACTCGCTACCTCTGTGTGGGCTGCCTAGAGGGCCCTTGAGTTCCTCCCTTGAAAGGAGAAGTCGAGGCTGACTCTTGCCTGGCTGGGCCATCGCAGTGGCTACCAGGAGAGGAGAGATGAGTGAAGACATACGCCAAAGAAAGAGGGGTATTAACATGGTGAAGGGAGACCAGATAAGCCCAGAGACAGCTAGCGGCCCTGGATTAGAGAAGATTTATCTTTGCAAATAGGCACAGTTTAGGTTTGAATGTGCTGGGTCCCAGAAGCCCCAACGGTGCACTAACCAGCACCACCACTGAATCCTGCAGCTCAGAAGAGGAAGATGATCTGAAAGACAAGTTGGATGTGTTCTGAATTACTGGCTGGTGCAAGGAAAGGATGAAATCCGTTGGGCTTTTTCAGCCTTAGGATCCACTCCCAGAACCCCTGATTTAGTCAGACCGGGTAGACCCTTTTGATTTTGTTTCAGAGGAGCACATGGATACCCACCATTGACAGTGAAACTTTCTGATGTCTCAAACCACCTTTCTCTCCATTGAATGGTAAGAGTGTTTGGGGCTTTGTTGTTAACAGTGGTGTCATGTACGATCAAATGCTCTAACAGCGGCTTTAACTGTAGGAGATACAATTATGAGAAGTGAAATTAATGTTCTGGTGGTAATCCAAGGCCAGGGGAAGAGGAAAGAGAAATAGAAAGTAAAGCATAAGATATTTTCTCAAAGCTAAATGGGTCCTCTCCATCAAGGGGAATTACTAGAAATTAATGAGCCATGATTTCAAGCAGGGCCCCCTTCCTGGTACTCTCTAATATAAATTGCATGGGCAAGTGCTGTTAAGCCTAAGTGATGGGCTGGCTAGACTTAAATAGTGGCTCTTAAAAAGGGTACTCTTACTGAAGATGGTCATTTGTCCCCAAAGCTTTCAGGGATTTTCATGGGGCCATTGGGCCACCAAGAAGCCATTTGAAATGTGCACAAAACCAAAAATTAATTTCTAAAGTAGACCTGTGCTTTTTCTTCAGAACTCCTCATTCTACACTTGTCACAATGGGGAGACAGGTGGGATGGGTCCTTGGCACCTTGGCACTGAATGTGTGCACGTGATCCGCGTGTGATTTTCTCTAAAGGGATCAAAATCTTCAATCTGAGCACAGTGAGACATATTCTAAGGATTCTTAAAAGCATTGCCACCCATAAGGGCCACTCCTTCAAGGCAGTGGAAATAAACGAAAGGACACAGATTTCCTCAATAAGGATCCAAGTTTCTGATTGCAATCTTGTTAAAATCTCCAGTGCTAATTATTGCCCGGATCGATTCAGCCGCCAAGCTTCTGAAGTCTGCTGGGATTGAGTGTGAGGCACTCCATTTTAATGTTGCAAAACCTCTCAAATCACCACAAAGACAACTGTTTATTTCAATCTTCTCTTAAAACACCTGCTTACGGATACTTGATTATGTGTTTTGAGGCTTGTGATTGAGTGTCTAACACCTGGCTGATTAGGCTGGCGTTTGATCATGTTTTGAAATGCAGTCTTCTCTTTGGCGCGTAGTTCCAGGCTACAGGGCGTTCCGTGGATTGGATGCCTCAGAACTCTTACTGTTTTAAAAAAATAACCGTTAGAGAATAATAGCTTGTTTTCATTAAAGAGGAAATGAACTTTAAAATTCTTACACTCTGACGTGGCATTGTCCTTTAAGACCGTGGGTTTCAAAGAGCGGTACAGGGGGAACTATCTTGAATTCCTACCCTCGACCTACTGAGTCGGACTCTCTGTAGTGGGGCCCAGGACTGACTCTTTGACCTTTTTCGTTGTGTTGAGAATTCCTGCTTTAAGGCTACTTTCAATTGTATCCGGAATGGGACTTCTCTGGGTAGAAACTCGGCTCTTATCTGTGAACCGAGCCTGAACTAGGGCTGAGAGATTTCAGCTGTTCCATGGGAGAGCATGGAGCATGCGCGAGCCCTTGCGTCGCTGTGGCTGGAGCGTGATCCTTTGGCTGCAGAGTCTGAGAGGTGAGTGAGATGTGCCCTTGGGATGCTGCTAGGTGCCCACTTCTGCCTTCACTTTCCATATGAGAAAATTAAGGCCCCCAAAGTGAAAGGACCCACTAAAGTCCAGCTGAGGATAAGAATCCAGGATCATCAGTCCCTGCCCATCGCTCTTGTTCCTGGTTAACCATGGCGACCTCTCTCCATCCTGTAGCCCAAGCATTCCCAGCCCTCCTCGCCCCGCCCCTCGCCTCGCTCCCTCCTCCCCTCCCCCTCCCAGTCCCCCTCCTCCCCCTCCCAGTCTCCCTCCTCCCCCTCCCTTCTCGTCCCCCCCTTCTCGTCCCCCTCCCTTCTCCTCCCCCCTCCCCCTCCTTTCCCCTCTCTCTCTTCCCCTCGAAGGCCCCTCGCTACCCCACCCTCGCCCCACCCTGCCCCACCCCACCGCCACCCCTGCTCCCGTTCCAGGAGCACTTGGTAGCCCAGTAGAGAGCTGACCTCAGAGCACCACATCCAGGTGGAGAGGGGACCAGCCTGTCCAACCATCCTCGTCTGCCCGGACTGAAGTCTTCCCAGGACATGGGACTTTTCAGAACTAAACCCTGGACAGTTACAGGCAAACCAGAGTGGAGGAACCCCTTTAAAATTTGGAGAAAAGCTTGGGCAGGCTCAGGACTGTAGTTAATAATAAGGCGTTGCCATTTAAAAAATAGCCTCATAAAAATGAGAACTTGTGGGAGTTCCTGTCACGGCTGAGTGGCTTAAGAGCCTGACTAGGATCCATGAGGATGCTGGTTGGATCCCTGGCCTCGCTTAGTGTGTTAAGCATGGGCATTGCCACAAGCTGTGGCGCAGGTTGCAGATGTGGCTCGGCTCAGGCATTGCTGTGGCTGTGGTGCAGGCCCTCAGCTGCATATCAGATTTGATCCCTAGCCTGGGAACTTCCATATGCTGCTGGTGCAGCCCTAAAAAGAAAAAAAAATGAGGATTTGTGATAGAAAATGAGAACATGTTCAAGGCATATGTTGCTAGATAAGTCTTTCTCCACTCTTGGCCTCTGTCAGTTTTCTTCTTCAGGGGTAACTGGCCAGTTTCTTTGTGCATCCTTCCAAATGTTTTATGCACATTTAGGCGTATAAATATATTATGTAAAACATATGAATTGTAGCATACAGCATTCTTTGCTTTTTTCAAGTAACAGTAGATGTTTGAGATTGTTCTGCGTTAGGGAATAGCTGCCGTGTTCTTTTCAGTGTTTGTATAGGGTTCCTTCCTTTGGGATTCTTGTCTGTTACACATGTATCAAGCTACCTATGAATAGGCTTTGAGTGTGCTTCCAATTCAGTGCCATTATTAATACATATAATGCTGCAGTAGTATACATGTATTCTTGAGCATCCAGGCCAAAGGGAATGTGCATTTAAAACCGTGAGAGTCAAGGTCAGCTTGGCTTCCATGGAGGCTGTACCAGTTCACTCCCATCAGTACGAAAAAGTCCCTGGTTCCCGGCAGCCCCACCAGAGGGACACCCGCCAGTTCAGCTACACTCAAGGCTTAGTTAAGCAAATCCTAATTTTTGTTAGTAAGTCAGATCCTCTTCCATTTTACTTCCTTACGGGTCTCTTCCAGGCTACCAAGGCAAAACTCTCCTCTAGCCAGAGCCATTTCCTGCCTTTTTGGGCGGCTTTTGCTGAGTCAGCTCATTAGCTTTAATTGTCTTCAAAATGATCTCCAGCTGTGTCATTCTTTCCAGACCTGCAGCGTTTTGGGAAATGCTTTCAGAGCTAGCGGTGTATCTGTAGGGGTAGAGTGAGGTCTGTGCAACCAGTAGCCAAAGCTGGCAAGTGGAGAAGAAATCAGCAGGTTTTTTTTTTTTTTTACCCTTTGAAAATAGGTCAGATCCACAAAGGCAGTGAGGAGCTGGAGAGCTTCATGCCAGGGCAGCCATACCAGAGCTCAGGCTTCCTTTTAACATCCAGAACTGTGTCAACGCTCGGGACGTCTTTGCGGGGCTGTTGGATTTCCTCATCCTAATATCTACCATCCCTGCCTCCCTTCTCCACATAGTTTGTGCATGTGGAAAACTAGATGTGAACCTCTTCAGATCTCCTCCAGCCAGTGTGTGTGTGTGTGTTTGTGCAGGTTGCAACCTGCAGGGTGCAGGGGGGGCGGGGGAGAGGGATTTGAGAGCTGACAGTTCTTAGGCATTTTCATGGACTGCTGGTTGAATATAGCCATTATTAAAAATTACTCAAATTTACAAATGTATTTATTAAAAAAGGTAATATGCAAAACACATCACTGCCTATTACATACATAGCATTTACACTTTTGAGTTTAGATTGACTCTGTTGACGAAAAGTGAATCCACAGTCAACCTAAGAAAGAAATGGAAAATTTTATTTGAGCCAAACGGAGGATTATAACTCAGGAACAGCCTCTCAGAAGGCTCCGAGAACTATTCCGTCCCTTAGAGGGCTAAAGCACAGTCATGCAAGGTTTCGAGACAGAGGGCTCTACAGTAAGTGATGTATTCTTGACAGTTACACAAACCAGATTTATACTCCAGAGCAAGTCGTGAGTCATGGGTCGTTGTGGATCTTTACAAGATTAAGAAGGAAGGTTATCTCCTAAGGCCAAAATTTGTGAGCCTTGATGAGATTAAGAAAGAATGCAGTCTCCTAAGAAGGCCTGGTTAATGCATTGCACAACACACAAAGGGGAGGGAGGAGGCCCAAATGGGCCAGGAACAATTTTGTGTTTAAATTTTTCTAGTCTTGCCATAAAATATGAGTTTTACTTCATCATATCTATGCAGGGGAAACATTATATGATAGCGCACTGTGTGTCTCTAGTTGGTGGTTGGTGATGCCACGTCGGTAGCTTGAAATTCGCCCCAATGGGAGAAGGTATGTACACCAAGGAAACTGGCAGATGCTGTGAATCAGTGCTTGATGTTTTTATTTTGTTGCTTGTCTAGATTTCAGAAAGTCAAGGAGGAAATATTAATAATGCAGATGCAACTTAAAAGTCTGGAATGCCTAGAGCCGGCGGTGAAAGAGGATTTAGGTCAATGAACATAGTTTGTACAAGAGTAAATTTATCAGTAGATCTTATCATATGTAAGGACAATACAGTTATTGGGGAAAGAGAAGCCTGCGATGCAGTTCCCTTTGTCTCATCTTGGTTGAATTGCAGCTGTGGTTTGACTCCGGATTCCCAAGCATCCTGGGAAGAAAATCAGCAGTATGGGCTCGGGAGTAAAGACGGTTGTGTATTTTATTACATCTGTGAATTGTGTATTGTAAATATACATGATTTAGATCAGTAAGACTTACAATATCCTTGTGTATATGTATATCTATATGTATATACCTATATACATGCATTTACTTTTGTTTTTGAAAGCTGCCTGTTAACTATTTACCTGCAGATCAGCACCTCCCGCTTCAGAATTGTGACTATACTTTGAGTTTATGCTATTATTGCAAAAGAAATCCTGCCGTTTTCTTTTGTCCCCATTCGGGGCAGTGGGAGTAAGACACCATTTGGCTCCTTTCTTTGGGAGCGGAGCTGGGGCTGAACCTAGACCTCGACGTGTTGCTAATGACCAAGACGGGGATTAGGCCTGAGGCTGAGGAGCTGGCTGGCCTAGAGCCAAGCCCTTTCTGCCGAACCCTCCTTCTGTTCAATGGCCAGAAATTTTTGGCATTTTCCTAACTCAGGGGTTGGCAACCCTTGTGAATTAGCAAGCCAAGTCCTCATTTATTCCCTCTAAGGTGGTACGTGCCAGGAATACATTCTAACTTGCTAAAGTTCTGTTAGTCCAGGTTCTGGCCTAAGTCACTATAAAGAAGAATTCTTTTATTAAGAGAAAGCCCATTGAAACAAAGATCAAAAATATGCAATTTCTTTAAAGTTTTGACGTGAGCTGAATAGTTGTCATTTTTTTTCTTTTTCTTTTTTTGCTTTTTAGGACAGTATCTGCAGCATATGGAGGTTCCCAGGCTAGGGATCCAATTGGAACTGCAGCTGCCAGCCTGCAGCACAGCCACAGCAATGTGGGATCCAAGCCACATCTGCGCCCTATACCGCAGCTCACGGCAATGCCGGATCCTTAACTCACTGAGCAAGGTCAGGGATCGAACCCACATCCTCATGGATACTAGTCGGATTTTTAACCTGCTGAGTCACAGCAGGAACTCCTAAATAGTTGTCATTTTATTCCTCATCTGGAAGGTTTTCATCTCACCCCATGTGACTTGAGCCGTTGGGCACATTCCTTGCATTAATGCCCAAAGTCACTGCTTCAGGGCCCCTGACAAACTGTGCTAGCAGCCCAAGGGCCAAGGTGAATGGGCAGGTGCCAGAGGTGCTCCTGGGTGTATATCAGGGATTGGCAGGGGGGGAGCGGATAGGGGAGCTGTGATACTTCTTTTACTTGATGAATCATCCAGAATTCAAGGCAATTAAGAGATACTACTTCCCCTATGTAAAGAGTAAAGAGACTTAAATCAACTGATATTCCATAGGTCAAGGAACCCTTTGAAAGGCTGTAGAACCAGGTTTGGAAAGCAGGCTTGAACAAGAGACCAGGCATCAGCCAGGACCACGACCCTAGTCACATTCTGAACAGCAACCTGGGGAAACCCTGGCAACTGCTTTTGCCATCACTGGGCATCTCTGCTTAGACCACCACTGCTGCTGGCCCAGGGCACAGGACGTCCCTGCCCCAGATACTCTCGTCATTGCGTTATACCAAGGCCCGACTCCAAGTCCGGCTCATCCGAATTTGGGCCCCTTGCCTTTGGTGAGCTGCAAGGGGGCCTGGGAAAAAGGCTGTTTGGCTTTTTTTTTTTTTAGGATCTCTAGTGGGAAGAAGTCTCTGCTTTCTATGAAGAAGCAAAGGAGGATGTGCTGCAGACACAGGGAGGGGCCTTGTGGCTGGAGAGCCACAAAAGGAAAAGCGGATGTCTGTGGCATCTGGCCACGTGCCCTGCAGGTTTCCATGTTCCCATTTGTCCCCTGGGATGTGTTTGTCTCTGGCTCCCTGGGACCTCTAGTCCAGTGCCTCCTCTTCTCTGAGCACAATTCTTCTGGGACCCTCTTCTCCTCTTCTGTAGGCTCAGGGGTGAGTCTGGAAGAGAAGCTGGTGTACCCCGTTCCTGTCCTACATACTCCTGTCTATCTCAGGACAGCACCCCTGCTCCTCCAAGGTATTGTTGTTTTTTTGTTTTTGTTTTTGTCTTTTGTCCCTACGGCATGTGGAAGTTCCCAGGCTAGGGATGAATCAGATCTGTAGCTGCTGGCTTACGCCACAGCCACAGCCACACCACATCAGAGCCGCATCTTTGACCTATACCACAGCTCACGGCAACGCCAGATCCTTAACCCACTGAGCAAGGCCAGGGATCGAACCTGTGTCCTCATGGATGCCAGTCAGATACTTTTCGCTAAGCCACAAGGGGAACTCCGCTCTGTGATATTCTGGGTTGTGACACTTCTCCGGCCCCAAGGCCGTCCTCAGCCCATGGTGGGTCTATAGTCCCCTGAAGCAAAAGGGTGAGAAGCAAGGGGCTGTGTCCTTACACTTTCATGCTTCCCGGGGGTGGGGGGGTGGTATCTGTGGCCCCAGCACGGGTCCTCTTGAGGCCATGGCCCCGTTGCCTTGTGTGTCACAAGGGGGCAGTCCCTTGTCCTGGTGTTTCATTGTGAAAAGTGCCTGCTCATTACTTTGGGTTAGATAACTACCACAGTAACACGCTACTTTTGTTTGGTGCTGTAGGGTTTTCACAGAATTGTTAGGATGTTGAACTCATTTTATGGGCCGAGTGGCCCTCCAAAATAGCTGTTATCATATCTAGTGACAGTGACAATGCCATTGACAATGACAGTGACAATGACATGTGCTGCTATGATGGAGCCGGTCACCCAAGGGCCAGTGTCTTTGCTGGATAGTGCCTCCTGCGAAGTTTGCAGACCCCTGCTGAGCTCTCTCCTGCCCCTGGGGCCAGATCAGCTGAGCCAGGCTCTTGCTGAAGGCGGCGAGGAACTCGCAGCTCAGTCCTGGGTTGATTTCCCACCCTGCTCTGCCTGTAGCTCTCACTCCCTCTCTCCCCAGGAGTTTCTCCTTCCTTGCTGGTCATGGAACCTCTCAGAAGCAAGGCAAGAGCAGCTGATGAAGTGGTCACAGCCACCGAGAGGAGGCCAGTGGGTGGAATTCGCAGCAACCGCAGCTCTGAGGTTTGGAAGACAAACGACTTCTGTTTCAGACAAATGGGAGTGTCAGGTTCTTCCAGCCTGATGAGATTACAGCTCAGAGGATCACGAGGAATCGATTCCTCCAGAAGAGGAAAAACACAGCTGGCACAGGAGCTCTGCAGAGCCTTCTGCTAAAGGTAACGCGGGGTCACAGGCTGCGAGGTTCCAGGTGAGGTTGAGATTAGGGCATGTGCATCAAGCCCCAAATACGGGAAGTGGTGGATCCAGGGTACGTCGTGAACGTTTGGTGATGGAAGCATGACTGGCGTTTCAGAGGCACCAGCTTCTGGGTCCCTTCTGTCTGTCCAGACAAGGCAGAGGAGACAGGAGGAGTTCAGACGGTCAAGGGGAAGTGGTAGAAGGAGGATGCCGGGGGAGGCAAGAGAGGAGATGGAGGCACTGTCCTTGGTCCCAAAGTTTCCCCAGGGGGCAGCCCCAAATCTCAGAAATCCAGGAGAACAGTATTTCAAGGCAGTATTTACAAAAACCAAGATTAATGCCAGAATTATCTGTGATGAACAAAATACCATCGTTTTAGAGGAAGACTAGACAGCAGCGGTTCTGTATGAAGCATACTGGATCCCGAGGCAAAGGGGAAAACCAATAATTTTGATCCTGTTGTCTTTATTTTAAAATATGGCATTTTGTTCGTCATGAATGTTTTGCATTTCTTCCATTTTTTTTTAATTGTGATGAAGTATGTACAATATAAAATGTATCATTTTAACCGTTTTCAAGTGCAAACTGCCGTGGCATTGACTATTTGCACATTGTTATGCAACCCCCATGACCACCGTCCAGAGCTCTTTCCCTCTTCCCAGGGGGAAATTCTGTCCCATTAAATACTGACTCCCTATGGTCCTTTCCCCTGGCCACCACTATTCTGCTTTGTCCTCTATGAATTTTACTCCTCAGTGCCTCCTGTAAGTGGAACTAGACAGTATTTGTCTTTTTGGACTGGCTTATTTCACTTAGCGTAATGTCCTCAAGGTTCACCTGTGTGGGAGCAGGTGTCAGACTTTCCCTCTTTTTCAGTCTCCCAAGGCACTCAAAATAAAAGCAAAAATAGACAAATGGGACCTAATCAAACTTAGAAGCTTTTGCACAGAGAAGGATGCCATAAACAAAATGAAGAGACAAGCTGAAGCATGGGAGAAAATACATGCAAAAATGCAACCAACAAGGGCTTAATTTCTGAAATATACAAACAGCTCCTACAGCTCAATAACCACCACCACCACAACAAAGAACCCAATCAAAAAAATGGGCAGAAGACCTATGTGGACATTTCTCCAAAGAAGACATCCAGCTGGCCAATAGACACATGAGAATATACTCCACTATGTATTAGAGAAAATGTAAACTATATCTCATGCCAGTCAGAATGGCTGTCATTAGTGAGTCTACAAATAACAAATGCTGGAGAGGGTGTGGAGAAAGGGGAACCCTCCTACACTGTTGATAGGAATGTAAATGAGTGAAGCCACTATGGAGAAGAGTATGGAGATTCCTCAAAAAACTAAAAAGTAGAGTTGCCAATCCCACCCCTGAGCATATACCCAGACCAAACAATAATTTAAAAAGATATACACACCCCTGTGTTCATAGCAGCACTGTTTACAATACCCAAGACATGGAAGCAACCTAACTGTCCATCAATAGAGGAATAAATAAAGATGTGGTATATATTTGTCTTTATTTATTTTTACGGCCAAGTGTGTGTGTGTGTGTGTATATATATATATATATATATATATATACACATACCACATCTTCTTTATTTATTTTTATGGCCAAGTAATATTCCATTGTATGTATTCCATGTATACAATGGAATATTACCTGGCCGTAAAAAAAGAATGAAGTAATATCATTTGCAGCAACTTGGATGGACCTAGAGATTATCATACTAAGTGTCGTAAGTCAGAAAGAAAAGTGCCATATGATATTTATATGTAGAATTTAAAATACAACACAAATCAACATATCTATGAAACAAAAACAGGCTCACAGAGAGAACAAGCTTATGGTTGCCAAGGGGGAGGGGGAGAAGAGGGGAGGGAAAGATCGGGAGTTCAGGACTAGCAGATGCAAACTTTAATATATAGGATGGACAAAAAACAAGGTCCTACTGTATAGCACTAGGAACTATTGTCAGTATCCTGTGGTAAACCATAATGAAAAGAATATGAAGAAGAATATATGTATGTGAAATTGAGTCGTCTTGCTGTATGGCAGAAATTAAGATGTTTATTTATTGTTTTTTAAAAAATTAACAATGAACAAGATTTATTTTTAGAAATGTAAGTCAACCTGTATGGCTAGGAAAGTAACAAAAAGGAACATGACCAACGTGAAAGAGCAAACAAAAGGAATTATTATCTTCCTATTGGTTGGCAAAGAATAAAAGGATCAGTCAATGTGGGTAAACGTAGCAGTGGATCAGCACCCTTAAACCTTTAGGTTTTTTTATTTTTTAAATTGTTTAAAATTTTTATTTAATTTAAAAAAATTTTTGATTTTTTATTACTCATGAATTTTATTACATTTATAGAAGACAACATTTTTAAATAAACTCTACTTCGATAATTTTTTTAAATGGCAAAAAAAGAATTTCCTTCCTTTTTAAAAGCTGAGTAATATTCCATTTTTTGTATTCACATGTTTTGTTGGTGCCTCACCCATCGGTGGACATGTGGTTGTTTCTTCCTTGGCTGTTGTAAGCAATGCTGTGATGAATATGGCTTACAAATAACCGTTGGGTTTCTTTTGAATGTATACCCAGAAGTAGAATTGCTGGATCATCTGGTAATTCTTTGTTTAAGAAGAACCATCAAACAGTTTTCTACAGTGGCTTTTGCATTCATTTTGATGTTTAGAAATATTGCATTGGAGGGAATTCCCTAGTGGTTTAATAGTTAGGCCTCAGTGCTTTTACTGCTGTGGCCTGGGTTTGAATCCTAGCCTGGAAACTCAGATCCCATAGCAAGCTGTTGTGTGCTGTGGCAAAAATAAAATAATGCAAAAAAATAGCATTAGAATATTATTTGTCTTAAGTACTGAAGTTTTTAGGATTTGCTTCAGCCTTGTCCTGGCCCTGGAAATACAGCCCAGTGGTTCATCTATGGCATTGAATGGAGCCTCAAAACTCTTCCAGAACCATGGAAGGACCCCTTGGCACCCTTTTGTTTACTGTTTTGTCCCTCTTTGGGAAGATGATGTTTTGGATTGTTTTCTAGTTGTGAGACCAGGTAACACTGACCCACCTGCTACCTGTGACTCTGGTACCGATCTGCGAAGGAGTTGCCAGCATTGGGGGACAGTCTGTGACAAAGAGATGCCATTCTGATGGATGGGATGCTGATCGTGCTGATTGTTCGGAGCAGGAATTGTACCTTCAGGCACCCTTGAACTTACATTTCATTTGCAGCACTTAATTCTCCATGGTCCCCTCAGTGGTTTTAACTTTCGAGTGAGTTTCTCTTCCATGAAAGGAACCAATGACATTGCGATCTCTTTCTCCAGTCTTTAGCTTTTGTTTTGTTTTTTTATTGGTAAAAAGAAGAGCAGCACCACCCCTGGAATAAAGCAGGACCTGTTCTGACCCAGCACCCTTGCACAGCCTGAGTGCATTCTGGAATCACAGAAACAACAGTTCATCAGAGAAACACAATGGCCCTTTTCTGTCTGTCGATCCCAAGAGGAAAGCCAAAGTGAGCGCCGATACCTGTGGTGGTCCCCGAGTTCCCAGAAGCAGACAGTGCCTGGCAGGCTGATGCATTTGGGCGGCCCCAGGCAGGTGCTCACTATTTGCTTCTGGGGAATTCTTCCCGACAGGGATAGCTCGCTCCTTGGCTTTTTAAGGTTAAATATGGGGTTTCCAGGCAGTCATTTCCATCCCATTTTGGAAGGTCCCTTATCCTCTCGATGAGGCTCTGTGGTCCTTGTAGGGTGATGAACGGCTTCCTTTGTCCTTATGCTCATCCTGCGTCATGTTTGCTTCTGATCTCACACCCAGGGACTTGCTCATCTTTTCTCGCTTGGTTGGAAACGGGATAAGGAAGGGCCGTGGGGGCAAAGGCTGACGTTTTACCATTGATTGGAGGGTGAGTGACTCTGAGCCGCGTCACAGCTTTGCTCCTCAGTTTCTCCAGTGGCTCAGCATTTACATCTGCCTCCCACCACCCTTTGTCTCTGTTGGGAAGAGTAACTTTGCTATGAGAAGAGGCGATGGTGACTAAATACAAGGGCGTAGGGCTGGCTGGCGGCATGTATGTATTCTACGCATAATTATGAGAGTCCTGCTATGTACCTGTCAGCCTCCTGGGCGCAAAAGGTGGAGGGTTCCTTAAACGTGGTTAGGGTATAGTTGGATGGAGAGAAGTGAAAGAATTTGATGAGAGTCTGTGCTTAGAACAGTGCCTAGGACAGCTCAGCAAACCATAGTCCTATTTCTCTACTGGCCCCCACGCCCATCCCGTCATCCCCATGCCCTGTGCTAGGCCTTGGTGATGCAAGGATAAAGAAACTCTCATTCCCTCCCTTACCTTGCTAAGATCCAGAGGGCAAGCTCGACGTGTGAGCCACATTTTACGTGGGTACGAGATGAAAGCTCTTCTACCCTCTGCCTCCTCAGTCACTGTTCACAGGAACCCTTTCACAGACTGGGAGACAGAAGCACATCCCAAGAGTTCATGTCCTGGCTCAGTGGGAACGAATCTGACTAGCATCCGTGAGGACACAGGTTCAATCCCTGGCCTCACTCAGTGGGTGAAGGATCCAGCATTGCCGTGAGCTGTGGTGTAGGTTGCAGATGCGGCTTGGATCTGGCGTGGCTGTGGCGTAGGGCAGCAGGTATAGCTCCGATTCACCCGCTAGCCTGGGAACCTCTATATGCCACGGGTGTGGCCCTAAAAAGACAAAAAAAAAAAAAAAAAAAGAAGGAGAAGAAGCAGCCACATATCCCAGTCCTATGATTTCTTTCAGACATGCAAATAGTAAAAGCAAGGCCAAAAGTCAAACCCAGGACATTCTGCTGCCAAAGCCTGAGCTGTTCTGTCCTTCGGGGATGACAGTCAATGTTTGTCAGATGAATATCATTCATGGATGGATGTATGTGAAAATACCCAGAAAGGGCAGAGCAGGGGTGGGGGGGGAGGGTGGAGCTGCAAGAGGTGCTTAAAAGATTGTATTTTTTGCTTTTATAGGGCTGCACCAGCAGCATATGGAAGTTCCCAAGCTAGGGGTCGAAGCGGAGCTATAGCTGCCAGCCTGCATCACAGCCACAGCAATGGCAGATCCGAGCTGTGGTTGTGACCTACACCACAGCTCACGGCAACACCGGATCCTTAACCCATTGAGCAAGGGCCAGGGATCGAACCTGCATCCTCATGGATACTAGTGGGATTCGTGACCACTGAGCCACAACGGGAACTCCCTTAAAAGATTTTACAAGAATATCTGAAATTTTTTTTCTCCTGCAATCTGTGCATATAAAGAATAGGAAGAGGAAACAGCAGCTAAAAACAGTCTTCTGTGAATCAGTAGCAGAGAAAGACCTAGATTCAAAGACTGCAGATTTTGCAGAGGATTAGATTACCAGGTGATGATTTCAGAACTGACAGCTGAAAACTCGTTTTCTTCCATTGGGATGATTTGGGCCTATTGTCCTTACTTCTGCCCTCTACCCTGTAGGATAATCTCCTCTTGTTTGGTATGAAGGACTTGCATTTGGGTGACAGGGAAGCCAAGCTGGGCAGACAGCTGAGAGGAGAGGAAGAAGCCGGTGGTTGCTTTCCTTTCTTGAGAGTATTTGATGAAAGCTTTGCACCCTCTGGGTGTCAGGTCTCTTCAGGGCCTCATAAAATAAGTTAGCATATTCTGTAAAGTGACAGCTCTTCCCCCAAAAGGAAAGTTGCTTTTTCTTCAATTATAAAAATATTTTCCTTGAAAAAAAAAAGACACAGAGAAAAGTATAAAATAAAACGTACATCATCCATTATTCTATCACCATGAGATGCATGCGTACACATACCCACACATAGTATATTACCAAAGAGGGTTCACACTGCTAATAGATACTTCTTGGGTACATGCTCAATAATGAATTTTTCTTACTCTGGGGACATCCCAATAATCAGAATTGGGTGGGTCTGATATAAACATCAAATAAGATGTTTATGTTATTTAATAAACCAAAGCTGATCGGTTTGGCTGTGGACATCTGAGCCAGCCTAGACCAATCCAGACCACCTTCAAAAAACCGGAAATTTGTTTCTGCTAAGGTCTCTGTCCTTTCTTTGTTTTTAGCTGTTTCATTCTCTCTTCGTTGATGAAATAGCCCAGAATGTTTCCCGTGAATCTCTCCCCTCCTCTTCTCCCTCCTCTTCCTTTGCTCTCTTCCTCTTCCTGTCTCTGTGCCTATGCTGACCAGAATCAGTTTGTCTTGCTTACAACCTGGAGAAACTTAAGGAATACAATATTATGTTTACTGCTTTCCATGCACTGCTAACCTTTTCCATGTGATAATGTGTTACGGGCATTTTCCCATGTCAGTAAATACAGGATCACACAGGTTCGTATGTTATGGCACCATAATATTCCACTATGTAGGTGCACTGAAACTTACGTAACCAAAAGGAAACAGTTTTCAGCTGTCAATTCTGAATCTATTGTCCGGTAGCTGAAATCTACATTTTGGCTCTTATAGATAATCCTGCAACAAACATTATTGTACCCGCACCTGTTCATACCTGTTTTTTTGTTTTGTTTTTCAAGGCTGGGCCTGCAGCATATGGAAGTTTCCAGGCGAGAGGTCCAGTCAGAGCTGCAGCTGCCAGCCTACACCACAGCCACAGCAAATTGGGAACCGAGCCACGTCTGTGACTTACACCACAGCTCACGGCAATGCTGGATCCTTGACCTGCTGAGCGAGGCCAGGGATCCAACTGGCATCCTCATGGATACTGGTCAGGTTTGCTACCACAAACCACAACAGGAACTCCTGTTTGTACCTGTTTTATTATTTCCTTATGAAAAGTTCCAGAAGTGAAATAAATACACTTAAAAAGTGTACATTTAGGAGTTCCCGTCGTGGCGCAGTGGTTAACGAATCCGACTAGGAACCATGAGGATTGCGGGTTCGGTCCCTGCCCTTGTTCAGTGGGTTAACGATCCGGCGTTGCCGTGAGCTGTGGTGTAGGTTGCAGACGCGGCTCGGATGCCACGTTGCTGTGGCTCTGGCGTAGGCCAGGGGCTGCAGCTCCGATTCGACCCCTAGCCTGGGAACCTCCATATGCCGCGGGAGCGGCCCAAGAAATAGCAACAACAACAACAACAACAACAAAAAGTGTACATTTAAAAGTGTACATTTAAAATGTGTCTGTATATTGCCAGATGGCTCTGCAGAAAAGTTGCACCAGTTTACATCCAATAACAGAGTTTGAGCACCCGACCTAGGTATTATAAATCTTCCCATTTATTGACATATATGACAATAATGTTTTTCACTTTGTGTACCATTTACTCCTGAAGAAGTTTCAAAGAGAACATGCAGCTTGAAAGAATGTTCCAAACTCATCCCAATCCACTATCTGTTTGGGTCAGTTTCCTTTCAGATGTCTCTTTATGCACCAGATAAATAGAACATGTATGTAATTGTAGATAAATAGGATATTAAGCACATCAGAAACACTCAGTGTAGATAACCCTTCCCTTTCTCTCATTAGAGGTAGCCACTATCTTCAATGTGGTTTTTATACTTTTAAAGCATATTTCTATACCATAATTATAGGTGTGTATCCATAAATAGCATTATTTTTTATTTTATTTTATTTATTTATTTTTTAAAATATTTATTTATTTATTTATTGGTCTTTTTGCTATTTCTTTGGGCCACTCCTGTGGCATATGGAGGTTCCCAGGCCAGGGGTTCAATCGGAGCTGTAGCCACCGGCCTACGCCAGAGCCACAGCAACATGGGATCCGAGCCGCGTCTGCAACCTACACCACAGCTCACGGCAACGCCGGATCGTTAACCCTCTGAGCAAGGGCAGGGACCGAACCCGCAACCTCATGGTTCCTAGTCGGATTTGTTAACCACTGCGCCACGACGGGAACTCCGCATTATTTTTATTTTACCTATTTTAAAACTTTATATGGCAGTTCCCATTGTGGTTCAGTTCTGACTAGTATCCATGAGGACACAGGTTCGATCCCTTGTCTCACTTATTGGGTTAAGGATCTGGCGTTGCCGTGAGCTGTGACGTAGGTTGAAGACATGGCTGTGGTGCAGGCCAGCGGCTACAGCTCTGATTCGACCCCTAGCCTGAGAACCTCTTATATATCACAGGTGCAGCCCTAAAAAGACAAAAAGAGAAAAAAAAAACCTTTATATAAATTCTATGCTGTATGATATGGCTCTCTGCTTTGTTCACCCAACATTATGTTTTTAAGGTTTATCTATGTTGACAGGTGGAGCTCTGGTTTATTAATTTTAACTACCATAGATTATTCTGTTGTTTTAACTTCAAGTTTTAACATTTGTTTTCTATTGCTTATTATAGCTATTTATTTTTTATTAAAAAAATTGGGGGGGGGGGATTCCTGTCGTGGTGCAGTGGGAATGAATCCGACTAGGAACCATGAGACTGTGGGTTTGATCCCTGGCCTCACTCATTGGGTAAGAATCCCGTGCTGCCATGAGCTGTGGTGTAGGTTGCAGATGCGGCTTGGATCTGGCGTTGCTATGGTTCTGTGTAGGCTGGCAGCAACAACTCTGATTAGACCCCTAGTCTGGGAACCTCCATATGCTGTGGGTGCGGTCCTACAAAGAGACAAAAGACAAAAAAAATTTTTTTTTGGCTGTACCTGTGGTGTATGGAAGTTCCTGGGCCAGAGATTAAATCCGAGCTGCAGCTATGACCTATGCTTTAGCTGCAGCAATGCTGGATCCTTAACCCACCGTGCCACAGTGGGAGCTCCATTTACTGATATTTAGAAACTCTTTGCATGTTTTGTTTACTGAATCCTTGTTGGTTTATTCATGTTGCAAATACATTTTTCCAGTGTATAGCTTATTATTCCACTGCATTTTGTCTTTATTTGAACAAATTCATTTCATTTTAATGTAAAATCTATTAATATTTTCCTTTATAGTGGATGTATTTCATGTGTCTTGTTTGTCTCTGAGTCCTAAGGACATGATGCTATATTTTTTTCTGAAAGTTTTACAGTTTTGTTTTTCATGCGTAGGTTTTTAATCCATCAAAAGTTGACTTTCATGAATGGTATAAACTACCATTTAAACAACTAATTGTCTAACTTCTACTGAGTAGTCCATCTTCTCCCATTGGTTGGAAAAGCCAGGCCTCCTATCACGTGCTAGATCTGTTGGCACTTCATCTCTTTATTCTGTCCATCTGGCTTTCTTTCTTTGAGCTCCTATCACACTGTCTTAATGATTATAATTTTGTAAGTCTGATATCTGATAGGGTAAATCTTCCCAACTATTTTCTTCAATCTTAACTATGTTGCCCTTTGTATGTTCTTATGAATTTTAGGATCAACTTGTCTAATTCTATGAAAAAGCCTATTTGATTTTGATTAAACTTTATTGGGCACAATTGACATCTTTAAGCTACTGAGTCTTTCCACCAATAAACATGGTTTATAGGAATTTTCTGTTTGCTGACAGGATAGCATAATTTTTCTCCTAGAACATTGTATGCATATTTTCTTATATTTCTCCCCTTATGAATCTTACCATGTTTATGGCTGCTTGCTTGAGATCCTGTTTTGGATGAAAGTTTTCTAACTTGCTACTTGTGTGAGGCCATTGACTTTTTGCATCCAATATCATATTGAATTTTTTTTTGTCTTTTTTTTTGTTATTGTTGTTGTTGTTGCTATTTCTTGGGCCGCTCCCGCAGCATATGGAGGTTCCCAGGCTAGGGGTTGAATCAGAGCTGTAGCCTCCGGCCTACGCCAGAGCCACAGCAACGCAGGATCCAAGCCGCGTCTGCAACCTACACCACAGCTCACGGCAACGCCGGATCGTTAACCCACTGAGCAAGGGCAGGGACTGAACCCGCAATCTCATGGTTCCTAGTCGGATTCGTTAACCACTGCGCCACGACGGGAACTCCGTCATATTGAATTCTTTTACTAAGTATCATATAATATATAGATTATATTTTATTTTGTAACAATCTTAACACCTGCAAACAAAGGTAATCTTCTCTTCCTTTCCAGTTCTTGCTCTTTCTGTTTCTTTTAAGAATACCTTTTTACATATGGAGGACAGTGTGGAAGTTCCTTAAAAAAATAAATATAGAACTACCACACGACCCAGTAATCCCACTCCTGGGATTCCAGCCAGAGAAAACCGTAATTCAAAAAGATACATGCACTCCTATCTTCATAGTAGCACTGTTCACAACAGCCAAGACATGCAAACAACCTAAAAATCCATCGACAGATGAATGGATAAAGAAGATGTGGTACATACATATATACAATAGTCTATTACTCAACCATAAAAAAAAAGAATGAAATAATGCCATTGGTTGCAATATGGATGTACCCAGAGATTATCACACTGAGTGAAGTGTGTCAGAGAAAGACAAATATCATCTGATATATTTATATGTGGAATCTAAAAAAGATACAAAAGAACTTATAAAACAGAAGCAAACTTGCAGATTTGAAAACCAGTCTTACAGCTATCATAGGTGAAACCATTGGGGAGGAGGGAAGAATTGGGAGGGTGGGAATAACACACACACACACACACACACACACACACACACACACTACTGTATAAAATAGATGATTAATGAGAACCTATTGTATAGCACAGGAAAATCTC
This sequence comes from Phacochoerus africanus, assembly GCF_016906955.1. NCBI lineage: Eukaryota > Metazoa > Chordata > Mammalia > Artiodactyla > Suidae > Phacochoerus > Phacochoerus africanus. Next base: position 13,389,837 of record NC_062559.1, on the reverse strand, counting down.
AAAGTCTGTAATAACCTATATGGGAAAAAAAGAATGGTTATATTTATATGTATGACTGAGTAACTATGCTGTACACTTGAAACCAATATACCATCATAAGTCAACTATACTCCAATAAAATTGAATTAAAAAAAAAGAAGACCTTTTAAGGATACCTTATTGCATTAGCTGGAACCTATAGACAATATTGAATGACAGATATGGTAATGAGATTATTGTGCTATTCTGGACCTAAATGTACTTTATGATTCTAATGGTTTTTATTTTCTGTCTTTTTCTTATTTTTGATTTTGAAGAATTTATCTATTTAAAGCTCCAAATTGCCCTCTCCATACAACCTAAATGGCACCCAGAAATTTTACTACGTGTGATTTTCATTGCAGTTCAGGCCAAAATATTTTACAATTTCATGATGATTCTCTCTGTAATCTATACATGGTCTAAGAGTGCATTTAAAAATTTCAAATGTATGAGCTGTTGTTTGTTAAAACTATGTCTTGGGCCTTAAAAGAAGTCTCAGCTCATTTAAGAGGGTTGAGATTATGTAGAACAATCTTTTCTCTCTAATGTAATTAGGCTAAAAATCAATGACAAAAAAGAACTCAAAATCTTTTAACTTTGGAAATAAAGACTACTCTCATAAACAACTCATGCACAGAAAAAAAATCACAATAAAACATTTTAAATATTTTGAAGTGGAGTTCCCAATGTGGCTCAGTGGAAGCGAATCCGACCTACTATCTTTGAGAATGTGGATTTGATCCCTGGTCTCACTCAGTGGGTCGGGGATTCAGCGTTGCCTTGAGCTGTATGTGGTGTAGGTTGCAGATGTGGCTTGGATCCCGTGTTGCTATGGCTGTGGTTCTGATTCGACCCCTAGCCTGAGGACTTCCATATGCTGAGGGTGTGGCCCCCAAAAAGCAAAAATAAATAAATTAAAATAAAAAATGTTTTGAACTGAATTATAATGAAAATAGGACAGATCAGGAGTTCCTGTCATGGCTCAGTGGTTAACGAATCCGACTAGGAACCATGAGGTTGCGGGTTCGGTCCCTGCCCTTGCTCAGTGGGTTAAGGATCCCGAGTTGCCGTGAGGTGTGGTGTGGGTTGCAGACGCGGCTCGGATCCCACGTTGCTGTGGCTCTGGCTTAGGCCGGCGGCTACAGCTCCAATTCGACCCCTAGCCTGGGAACCTCCATATGCCGCGGGAGTGGCCCTAGAAAAGGCAAAAAGACAAAATTTAAAAAGAAAGAAAATAGGACAGATCAAAACGTGGATATAGGGACCTCCTGCTGTAGTTCAGTGGGTTAAAGGTTTGGTGTTGTCTCTGTGGTAGAGTGAATTCAATCCTCAGCCTTCATTCAATGAAGATTTGTGTTTATTTTCTTGCTATCTTCTAATTCACAGTTTTGTGACATTTGCTGATATTTCCATCAGGCCTTTTAAGCTCCTTGTCCACAACTGAGTCTTCTGATGGTATTTGGAGCAGGAAGCTCCATGGGAACATTGGCGATGAGGCAGCTTGATTCCCAGTCATGATGTTCTGGCTTTGTCCCAGGCAGCAGGTCCATGGCCTGTACCTCAGCTTCTTTTCAAAGGCAGGAAACCCTTACCTTTCCCGTCCCCTGGTCCCTCCCCTGTGCCGGGTTCCAACAGTGACTGTGACAGCAGTCCCTTCTGTTACGGACTGAATATTCGTGTCCCCCTCCCAAGTCATATGTTGCAGTTTAACCTCTGGCATGGCTAATTTGGAGATGGAGCCTCCGGGTAGCAGGTTAAGTGAGGTCATAAGGATGGAGCCCTTATAAGAAGAGATGCCAGGAAGCTCTCCCAATTCTTTTCCTCTCTCAGAGTGCACACAAGAAGGGCCATGTGAGGCCACAGTGAGAAGGTGGCTGAATGCAAGTCAGGAAAGGACTTCGCACCAGAAACTGAACTCTGCTGGACCTTGATGTGGGACTTCCAGCCTTCAGAACTGTGAGGAAATAGGCTTTTGCTGTTCAAGCCTCCCAGTTTATGCACTTTGTTGTGGCGGTCTGAGCAGCTGACACACCTTCCTTTGCAGTGACCGAACTGTTTGCTGCCCTGCCTGCTTTGTGGCTGAGTGGCCTGTATCCTTTCTTTTTTCTTTAAAGAATTATTTTTTCTGGAAGTGTAGTTGATTTACAATGTCATGTTAGTTTCAGGTGTATAGGTGTGTGTGTGTATGTATGTATATACACACACATACATATATACTTTTTCAGATTTTTTTCCATCATAGGTTATTACAAGGGATTGAATGTATCTTTCTGTGCTATACAGTAGGTCTTTGTTGTTTATCTATTTTATGTATAGTAGTTGTATCTATTAATCCCAAACTCCTAATTTATCCCTCACCCACTCTCACCCTTTGGTTACCATAAGTTTGTTTTCTATTTCTGTGAGTCTGTTTCTATTATGTGAATAAGATTATTTGTATCTTTTTTTTTTAGATTCCACATATCAGTGATATCATTTGATATTTGCCTTTGTTTGATTTACTTCACTTAGTATGATAATCTCTAAGTTCACCCATGCTGCTGCAAATATTATTTCATCTTTTTCATGACTGAGTAATGTTTCATTATATATACATATCTAGTAATATTTCACTATATATATACATATATATAAACTGTTGTCAACAGCTATATTGGCTATTGTAAATTGTGCTGCTATGAACATTGGGGTGAAGGTTTGGAGAAGAGGGAAGCTTCCTACATTGTTGGTGGGAATATAAATTAGTGGGGCCACTATGGAGAATGGTATCCTCCCACTCCTGGGCATATATTTAGAAAAGAGGAAAACTCTAATCTGAAAAGATATATGCCCTCCATGTTCCATAGCCTGTATTCTTTCTTTGGTCCTGATTGCTTTGCTTTGCAGCTGTTCCACAGAGCTGTGTATCTTATTGAGTCCAACTTTGACTTACAGGGTTTTTTGTTTCACATATTTTATCTACTATGAGGTGAGTGCATAGACTGTGAACGTGCCATTTAAGAGCCTTTGTTGTTCTAGTAAGAATCACAAGAAGACAGATGTGTCATTTAATTTTGCCATGAAAAATAGGAAGGGTCAATGGCCTTACTAAATTACTGTTTTTTTCTTATGGGCTCAGGCGTGTGGAATCATCTGGTTACTCCTTCACAGCGACTACATAGTCCAAGGTCCACTATGAACCGGTATTTTCCAGATCATCCTGCGGAGAGGGCTGTCAACCTTCCCTTCCCCTTTCCTCACCTCCCAGGCTGCTGATCACGTCATCTCTCCGACCTCAGCTGACTCCAGATCTTTGTGTGTCTCTTCCCACCTTATCACCAACTCCAAGCTCCACATTCCCAAGTGAAAGTGGCAACCTTGTACCTTTTCTTATGTACCTAAATCAGACCAAGTTGGGAAATGAAGCTGCAGTAAAGTATTTTGTGTGAGTGTGAATGTCTGTGTGTGTATGTGTGTTTACCTAACATACTGCTTTTGAATGGTGAGGTGATTCTGCCCTGGTAAGGCAGGTGCATCTGGACTTGATAGGTAAGAGGTGGTCCCCTCCCTCTTCTTACCCACTGATGGTTTCTTAGCTTGTAGATGCCAACTGTTCCTATAGCCATTTGTGATTCTACCTTATAGACTTAAAGCAGAACTGGAGCCTTTTCTTAAGATTAACTTCTTTCTTTCTCAGAGTTACAGGATTACATAGTTGTGTCTGTGGTTTTCAGCATGTGGCCTTAAAGTCTGACAACCAAGAATCAAATGGAGGAGTTCCCTTCGTGGCTCAGTGGTGAACAAGTCCAACTAGGATCCATGAGGTTGTGGGTTTTTCCCTGGCCTCGCTCAGTGAGTTAAGGATCCGGCCCTGCCGTGAGCTGTGGTGTCAGCGCAGACGAGGCTTGGATCCCATGTTGCTGTAGCTGTGGCGTAGGCCAGTGGCTATAGCTCTGATTAGACCCCTAGCCTGGGAACCTCCATATGCTGCAGGCGCAGCCCTAAAAAGGACCCCCCCCCCCAAAAAAAAAAGAATCGAATGGAACAAATGTCTTCAAATGTAATTCCTTTGCACCCCAGGGGGCTGTGTAAGAAGGTGAAACTCTGATGGACTTTTGTGTTGCTCAGATTTTGTTCATCCATCCTTTAGCCACGTGGCCTTGGACAGGGCTGTGAGTGTCTCTGAGTTCACTGGGCAGGGGGGTATTATCCTGCACCCTCCACCAGTTAGTGTGAGTGTTAAATCTCCGTAAAGCACCCAGCCTGTGCCTAGAGAGGCTCAAAGTGTATTACCTTTCTTTCTTCCCTCCCCTGGGCCTTCAATACCTAGATGCCAGTCCTTGGCACAGTCACCCCTCCCCCGCACATCATCTTTCTGTGAATCCAGCAGCTTGACCACAGTGGTGTCCTTCTGTTCCCATATGCCTGTGGCTACCATCTGACAGCTGTTCCTCAGGTTTATCTGGTTTGTCCCCCACCCCCTCATCTTTAATTCCTTGGCTAAGGAGCCATGCAGTTGTTTGTAACCGTACTGATTAGGATAAAAGAAAGAGGTCCTTTAAACAAAGCTAAAAGGGAAAAGGGGGTTGGGCGAGAACCTGTCAAGAGGAAATTGCTGAACAGCAGTGGGAGCATCCCTTTTCCCTGCAAGAAGCCTGACTGCTCTGGGAAAAGGACAAGAGAAGAAACGGCTCGCTGTCCTGGGGGTACATCCATCCTGGGAGGACTGTGGAAAAGTTGGACTCTGTCCTGGACGCAATCCCTCCTCTCTTTTTGTGACCGTCTCTGCTCCCCTCATTCTGTACTCTGGGGTACCCTGGTAAGCCTGGCTTCCTTGCTTCTCACAAAGTTGACCGGTTCTTCCCTCAGACCAAGAGTTCTCTCTTTGCCCAACTGTCAGACTTCCCACAGAGGCAATAGATCTGATCATTCATATCCAGTTTTCTCTTGAAAGGGTTATGTGTAAACTCTTCTGGAGGTGCTTGCATTTTGAAAGACTTGCTTCTTAACAGAATCTTATGTTCCACAGGCTCTTCCATACTAATTGTAGAAGGAATTAGTAGGATGAGGTGGTTACTACAAGAAAGACTGTGTGAACGTGAATCCAACGTGAAGCATAAACGAGGTGTAAATCCCAATCTGACTCCTTGGGGATCAGACTTCTTGAGCTGTTACACATGGTTTAGGATTTGCTGTAAGAAACACCTAGAGGAGTTCCCGTCGTGGCTCAGTGGTTAGTGAATCCGACTAGGAACCATGAAGTTGCAGGTTTGATCCCTGGCCTCGCTCAGTGGGTTAAGGATCCGGTGTTGCAGTGAGCTGTGGTGTAGGTCGCAGACGCGGCTCGGATCCTGCGTGGCTGTGGCTCTGGCTCTGGTGTGGGCTGGTGGCTATGGCTCCGATTAGACCCCTAGCCTGAGAACCTCCAAATGCTGCAGAAGCAGCCCTAGAAAAGATGACAAAAAAAAAAAAAGAAAAAGAAACACCTAGACATAATGGGATATTTGGACCAGTGAGGAGTAAGAAGCAGATTCAGCAAGGCCAGGAGAACTGCCTTCCACTCTCATGAAGGAGAGATTTGTTTGGTATCATGGTGCTAAGAGGTGGACCTAGGACCGGGGGGTGAAACATACAGGGAGATGTCCCGCCCACCCCCAGTGTGAAGATGGCTCTTCGCTGAACCAGAACTGCCTGGAGATGCAGTGGGCTGTCGGAAGGGCAGCCCTTGGCGTTCCCGTCGTGGCTCAGCAGTGACGAACCCGACTGGTATTCAGGAGGACATGGGTTTGATCTCTGGCCTCGCTCAATGGGTTAAGCATCCGGTGTTGCCATGAGCTGTGGTGTAGGTCACAGATGGGGCTCAGATCTGGCGTTCCTGTGGCTGTGGTGTAGGCTGGCAGCTGTGGCATAGGCTGGCAGCTATGGCTGATTTGATCCCTAGCCTGGGAACTTCCATATACTGCAGGTGTGGCCCTAAAAAGACAAAAAGACCAAAAAAAAAAAAAAAGGAAGAGAAAGAACAAGGTCAGCTCTCAAGGGGATTCCAGCTCGGATAAGGGATCGGACCCTTTCTCCTTCACAGCTCTTCTAGCCAAACCATGAGTGAAATTCTGGAGACCACCAGTGAGTGGTGTGCATTTTTAGAGTGGGGAAGATTCTTTTCCAGGGATTTATATCATTTTCTCCAGGTAGGTGCAAGGCTGAACCTTGAACAGGGCTGGTGTTACCTAGAAAAGGGAAAAGAAGTGCCTGTCGGGAGCAAGGATTTAATTTCCCGCATTCCCACTACGATCCAGCTGTGGGACATGGATATTCCGTCTATGCGCTGTGGTGGCAACTCTCTGTGGGCTCCTGAATGTTTATTAGTATGAATCGCTTTATTTCATCTCTGTGGACAGGGTCCCCAGCAAGATAAGGAGGCACCTTGCCAAATCTAGATAGGCTTTTTAGGTAATGGAATAAATTTAAATTTTTTTGAGGATCAAGTTATTTTTACTTTTGACCCCAAACTCTCTCTTCAAAAGAAAACTAATCTGAAAGATTTATATAAGATATTCAAGGTTCTTTGGATCTTAGGCACATCTGATTTGCTGTTACCCAGGTGGGTTTTTAGGTATAATAGAGCTTTGAGAGTTACATTTTTTATGAAGTCACAAAAAATGAGAGAAAGAAATACTCGATACGCACTTGAGCCTCTCACAGTTCAGAAACTTAAAAGCCAGTGTCATTTTATAGGCACTATCTCAAGCTCTGTATATCCAATTGTATTCTTTTCTTAATTTCTCTCTTAATAGAATTCCTTCTTTCAAGGATTTAAATAGGTATTTAATAAACTGTTATTTACCAGAATGAAGCTTTTTTTTTTTTTAGATTTGACTCTGAAATATCTTTATTTTTTTTTAAATTATAGTGATTTACAATGTTTCTTCAATTTCTGTTGTACAGCAAAGTGACCCAATCACACACAGTTCCCTCTGCTATACAGTAGGGCTCCATCCATTCTTCTTCTTTTTTTTTTCTTTTTTCTTTTTGCCATTTCTTGGGCCGCTCCCTCAGCATATGGAGGTTCCCAGGCTAGGGGTCTAATTGGAGCTATAGCTGCCAGCCTACGCCAAAGCCACAGCAACGCAGGATCCGAGCCGCGTCTGCGACCTACACCACAGCTCACGGCAACGCCAGATCCTTAACCCACTGAGCAAGGGCAGGGATCGAACCTGCAACCTCATGGTTCCTAGTCGGATTCATTAACCACTGCACCACGATATGAACTCCTGCCCAACCATTCTAAATGTTCCAGTTTGCTTCCAAAAACCCTGAATTGCCCATCCAACCCACTCCCTCCCCCTCCCCCCTTGGACCCACAAGTCTGCTCTCCTTGGCCATGATCTGTTTCTATTTTGTATATAGGATCATCTGTGCCATATTTTTATTCCGCAAATAAGTGATATCATATGGTATTTGTGTTTTTCTTTTTGGCTTACTTAGTATGAGAATCTCTAGTTCCATCCATTTTGCTGTAAATGGCATTAGTTTATTTTTTTTATGGCTAAGTAGTATTCCATCGTATATATATACCACATCTTCTTAATCCATTCATCTGTTGATGGACATTTCGGTTGTTTCCATGTCTTGGCTATTGCAAATAGTGCTGCGATGAACATAGAGGTGCATGTATCTTTTTTTTTTTTTTTAATTTCTACATGCATGCTTATCCACATATTAATGTGTTCTTTTTTTTTTTTTTTGGCTTTTTTGCCATTTCTTGGGCCGCTCCCGCGGCATGTGGAAGTTCCCATGCTAGGGGTCGAATCGGAGCTGTAGCTGCCAGCCCACACAGCAGCCACAGCAACTCGGGATGCAAGCCGAGTCTGCGACCTACACCACAGCTCGTGGTAATGCCGGATTGTTAATCCACTGAGCAAGGGCAGGGATCGAACCCACAACCTCATGGTTCCTAGTTGGATTCATTAACCACTGCGCCACGACGGGAACTCCCATGTATATTTTCAATGAAAGTTTTGTCTGGATATGTACCCAGGAATGGGATTGCTGGATCATACGGTAGTTTTATATTTAGTTTTCTGAAATATGTCCATACTGTTTTCCATAGTGGTTGTACCAATTTACATTTCCACCAGCAATGAAGGAGGGTACCCTTTTCTCCACATCCTCTCCAGCATTTGTTACTTTTTTGATGTTATTTTTTGATCATTAACAAATCTGATCTCCAGATTTGTTAATGATGGCCATTCTGACAGGTGTGAGGTGGTACCTCATTGTAGTTTTGATTTGCATTTCTGTAATAATTGTCGATGGTGAGCATTTTTCATGTGCCTGTTGGCCATCCTTCTTTGGAGAATTGTCTATTTAGGTCTTTTTGCCGATTTTTCATTTGGGTTGTTGTTTGTTGTTGTTGTTGAGTTGTATGAGTTGTTTGTATATTTTGGAAATTAGGCCCTTGTCTGTTGCATCATTTGCAAAGATTCTCTCCCATTCTGTGGGTCGTGTTTTCATTTTTTAATGGTTTCCTTTGCTGTGCAAAAGCTTTTGAGTTTAATTATGCCCCATTGGTTTTTTTGTGTCTTTATTGCCCTTATTCTAGGAGGTGGATCAAACAAGATGTTACTGTGATTTATGTCAAAGACTTTCTGCCTATATTTCACTCTAAGAGTTTTATAGTATCTGCCTTTATATTTAGGTCTTTAATCCATTTTAAGTTTATTTTTGTGTATGGTGATAAAGGGTGTTCTATTTTCATTCTTTTATGTGTAGCTTTCCAGTTTTCCCAGCACCATTTATTGAAGAGACTGTCTTTCTTTCTTCTACTATATGTTCTTGCCTCCTTTGCATTAGATTAGTTGACTGTAGATGCTTGGGTTTTTTCCCCTGGGCTTTCTATCCTGTCCCATTGACACACATTTCTGTTTTTGTGCCAGTACCATATTGTTTTGATAACTGTAGCTTTGTAGTATTGTCTGAAGTCAGGAAGCTTGATTCCTCCATTTTCATTTTTCTTTTTCAATATTCCTTTGGCTAATCAGAGTCTCTTGTGTTGCCATACAAATTTTAAAATATTCTGTTCCAGTTCTGTGAAGAATGTCCTTGGTAATTTGATAGGGATTGCATTGAATCTGTAGATTGCCTTGGGTGGTATAGTCATTTTGACAATATTGATTCCTCTAATCCAAGGGCATCGTATATCTTTCCACCTGTTTGTGTCATCTTTGATTTCTTTCATCAGCATCTTATAGTTTTCAGAGTATAGATCTTTTGTCTCTTGAGGTAGGTTTATTCTTAGGTATTTTATTATTTTTGATGTGATGGTAAATGGGATGGTTTCCTTGATTTCTATTTCTGGTCTTTCATTGTTAGTGTATAGAAATGTAATGGATTTCTGTGTATTAATTTTGTAGCCTGAAACCTTCCCAAATTCATTGATGAGTTCTAACAGCTTTCTGGTGCTGTCTTTAAGGTTTTCTAAGTATAGTATCATGTCATCTGCAAAGAGTGATAGTTTTACTTCTTTTCCGATTTGGATTCCTTTTATTTATTTTTTTTTTCTTCTCTGATTGCCATGGCTAGGACTTCCAAAACTATATTGCATAATAGTGGTGAAAGTGGACGTCATTGTCTTATTCCTGATATTAGCGGAAATGTTTTCAATTTTTCACCATTGAGAATGATGTTGGCTCTGGGTTTTTCATGTATGGCTTTTATTATATTGAGGTAGGTTTCCTCCATGCCCACTCTCTGGAAAGTTTTTATTGCAAATCATTGCTAAATTTTGTCACAAGACTTTTTTGCATCTATTGAGATGATCACATGGTTTTTATTTTTCAGTTTGTTGATGTGGTGTATCACATTGATTTGTGGATATTGAAGTATCCTTGCATCCCTGGGATAAATCCCACTTGATCGTGGTGTATGATCTTTTTAATATACATTTGGATTTGGTTTGCTAGTATTTTGTGGGGATTTTTTCATCTATATTCATCAGTGATATTGGTCTGTAATTTTTCTTTTTTCTTTTTTTTTTGTGATATCCTTGTCTGGTTTTGGTATCAGGGTGATGGTAGCCACATAGAATGAGATTGGGAATGTTCTTTCCTCTGCTATTTTTTGAAAGACAGAAGACAGAATGTAGATTTCTAGAGTGCTTACGACTTCACTAAACCAGTAAAATCACATAAAATCAAATATGTGGATGTTGTTACAGTTTAAAATCCCCACTTGACTTTTCTGCTATCCCTACATCCTATAAATAATACTGACAATACTGAAAATTGAATATCTTTTATGAGTAACAGAAGTGTATCATAATAAAAAATTTATGGTTATTTACTGATAGAAATTGAGAATACGTAAGATTAAAACACTAGATGCATGAAAACCATTATCCTTCATAATAAAAACTCTTAGCAAACCAGGAATAGAAACGAGTGTCTTCAACTTAATAAAAGCCTATATATACATCTACCAAAAAAACCCATAGCTAACATCATACTTAATGAGGAAAGAAATACTGAATACTCTCTCCTTAAGATAGGAAACTAGGCTGATGTCTGCTCTCCCCATTCCTATTCAACAATGTGCTAGAGGTTCTAGTTGGTGCAGTGTGGAAAGTAAAAAAAAAAAAAAAAGGCAGACAGATTAGATAAAGAGTAAAATAGTCTTTACTCACAGGCAATTTCTTTTCTCCATAAAATAAATCTCCCCCCCCAAAAAAACTACTAGAACCAATATCTTATATTTACAGGATACAAAATTGATAAAAGAGGTAATTGTATTTATATATACTAGCTATAGAATATTGAAATTTTTAAAATATCAATAGTAGCATTAAAAGTATAAAATATTTAGAAGCAAATTTGAGAAAAGATGTAAAAGACCTATACGCCGAAAACTAGAAAAAATTGATGTGAAAAAATTTTAAAAACCTCCAAATGAAGAGCGATGTCATGTTTATGAAACAATATTGTTAAGATGTCACTTCTCCCAATATGAACATATAGATCCAAAGCAAACCTAATTAAAATCCTAGTAGCTTTCTTTTGGTAGAAATTGAGAAAGCCAGTCTAAAAATTATAAGGAAATTCAAAGAACATAGAATAGTTACAATAACCTTCACAAAGAACAACAGAGTTGGAAGATTTGTACTACTTGGTTTCAAGACTTATAAAATATCGTAATAAAGACAATGTGGTATTAGCATAAAGACAGACATATAGATCAATACAATAGGACCAAGAGTCCAGAAATGGACATAGGTCAATACTGAAAATCAGTCAAAAGTCAACTGATTTTCAACAAAGGTGACAAGGCAATTCAATTGGGAAAGAAGAATCTTTACAAAAGTGCTGAAAATATTGGACAACCATATGCAGAAAACCAAAACCAAACCAAACAATTCTTTTTAAGCCCTACATCACCCAATCTGCAAAATGTAACTTGACTGTCATCATCAGTGCTAATATAAGAGCTGAAAATATAACATTTCCAGAAGAAAACATATGTGAAGATCATAGGAACCTTGAATTTGGCCAAGGTTTCTTAAATAGAACACACATGAAAAGAATCAATTAATTGGACATATTCAAGAAATGCTTATTTTTCAAAAGACACTCATGAAAATAAAAAGGCTCATCATAAATAGGGAGATACTAGCAGAACATATGCAAGAATATATATCCTACAAAGCAGTAATAGACAAGTGACCCAATTTAAAAATAGACCAAAAATTAAAATAGACTCTTCACAAAAGTAAATGTATAGATGGCAAATAGGCATGAGGAAAGATACCCAGCATCGTTTGTTACCATGGAAGTCCAGATTAAAACCACAAGGAGATCCCCTTATACACCTACTAGATGGCTGAAATTAAAAAGATGGAATATGCCTGGTGTTGGTGAGGATATGGAGCAATTGAAGCTCTCAGACATTGCTGGAGGCAATGGAAAATACTACAGCCACTTTGGAAAAGGGTTTTGGAAAAGAGTTTGGCACTTCCTTGAAAAGTTAAACTCATCTTACCAAAAGACATAGTCATACGTTTCTTTTAACTCCTAGGTATTTATTCATGAGAGATGAAGGCATATGTCCACCCAAAGACTTGCATGCAAATGCTCATAATAGTTTTATTTGTAATGCTGCCAAACTGAAAACAACCCAAATATCTATTAACAGATAAGTGGATAAACAAATTATGGTTTACTTATACAAGAGAATACTACTCAGCATTAAAAATAATGAACCCTTGGACATTCCCGTTGTGGCTCAGTGAGTTAGGAACCCAACTAGGATCCATGAGGATGTGGCTTTGATCCCTGGCCTCGCTCGTTTGGTTAAAGGATCTGGCATTGCTGCAAACTGTGGTGTAAGTCCCAGATGCAGCTCAAACCTGGCGTTGCTGTGGCTGTGGTGTAGGTCAGCAGCTGCAGCTCCAATTTGACCCCTAGCAGGGGAACTTCCATATGCCATGGATACAGCCCTAAAAAGAAAAAAATGTGAATTCTTGATAACAAGCAACAATGTGGATGAGTCTCAAAATAGTTGTGGTGAGTGAAGGAAGGCATACCAAAAAAAAAAAAAAATCTATAGTAACGAATGGCAGATGAGTGGTTGCTGGTGGATGAAGAATAAAGGTGAAGAGGGATGGACCTCAGAGGGCAAGTGGAAAGCTGTGATTGCGACATTCATATTTTGGTGGTGGGGATGATTTCAAAGGCACATCTACATGTCAGATCTCATCAAGTTGTGTACTTTATGTATACTGTATTGTTTATCATATAATTTAAATAAAGCCAATAAAACCCAGTAAAGATACACAGAGAGAATAAGAGGGGAAAAAAGACAAGCAACACATATAAAATGAAAATATGTAGTACAACAACACTTGGCATCATAGTTCAGGCTGTCATGAGAAATATGATTGACTGCATAACTTAACAGAGAAAGAAATGTTTTCTCACAGATCTGGAGGCTAGAAGTCTGAGATCAGGCTATCAGCATAGTTGGGTTCTAGCAAGGACTATTTTCCTGGCATGCAGAGGGCTGCCTTTTCACCGGGTGCTCACATCACCCCTTTTTTGTGCATGTGTAGGAAGAGAGAATGAACTCTCTGTAGTGTCTTCTTAATGGGCACTAATCCTGTTAGACAGGGCCCTATCCTTATGACCTCACCTAACCCTAATTACCTCCCCCAAACCTTTCTCCAAATACCATCACTTTGCAGGTTAGTGCTTCAACATATGAATTTTGGGGAGGCATATTCAGTCCATAGCATTGGGTATTCAGTAGTGCTTTTACATTGAATATATACTTAGTAATCACACAAATTAAACATATCCTTAAAAAGATCCATGTGGGAGTTCCCATTATGGCTCAGTGGCAAAGGACCCAACTAACATCCATGAGGATGCAGGTTCGATCTCTGGCCTTGCTTAGTGGGTTAAGGATCCAGCATTGCCCTGAGTTGTGGTGTAGGTCGCAGAGGCAGCTTGGATCTGGTGTTGCTGTGGCTGTGGCTGTGGCGTAGGCTCTGATTTGACTCCTAGCCTGAGAACCTCCATATGCCAAGTGTGTGGCCCTAAAAAGACCAAAAAAAAAAAAAAATCCATGTGTATGACATCTTATTTCATCTAAAGATATTTTTTGGTGCCCAAGTAGATTTTGAACTGCTCTTTGGACCTTAGTCAAGACCCGACATTGGGAGCCACTTCTTCTTTATCTACCCCATTCCATCAGTGGAGCAGCACTTGGCTACTATGCACCTACTCAGCATGGGTGCACAGATTGTTATGCACCCTGGATACAAAGGTGAATAAACCATGGCATCCTCCATGGGGAGCCCCTAGAAGACAGAGATTATGTCTGGTTTCATCTCTGTGCCTCGACAGAGCCTCAGCACAGAGCCTCGCATAGAGTTGCTGCTCTGTAGACATTTATGGATGGAATACATCTTAAATGTGGCAGTTCCTGCTGTTTGAATAAGACCTCTTTCCCAAGCAAAGGAAGAAGCTTCTCCCAATCACTTATGATTTCCTCTCTTGCTTAAGGTTATATTGTGTGAGTCAAATAATCCAGAAAATTTGGGGAAGAGGCTCAAAAACATGTAAATGGGAAAATATCCCTCACTCCCCCCCTCCTTTTATGTGTCTTCTCCTGCAGCACTTTATTCATCTAAGACAGTCAGCAAGCATTTTTTTTATAAAGAGTTAGGTAGTAAATATTTTAGACTTTCTGGGCAATTAGGTCTCTTTTGAAACTACACCCTGCTGCTATACCACTAAAGCAGCCATTGCCACTGTGTAAACTAAGGGGCATGGCTGTGTCCCAATAAAACTTTATTTATAAGAACAAACATCAGGCTGAATTTGGCCTCTGGGTCCTAAGCGACTAACCCCTGCCCTAGAGTTTGAATCCATCAGCCAGTGTTCGCTGAAGTCATGTATCCTTTAGGAAATGGGACTGATATTCCCATTGGTAAAGGCCATCTGGTTTTCTGAAGAAACTTCTTGAGATGTATTTTTAATCATATGTACAAATACATGATATGGATGGTTGGGGAGCCCTTCTGGGACTGCCCACACTGATACTCAGGACATAACTAAGGTACTTGACTCTCACAGCTCATGTATATTGTTTGATAGTGTTGCACTGTTTCAACGGAGTGGTGTGGATGGAAGCTGGGTTGCATTTGGTGGCAGAGGCAATGGGAGGGGACATCAAAGTAGGAGGCAGGTATAGACCATGTGTCAGAAATCTTCAAGGCTCTTATGTGCAGAGACAAGTTAGAATCACTCACGGGGCTGAGCACATAATTGTACTTATTGCTAAGATTTATTACAGTAATAAGGGTACCGATCTGATTGTAAGGGAAAAGACACAGAGTCTGGGGGAATCCATATGTAGGCTTCCTTATCCCTCTGCCTCCCATGAGGGGTCACCAAATGCTCGCTCTTCCCCAGTCAGTGAAATGCAGCAACATGTGTGATCCAGCAACATGGGTGTGATCTAAGGAATGCCATTAAGGACTCAAAGCCCAAGGTTTTCATCCAGGGCTGGTCGCGTTGGTACCCACTGCATAGCATGTACCAAGATTCCGGCTCCCAGAATGAAAGCAGGTGTTCAGCATAGACCACATTGTTTGCACAAGTAGTCCAGGCACTGCAAACCACCGTTGTCATTTAGGGAACCATTTGAGTGTCTGTTTTCCAGAGGCCAACTTGGTAAGCAGACCTTTCTAAGAATAGTAGTCTCAGGCTTGACATGTTAACTCTTTTCTACACATACCTGTACTCTGATACATTTGAATAAATAAAGGAAGAAAAATGATAAGGCAAGACATAAAGGCAAGGGTTGTTTGTGTCTTGTGTGAATTTTGAGTCATCATATCATGGTGTGTTGACCCATGGAAGGTTGCAGAAGCGCAAGTGGAAGTAGTTAGAGGGTGAGTACATCATTCCACGTAAGAAACAATGGCTGGCCTAAGGGAGTCACAGTGGAGATGGAAAGAAGTGGATGGAATTGAAATATAATTCAGATGCGGAATCAATAGGACTTGACAAGGAAAGAATCAAGGATGTCACAGCACAGCTTAAGCTGTATGGCTTCCATAGTGGAAGAGTAACCCTCAGGGGTTCCTCGTGCTTACCAAACAAATTCTAAACACTGTAGCCAGAGATACAAGGTCAGCCCTGGCTTGTTCCTCCTTTCCTCTCTGGAAGACTTCCTTGGAACCCTTCCCCCTCTAGCTGTTAGAAGTCTCTCCATGGTGCCCCAGT
Source organism: Phacochoerus africanus (assembly GCF_016906955.1). Classification (NCBI taxonomy): domain Eukaryota; kingdom Metazoa; phylum Chordata; class Mammalia; order Artiodactyla; family Suidae; genus Phacochoerus; species Phacochoerus africanus. The sequence continues at coordinate 13,374,055 of NC_062559.1, read as the reverse complement.
ATAGGGTATGTCTATTATAGCACCAATGTTGTATTAAAATAGCCCATGTGCATATCTGTAAGCTCCTAAGATGGGAAGACTTTGTGAATCATTTTATTTCTGTGGTCTAGCTCTTTGCTACTTGAAGTTTTCTCCTTGGACCAGTAGCATCGGCACCACCTTGGAGCTTGTTGAATCTGCATCTTAGCAAGGAGGTCCCTGGGGTTCTCAAATGAGCCTTAGAGTTTACGAAGCTGGAGACAGTAGGTACTCACTGAAAGCTGAAATTAGTGCCACCAGCAATCCAGTGCAGACTCCTCAGAGCACAGCAGTGATTCCTTTTCCCTGAAATAGATCCAAGTCATATCGTTAGCTTCAGTGAGGTGGATTAAATCTTACCAGTGCTATGGATGTACTGAAAGTGTTTGTCACTACATGGCTGGTGACATCTGCTTTAAGTAACATAGGACCAGTGGGTACCCTTATCTTTTTTTTTTTGTCTTTTTGCTATTTCTTTGGGCCACTCCCGTGGCATATGGAGGTTCCCAGGCTAGGGGTCCAATCGGAGCCATAGCCACCGGCCTACGCCAGAGCCACAGCAACGCGGGATCCGAGCCACGTCTGCAACCTACACCACAGCTCACGGCAACGCCGGATCGTTAACCCACTGAGCAAGGGCAGGGACCGAACCCGCAACCTCATGGTTCCTAGTCAGTTTCGTTAACCACTGCGCCACGACGGGAACTCCGGTACCCTTATCTTAAGCAGAGGAGCTAGAGTTAGCAATTTCAGACTAGATTGACTGAAATGTACTTTTCTTATAAAACACTGTAATTTTTTTAAAAGTCACCCATATAATCTAACACCTAACTTTTTCCTTTGAATAGTCAATACTCTAATTATTTAAGTGTCAAAACAAACTTCTAAGTACCAAAGGCAGGTACTCTGGGCACGTATGAACTATTAGCAGACCATTGTCTGCTAACAAGTGCTAATTAGCTTGTTAACACTTCCCTGTTATTCTTTGGAATGCTTTTAATTATTTTTCAGCCTAAATAAAATCCAGAAGGTCAGAAGTTCCTAGTTTTGCCTTGTCTTTCTTATAAATTTGGAAAAGTTGCTGTACCTTCTCTGCCACAAACTACCAAATGGGAGTGACAGTCTGTTGGCTACTCAGCTCCCCATGCTCCTCGTGGTGATGAAGATTTAGGGCCTTAGACTGTGTGCTTCCCAGGCCCCCAACACTCTGGTCACATGGTGTCCCTGAATTTAGTGCTGCTTGAATTCCGAGGTGTCTCTTTGATATTAACTCTTAAGACTCCAGCAACCTTAACTCATGCCCTGCAGTGGATGAATGTTTGTGCTTTCCCAAAGCTCATGTGTTGAAATCCTAGCCTATTGTGATGGTATTTGGAGGTGGGGCCTTTGGGAGGTAATTAGGTCATGAGGGTGGATCCCTCTCGAATGGGATTAGTGCCCTTATAAAAAAGACCCTGGATGACTCTCTTGCCCTTTTTCCGCCACTGGAGGACACAGTGGGAATTCTGCACCATGGAAGAGGATCCTCTCCAGAGCTTGACCATGCTGGCACCCTGATCTCAGATTTCCAACCTCCAGAACCGTAGGAAATAAGTAACTGTTGCTTATTAGACAGCCAGCCTGTGGCACTATGTCACAGCAGCCTGACTGATGAAGACCATTGCCTGGGGGCAGATGTTCACCTGCTTGGGGACTGCCTGCTCAGAACAGCTCTCACACCTTACCTGGATATCTCAAGGGAAGTGGGAAGTGGCTCTTGTCCATGAAATGCTTGGGAAATTCTTGACCCACCTGCTTCTTAGCTGGAGGAAAATCATGAAAGTCAAACATTTCATTTTTAAGATGGGAAAATTTACTCCCTTAACAATGGAGTGAAAGCAATGACTGTCTTTTGCTGTTATTAGTTTTGTGGAGTCTGAGTGGGATGTTGCAGAGAATAGTGACCTGGAAATGGGGAATCTGGGTCTTGTCCTCTTTGTCTGTTACTGGCAGTGTGACGTTCCTGTCACCTTTCTTAGCCACAGTTTTTTCACTAGATGACCGCCTCTCCCATTCCTTCTAATCCCACCATTTTAGGACTCTCTGTTTCTATTTTTGCTGGTCTTTTCTGGGGAGGATTTAAAAATGAATTTGCTCAAGTTCTGCCCCATTCTGTCTATTAAATTCCAAGGATTCAATGACACGTTGTGATGTGCTACAAACTGGCACTGATTTGTAGTAGATGCCAATTTCTGTGGTGTAAATAATCTCACTGTGGCTGATTTCCAGCTAGCAAGGTGACATCAACCTGCTCACACAATTCTTGAAAACTCAACCGTCAGCTCTTAACTCATGCCGTACATCATGGGCCGTACATCATTGTGAACAAGCCTCCTTGTCCATTATTCTGAGAGGAGCAAGACTTAAACAGTAAGGGGGCAGAGAGGCTCACTTATGAACTTGGCTCTATGCCTGGCTATTGGGAAAAGTCAGTGTGGGCATCAGAAAATTGTAGAAGATCGGCATTGAAATGTGCGGTCACACACTGAAAATGGGGCTTCAGTCGGAAAGTCATCATGCCTTTATGCTTGTAGAAGGACACACAGTGACACTCGGGAATTGGATGGCCAATTAAAATTGCTCCCAGTGGAGAAGAGTCTTTCCCCAAGTGCCAGGTGAAAGAAAGTTTGGGAATCAGGTGGGGCTGGATATTATGTTTCATGGAGTCTCTCTTATCTCGCCTTTTCCTTGGTAACTAAAATCAACTTTTTATTCTGAGCCGGCATTTGTTTTCCTAGAGATATGCATTCCTTCCTTGTCGCTATTTCATGAAGGTGCTGGTGCTCTAATTTTACTGTCTTTGTTAAATTAGTTTCAGAACATGCTTAGGGAGGAACTCATATTTCCCTCTTATTAAAATGCAACTAAAAGCACAATGGAGACCTTGGTTCTAATTCTGCAACTTGTGAGTTACACTGAGAACAATCTTGTCCCCTGGTCATGGAGTGTGTGATGTTTCACTGTAAGAACTTGAAGTAGAAAGGATGTTCCATACATATTCCACCTCCTAAAGGGGACCCCGTGTCAGATGGGGCCCTGTCCTCAGCAAACCAGAGCTTAGCAGACCCATAATGTCAAGTGACAGCTCAGTGTGGGGGTTTCTTCATAACCTAGAGGTTAAGGATTCAGTGTTGTCATTGCTGTGGCTTGGATTTGATTCCTGGTCTGGGAACTTCCACATGTGGCAGGATGGCTTAAAAAGAAAAAAAGATCTCATTTTGCAGGTGCTAAACACTGATGTGAATATTTTGGTGAAAACTGGGCCGGATGTCGGGTTTAGTGCAGAGTCCTGAGGTTCTTTGTTCCCTTCCCAGGACGGCATGGAGCAACCATTAAGGTTCATGGTCAATGTATACTGAAAACTAAGCAGGTAAATTATGGGTCTATATCTAGGTTGATTTGGAGTCAAGGGACAGGGACCTTAATCCAAAAATGAGAAAGCTTTGACAAAAGCTCAACCATTCATCTTGTACATGAATGTTGTTGGGCTCCAGGAAGATATGGTAAGAGGAGATAAATTGGCTCAATGAGACCCATATTCTTACTGGGACAGAAGCATCTTTCTATCTTTTCCAGACTATGGATGAGGACTCCAGGAATAATCTGTGCAAGAAGGATAGTTCATTGCTGAGGATTTGCCTGAAAGACAGAGATGAAAATTAGCTTGTGTGGGAAGAAATGTTCAAAGTGAGAGAGGGGAATCTACAAAATAGTGGATTATAAGAATGGTAAATGTTTGTACATATAGATAAAATTTGGAAGAGGACTCAGAGAAAATGAAAATAAGATGGGTTGGTCAGATTGAATATTTTACAAACTTTTCTATCCTGATTTTGTAATGTTGTTTGAATATATTTAAATCTGTTGTGAAAAGGATTTCCTATCTTCACAGAGTTAAAAATGAGCTGGAATTTCCCTGGAGAATTTGAAATCAAATGCAAGGAAGAATTTCTTTGTGGGATGAATAGACCCGGTGAAGTGCTTGTAGGAGAGCTGGGAAACACCTTCAAGAATCGGATCCCTCCTTCGCCATGTGGAGAGCGTTGGTGGTCCCTGGAGTGGGAATAAACCAGATTGCTGCTGGAGAATTCTCCCATCTGGAGATTCTCATATTATTTCCATTTCACAGATGGGGGTCCTGATATGTAGCATTAAATGAGATGCAGATGTGTCAGTGAATTGATGGCAGAGTCATTAACAGGCAAATTTTTTTTTATTACTCAAATGAATTTATCACATCTGTAGTTGTATAATGATCATAACAATCTGATTTCACAGGATTTCCATCCCACAGCCCAAGCACATCCCCCTACCCCCCAAACTGTCTCCTCCGGAGACCATAAGTTTTTCAGTGTCTGTGACTCAGCATCTGTTCTGCAAAGAAGTTCAGTCTGTCCTTTTTTCAGATTCCACATGTCAGTGAAAGCATTGGATGTTGGTGTCTCATTGTACGGCTGACTTCACTTAGCATGATAATTTCTAGGTCCATCCATGTTGTTAAAAATGCCAGTATTTCATTCTTTTTAATGGCTGAGTAATATTCCATTGTGTATATATACCACAACTTGATCCACTCCTCTGTCGATGGACATTTAGGTTGTTTCCACGTCTTGGCTATTGTAAATAGTGCTGCAATGAACATTGGAGTACATGTGTCTTTGTGAGTCGTGGTTTTCTCTGGATAGATGCCCAGGAGTGGGATTGCTGGATCCAATGGTACTTCTATTTTCTGTTTTCTGAGGAATCTCCATCCTGTTTTCCACAGTGGTTGCACCAATTTACAGTCCCACCAACAGTGTAATAGGGTTCCTTTTTCTCCATACCCTCTCTAGCACTTATTGTTTGTAGACTTTTTGATGATGGCCTTTCTGGCTGGTGTAAGGTGGTACCTCATGGTGGTTTTGATTTGCATCTCTCTAATAATGAGTGATGTTGAACATCTTTTCATGTGTTTTTTGGCCATCTGTATGTCTTCTTTGGAGAACTGTCTGTTTAGATCTTCTGCCCATTTGTTGATGGGGTTGTTTGTTTTTTTGTTGCTGAGCTGCAGAAGGTGTTTATAAATTTTGGAGATGAATCCCTTGTCAGTTGCAAAGATTTTCTCCCATTCTGTGGGTTGTCTTTTCGTTTTATTTAGGGTTTCCTTTGCTGTGCAGAAACTTTTCAGTTTGATTAGGTCCCATTTGTTTATTTTTGTTTTTATTGTCAATGCTCTAAGAGGTGGATCTGAGATGTTGCTGTGGTTTATGTCAGAGAGTGTTTGGCCTATGTTTTCCTCTAAGAGTTTTATAGTGTCTGGTCTTATACGTAGGTCTTTAATCCATTTGGAGTTTATTTTTGTGTATGGTGTTAGGGAGTGTTCTAATTTCATTCTTTTCCATGTGGCTGTCCAGTTTTCCCAGCACCACTTATTGAACAAGCTGTCCTTTCTCCATTTATATCCTTGCCTCCTTTGTCATAGATTAGTTGGCTGTAAGTGCGTGGGTTTAATTCTGGGCTTTCTATCCTGTTCCACTTATCTATATTTTAACAGGCAAATTTAAAAAAAATTGAAGTATGGTTATGAAATGACTATGGTTTATTATAGGATATTGAATATAGTCTCTGTGCTATATAGTAGGACTTTGTTGTTTATTCATCCTGTACATAACAGTTTGCATCTGTTTGTCCCAAACTCCCAATCCAACTTTCCCCTGAACCCCACCCCACCTCAGGCAACTGAAGTTTGTTCTCTATGTCTGTGAGTGTGTTTCTGTTTCACAGATAATTTCATTTGTGTAATATTTTAAGTTTCACATATAAGTGATATCTTGTGGTATTTGTCTTTCTATTTCTGACTTACTTCACTTAGCATGATAATCTCTAGGTCCATTCATGTTGCTGCAAGTGGCATTATTTCATTCTTTTTTATGGCTGAGTAATATTCTAATATTCTACTCAATATATATTCAATATTCTTTATCCACTCATCTGTTGATAGAATTTAGGTTGCTTCCATATCTTGGCTATTGTAAATAGTGCTGTTATTCACATGGGGTGCATGTATCTTTTCGAATTATAGCTTGAATTGGATATATGCCTAGGAGTGAGATTGCAGGATCATATGGAAACTCTGTTTTTAGTTTTTTGAGGAATCTGCATACTGTTCTCCATAGTGGCTTCACCAGTTTACATGCCCACCAACAGCGAAGGAGGGTACCCTTTTCTCCACACCCTCTCCATCATTTGTTATTTGTAGATTTCTTTTTGTCTTTTGTCTTTTTAGGGCCACACCCACGGTATATGGAGGTTCCCAAGCTAGGGGTCAAATTGGAGCTACAGCTGCCAACCTACACCACAGCTCATGGCAATGCCGGATCCTTGACCCACTGAGTGAGGCCAGGGATTGAACCCACAACCTCATGGTTCCTGGTCAGATTTGTTTCCCATGCGCCACAACGGGAACTCCATTTGTAGATTTTTTAATGATGACCATTCTGACTGGGATAAGGTGGTACCTTATTTGGTTTGCGTTTCTGTAATAATCAGCGAAGTTGAGCATCTTTTCATGTGCCTATTGGCCATCCACATGTCTTCTTTGGAAAAATGTCTATTTAGTCTTCTGCCCATTTTTTGATTGGTTGTTTTTTTGTTATTGAGTTGTATGCGCTGTTTGCATGTTTTAGAGATTAAGCCCTTGTTGGTAGTATCACTTGCAAATATTTTCTTCCAGTCCATAGTTTGTCTTCTCATTTTGTTTATGGTTTCCTTTGCAGCACAAAAGCTTATAAGTTTGGTTAGATCCCACTTGTTTATTTTTTCCTTTATTTCTGTTGCCTTGGGAGACTGACCTAAGAAAACCTTGGTTGGATTTATGTCAGAGAATGTTCTTTTCTAGGAGTTGTATGGTGTCCTGTCTTATGTTTAAGTCTTTAAGCCATTTTTTTTTTGTCTTTTGCTGTTGTTGTTATTGTTGTTGTTGTTGCTATTTCTTGGGCCGCTCCCGTGGCATATGGAGGTTCCCAGGCTAGGGGTCGAATCGGAGCCGTAGCCACCAGCCTACGCCAGAGCCACAGCAACACGGGATCCGAGCCGCGTCTGCGGCCTACACCACAGCTCACGGCAACGCCGGATCGTTAACCCACTGAGCAAGGGCAGGGACCGAACCCGCAACCTCATGGTTCCTAGTCGGATTCATTAACCACTGCGCCACGACGGGAACTCCTAAGTCTTTAAGCTATTTTGAGTTTATTTTTGTGCATGGTGTGAGGGAATGTTCTAACTTCATTGATTTACACATGGCTGTCCAGTTTTCCCAATACCAGAGACTGTCTTTTTTCCATTGTATATTCTTGCTTCCTTTGTTGAAGATCAATTGACCATGGTGTATGGGTTTATTTCTGGGCCCTCTATTCTGACAGGCAAATTCGTGAAGCAAGGAAAGACCAGTTTTGATAAGTGTTTTATATCTCCTCAAGGTGCATCCCTTATTCCTGTGACTGATCTAGGTCTGCCCAGCAGCCACAGCAAGTAGATACCAGATTCGTTCATCTCTGGCCCCAGATTCCCAGGTCAGTCCAGTGTCAGAAATCTGCAGAAACCCTTGCAGTCAAACATTTTAAACAACCTAAAGGGACACCTCTTGGGTACAAGGAAAGACACTGGAGCAGCTTTCTATGGTGGGAAAGGGGTGTGTGTGTGTGTGTGTCTGTGTGTCTGTGTGTCTGTGTTTTGCCACCACAGCATGGGACCATCTCTGCATCCCCTCATTCAGATCATTCATCCAAGTTCAGTGCTTCCCAACATAAACAACCACCACCACCTCTCTCCCCTTTGTTTTTTTCCACTTAGGAAAGTTGTTTTGGTAACTCGGATAGTATTCTGGATATATCTGGTTAAACATGTGTTGCTTTCCTGTGATAGAAAGTTCTCTTAAAGTTCAAGGGCGCTTGGCCTCCCATAAGAAACATTTGTGTAGCAAACGTTCATGTCAGAGCTTAGGATATAGACTGGCTTGATCTAAAGCTGGGCCTCACTGCTTGCCAGCTCTCAGACCCTCGGTTTTCTCATTTGCAAAGTGAGGTTTTCGATACCGCGTCACAGGGTTATGGAGATGAAGTACGTGGATAAAATGCTTGGCATATAATAGCCTCTCATTAAACATTAGTTGCCTTGAACGTTCTAAGAGTCAACAGAGAGGAGATGCACATTTGATGCCCCTGCACTATTTCCTGTACTCATGACTCATTCTCACTACCCAGAAGTTGTCAAACAATAGACCTCCCCAGCCCTGAAAGGTCATATGTATGTTGGGTGACTGGCACCCATCACCATGACACTTGTGTTAACCACAGATATTACCAAAGATTGTGTCAAAGTCACTGTGGGACCTCTTGCTCCAGGGCCACTGTGAAACCCTGCGAATGCATTTGTTCCTGGCCCACAGTCAGTCTCTACCGGGGCCCAGTGTTGGCTCTGAGGGCTTGGCACGCCCTCGCAATGTGATGGTTATTCTAGGTTTCAGGGCGAGAGTTCGCCAGCCCCCGCCTGCTGGTGGATGAGGACAGGCTGCATTGTTGCTGCTTCCCTGCCCAGAAGCCTGGAGTACGGAGGCTGGTGAGCAGGAGAGGGTGAGAGACTGCCTTTCTGGAGCCGAAGCTCAGCTGGCTGTTCATTTGGTCGTGGTGGGGAAGACAAAGAGCCCATCAGAGCAGAATAGGCCGGCCCGGAGGCCGACTATCCCAGACTGATATCAGAACCCCAAACGGTCATCTTTCAGGAATAGTGGTAAAAAGCACAGGCTTTGGAGTTCCTATGGTGACTCAGCAGTTTACGAACCTGACTAGCATCCATGAGGATGTGGATTCGAACCCTGTGCATCAGTGGGTTAAGGTTCTGGTGCTGCTGTGAGCTGTGGTGTAGGCCGGCAGCTGTAGCTCTGATTTGACCCCTAGCCTGGGACGTCCATATGCTGCAGGTGCAGCCCTTAAAAACAAAACAAAATAAAACAAACATAGAAAAAAGCACAGGCTTCGACACCAAGCGAATGCCAATTTGATACTTGATTTGGCCATTTCCTAGATGTATGACCTTGAACAAGCTACTTGACCATTTAAACCATGAGACTGGATGATCTGACAAGGGAGAGGATAAATGGAAAAGGTGAGAGATTGTCTAAGGGTGAACGCCAAGGTTTGCAACATTTATAGAAACAAATTCAGGTGAAAGAGACCTCAGGGGCCACACACCTCTGGCGCCTCCAGGTTAGATGCTTTAGCTGAGCAGTTATTGCTTTTATACTGGTATTATTATTATTTTAAATTTTATTAGTTTTTATTTTATATTGGACTAGAGTTGATCCACAGTTTTGTGTTAGTTCCGGGTTACAGCAAAGCCATTCAGTTATACATAAACACATATCCATTCTTTTTTACATTCTTTTCCCATATAGGTTATTCCAGAATATTGACTAGAGTTCCCTGTGCTACACTGTAGGTCCTTGTTGATTGTGTACTTTATAATGGTGGTATGTATATGTGAATCCCAAACTCCTAACTTATCCCTCCAAGTTATTGTTATGAGTCAGGCCAGGAGTAAATATATATATAAAAAAATTCTTGTTGATGCAACAGAACCGTAACTCGTAGAACCTCTCCTTGGGCTCTTGACTACCAGACCTTGCTCATGCCTGTCTCGTGGCTGGAGTGGGTCATGGAGGGCAGACAGCGCAGGCCACACAGAGTCTTGGCATCTGAGGCCTGACTTAGCTTTGCCAGAGACGGTGCTGCGCACACACAGTTGGGAAGCTGCCCATCGCAGTCAGGGACCAGTGAGCCTTCAAGCCTCCGGAAACCAGCCTGCGTGGTTGTGTGAACACAGAGGGAAACCACCAGTGTTGCTAGAGACCAGGAGAGGACCGTGAAGCCCAGCCCTGCAGGGAGAAGCCTGTAGAGGCCACTCTGGCAGGGGGTAGGTTGCGATCATTGAAGTCCACTTGGAGATGTGGGTGGGGAGTCGGTGGCCGCAAGCTCTGGTTTTGGTTCACAAGAGGAAACCCGCCCTTTTGCAGGAAGGGCCTCCTTTGGTTTCAGAGGTTTGAAGAACAGAGACGAACAAACAGTTTTGTTTTGTTTTTTAATGATTTTTATGTGTTCCATTATAGTTGGTTTATAGTGTTCTATCAGTTTTCTAATATACAGGAAAGTGGCCCAGGCACACATACATACATACATTTTTTTTCTCACATTATTCTCCATCATGTCCATCACTAGTGACTAGATACATTCCCTGAGCTAGACAGCAGGATCTCATTGCTCATCCATTCCAAAGGCAATAGTTTGCATCTATTAACCCCAGATTCCCAGTCCATCCTACTCCCTCCCCCTCCCCTGTGGCAACCCCAAGTCTGTTCTCCAAGTCCATGAGTTTTTTTTTTTTTTTCTCTATGGAAAGGGTCATTTGTGCCTTATATTGGATTCCAGATATAAGTGCTGTCATATGATATTTTTCTTTATGACTTACTTCACTTAGTATGAGAGTCTCTAGCTCCATCCCTGTTGCTGCAAATGGCAATATTTTGTCCTTTTTTGTGGCTGAGTAGTATTCCATTGTGTATATATACCATATCTTCTTCTTTTTCTTCTTTTTAAAGCCAGAACATTTGGTGTTCTTGTCCAGTCTTAGGTGTTGAGCCTGGTGGGGTCTAAAGGCCCTTAGGGCTTTTCTTGACACAGACACAGGCCACCTTGTCATTCCTAAGACTGGCTGGTGAGTGGGGTGTGGCCTCTGTGTCCTTTCAGTGCGGTATTTTCCAGAAAAAGCTGGTAGAATGGTTGGGAGTGTGGGGGTAGGAGTGGTGCACTGAGGCAGCATCATATAACCTTGACTCATAGAGACAATGAGTCCTTTCAAATCTTTTCAATCTTGTTGATTATATCAAAGAGTGATTGGGGTGCTGGTCTTCAATACCTCTCTTATTCTTGCTAATTAATCTTCCTTTCTCAGTAGAGAAAGGCTCTAGCATCAGAGCCTTGGGAAGCCAATGGGAACCTTTCAGAACTTGGAATCCTCACTTCTCTTTTTAAAATCTAACTTTCCAGGAGTTCCAGTTGTGGTTCAGCAGATTAAGAACCTGACATAGTGTCCAAGGATGCGGGTTCAATCCCTGGCTTTCCTCAGTGGGTTAAGGATCCGGCTTTGCCACAGGGGCAGACGCTCAGATCCATTGTTGCTGTGGCTGTGGTATAAGCCTGCAGCTGCAGCTCTGATTCGAGGCCTGGCCTGGAAACTTCCATATGCTGCAGCTGTAGCCCTAAAAAAGGGAAAAATAATTATTTGAGTTTCATATTTGCCTTTTACTTATTGCAAATGATAAGAGTAAAAAAAAAAAGCTACCTAATTTAAGAAAAAATTAATTTGGGGTTATGGCAAAAATCACGAAGGCAGCACATAACTGACGGAATTTGGTGGGGGGAAAACACTGCCACTGTGAAATCTCACATCTGGATGCGTGGAGTACAAGTACTTTTATTTTTATTTTATTTTATTATTATTTTTTTGTCTTTTCTAGGGCGGCTCCTGAGGCATATAGAGGATCCCAAGCTAGGGCTCTAATCAGAGCTGCAGCTGCCTGCCTACACCACACCCACATGCGGGATCCAAGCTGCCTCTGCGACCTACACCACAGCTCATGGCAACACTGGATCCTAAACCCACTGAGCGAAGCCAGGGATCGAACCCGCAACTTCATGGTTCCTAGTTGGATTTGTTAACCACTGGGCCACAATGGGAACTCCCAAGTACTTTTACTAACAGCAAAGATTTCTAGGCCAGAAATCACTGTCCCTAAGTATTTTGAAGACATTACTCCACTGTCTACTGGCTTCCAGAGTTGCTGGGGAAAAGTCAGAAATCACCCTGACTCCAGACTCTTTATAAATAGCTTTGTTTTCCTCTTACTGGAAGCTTGTAGCATCTTCTGTTTGTCCTCAGTGCTCTGGGAGCACTTATAAGAGCTGCTAATGGAGCTGTGCTTATCACCCTGATGTGGGCCAGTCTTACTCGTGTCAGCTTTGGGGGGTTTTCCTTTCCTTTTCTTTCTTTTTTTCCCCCTCATTTTGCTTTTTAGGGTCACTCTGCAGCACATGGAAGTTCCCAGGCTAGGGGTTGAATTGGAGCTGTAGCTGCCAGTCTACCCCACAGCCACAGAAAGGCAGGATCCAAGCTTGATTTATGACCTACACCACAGCTCATGGCAACTCCAGATCCCGGACCCACTGGGGGAGGCCAGGGATAGAACCCAAATCCTCATGTCTACCAGCTGGGCTCATTTTCACTGCACCACAGTGGGAACTCCTCGGGTATTTTCGGGTATTTTCTTTTCTTCTTTAAAAGCAAGGTATGTTTGGCATTTCTGCTGTGGCGCAAGGGGATCGGCGGCATCTCTGAGGGCTGGGACGTCGGTTAGAGCCTCCACCTGGCGCGGTGGGTTAAGGATCAGCATTGCTACAGCTGCTTTGTTAGTTGAAACTGCAGATCTGATGTGATCCCTGGCCTGAGAAATGCCTTAAGCCACCAGGCAGCCAAAAAAGAAAAAAAAAATTGAGATATATTTGACATACGTGTAAGTTTAAGGTGCACAGCATGTTGATTTGACACATCATTTGCAATGTGATCGCCATTGTAACATTAGCTAGCACCTCTGTTGCATCACATAATTATCATTTCTTCTCTTGTTAGGAACAATTCATACCTAGTCTCTTAGCAAGTTTAATGACATAGTACAGTTTTTTTAAATCACTCTACTGTGTGCTTACTGACTTATGATGGGGTTACACACTGATAAACCCACAGAAAACTGAACATATCATATGTCAGAAATGCATTTACTTACTATACCTAGCCTGCTGAAGAGAATAGCATAACATAGCCTACCTTTTTTTTTTTTTTTTTCTTTTTCTTTTGCCTTTTCAGAGCCACACCTGCAGCATGTGGAGGTTCCCAGGCTAGGGGTTGAACTGGAGCTGTTGCTGCCAGCCTACACCACAGCCACAAGCAACACAGGATCCATGCCGAGTCTGCGACCTACATCACAGCTCACAGCCACGCTGGATCCTTAACCCACTGAGCGAGGCCAGGGAGCAAACCTGCATCCTCATGGATGCTAGTCAGATTCGTTTCCACTGAGCCACCACAGAACCTCCTTTTTTAAAAAAAGTTTTATTGAATTGTAGTGGATTTACAAGGTTGTAATTTCTGCTATACAACAAAGTGATTCAGTTATACACACATCCATTCTCTTTCAGATTCTTTTCCCACAAAGATTATGACACAATACAGCAGGGGCTACACAGCAGGTCCCTGTTGGCCAAGGGTTCCATATACCTGAGTATGCGTATACCAGTCCCAAACCCCCAGTCCATCCCTCCCTCCCACAACCTGTCCCCTTTGGTAACCATGTTTTTCAGTCTGTGAGTCTGTTTCTGTTCTGCAAATAAGTTCATTTGTATTCTTTTTTTTTTTCTTTTAAGATAGTATAACCCACCTTAAGCATGCTCAGAATATGTATATGAGCCTATGTGTCATGGGCAAAATCATCTAACACAAAGCCTATTTTATAATAAAGTGTTGAAGATCTCATGCAATTTACTGAATGCTGTACTGAAAGTGGACAACGGAGTGGTTGTGTGGGTCCAGAATGGAAGAGGTCCGTTGCTTGTTTACCCTTGATGGGAGCTGTGCTCATTGTCACTGCCCGGCATCACAAGAGTGTTGTGTGCGGATTGCCGACCTGAGAAAAGATCAAAATTCAAAATTCTGAAGTACGGTTTATACAGAATGCATATCACTGTTGTACTCTCATGACGTCGAAAAATTGTAAGTCAAATCATTGTAAGTTGGGGACCATCTGTAGAAGTTCTCCTGGATTTATTTATCTACTAGTTGCGAGTATGTACCCTAAGCAGCATCTCTTCCGTTCTCCACCCTCCCCACCCTCAGCCCCTGGTAACTCCCATATTACTCTCTCCTTTTACAATTTTAAGGTTTTTTTGGTTTTTTTTTGTTTTTGTTTTTTTTTTAGATTTCACATAAAAAATATGAGAGAGTATTTGTCCTTCTCTGACTTACCTCACTTGGTCTATTGTTCTCTAGGTCCATAGATGCTGTTGCAAATGGCAGAATTTTTTCCTCTCTTATGGAAAAATAATGAGCAATATTCCATCGTGTGTGTATACCATGTCATCTTTGTCCATTCATCCACGATGGACGCCTTGGCTGTTTCCCTATCTTGGCTCTTGTGAGTCATGCTGCAACAGCAGGAGAGTGAAGATATGTTTCTTTGGGTAACCTGTTTTCATTTCCTTTGAATACATACCTAAAAGTGGGACTGCCGGATCATACGGCAGGTTTACTTTAATTTTTTTGAAGAATCTCCATACAGTGCTCCATGGTGGCTGAACCCATTCAAAATCTCTCAACAGCATGTCAGGGGTTCTGGGAAAATTTCTTTCTTTCTTTTTTTTTTTCCATATACATTTTTGAAACAGGTGTTCTTAGTATAAAGGATGTTCCCTCATTTCCTCACTTAAAAATAGCTCAAAGTTTTCAAATTCTTGTTTTAAACTCAGTGAACTGTCCTTTTTCACACTACTATAGTAGTTGTGAAATACAATAATAAGAGTTCCTGTCGTGGCTCAGTGGTTAACGAATCCGACTAGGAACCATGAGGTTGCGGGTTCGATCCCTGGCCTTGCTCAGTGGGTTAATGATCCGGCGTTGCCATGAGCTGTGGTGTAGGTCGCAGAAGCGGCTCGGATCCGGTGTTGCTGTGGCTCTGGCGTAGGCCGGCGGCTGCAGCTCCAATTAGACCCCTAGCCTGGGAACTGGCCGAGGGAGCGGCCCAAGAAATGGCAAAAAGACAAAAAAAAAAAAGACAAAAAAAAGAAACTAAGAAGCTGAACATTCAATAAATATGAAAATATATGTAATCTCACTAGTAATCATGGGAATGTGAATTGATATAAAAAAGAGAAAAAATTACATGTACAAAAAAAAGAAATACAATAGTGACAGCAATTGTATAAATATAATACCAACTTAAACCTGTAACCTCTCAGAGCCATCATTTTAGAATTTCAGCTAAGAATTTTTAAATTCCTTTTTTGTTTTTTTGTCTTTTTAGGGCCACTTCCACAGTATATGGAAGTTCCCAGGCTAGGGACTGAATCAGAGCTGTAACCGCGGGCCTACGCCACAGCCACAGGATCCTTAACCATTGAGCGAGGCCAGGGATTGAACCTGTGTCCTCATGGACACTAGTCAGATTTGTTTCTGCTGAGCCATCATGGGAACTCCTGGGAATTTTTCTTGATTGTAATAATGGTAATTTATTTTCTGATGCGTTGTTATTGATGTTATTTTGTTGTTATTTTTGTTTTCTGTTTCCTCTCTCCTCTGTAAACTTCGGTTGTTCAGATGCTACATTTCCTCTTCAGGGTTTCTATTTTTATTTTATTTTCACCCCTATTTTCCTCTCTTTGTCTTTCTATTTTCTGGGTTATTTCATCAACTTTTAACATGTTTATTTATTGAGCTATTTATTTCTACTCTTACCTGTCTATTTTCTAAGAACTACTTTTTTGTTCTCTCTGAAAGTTCCATTTTTATTTTTATTTACTTTTTGGCCACACTCCTGGACTGCAGAAGTTTCCCAGGCCAGGGATCAAACCTGTGCCCCTGCAGTCACCAGAGCCACGACAGTGACAACACCATATCCTAACTCGCTGAGCCACGAGGTGATACCGCAAGTTCTATTTTTAGAACATGTGATTCCTGTTTTGTAGATGCTATGTCTTCTTTTTATCTTTCTTAAGATAATTAAATTTTTTTGCTTTGTTTCCTTTTCTCTGGATATGTTTCCTCCAAGTTACTTTTTTCTCTTTGTGTTTTGTCTTTCATTATAAAAACTCATTCCTCAAGTGTCTGGTGATTTCTGGTTGTCACTTTGTAACGATGAGGAATTAAAAAGTGATTGGGGAAGTTCCTGTTGTGGCCCAGCTGTAACGAGCCCGACTAGTATCCATGAGGATACAGGTTTGATCCCTGGCCTGGCTCAGTGGGTTAAGGAGCCAGTGTTGTCATGAGCTGTGGTGTAAGTTGCAGACGTGTCTTGGATCTCATGTTGCTGTGGCTGTGGTGCAGGCTGGCAGCGGCAGCTCCAATTCGCTCCCAGCCTGGGAACCTCCATATGCCACACATGTGGCTCTAAAAAGCGGAAAGAAAAAAAAAAAAAGCGGGGGTGGGGTGGGGGTTGGACTGCCCAAAAGAATTGAAAAGAGGGGCTCAGATACTTGTATATCAGTGTTCATTGCAGCATTATTCATAACAGTCAAAAGTGCACACAACCTAAGTGTCCATCAACAGATTAGTAGATAAAGTGGGATGTGTGCATACAATGGAATATTATTCAGCCCTAAAAAGGAATGCAGTCCCGATACATGCTCCAGCATGGAGGAATCTGAAAAACATACCAAGGGAAATAAGCCAGAAACCAAAGGACAGATATGATATGATTCCATTTATATGAAATGCTGAGAATAGGCAACTTCCTAGAGACAGAAAGTAGAATAGAGGTTACTAGGGGCTGAGGGGGAGGGGCGAGTGGGAATTATTGCTTAATAGGTACAGAGCTTCTGGTTGGGATGATGAAAACTGTGGACATAGTGGTGATGGTTGCTCAACGTTGTGAATGTGCTTAACGCCGCTGAACTGTGAACTTAAAAAATGGTCAAAATGGCATCTTATATGCCCTGTGTATTTTATCACAATAAGAAAAACCAAGGTGATCAGCAGCCCTGGGCCCGCTGGTTGGGCTTATTGACTGTCAGGGTCACTGTCAGGACTTCTGGCCTGACTGCTTCCTGGGGGCCCTGAATCTCAGGGTCCTTAGATTGAGATCCCCCAGTGGGGCCTCTTTCAAGGTCTTGCCTGAAGTATGTGCAAGCGTGGCAGCTGGTGTTCTGAGAGAGAAGGAGGGAGTACAGCTGGGCCAGAGACCCCCAGCTTTCTGTCTCCAGACATGCAGGAGAAGGTGGGAGGGGCTGTCACCCGGTGGCAGTGGCAGCAGAGGTGGCAGTGGTGGCTGTGCAGAGGGAAAGGCACCGGAGAGTAAGTGCTTCCTAAACCCATTTCCAGCCAATCGTCCTATTTCCAACTCTTCCTCCATCTTCTCTTTCAAAGCTTTCTGGTTCCCATAACATCTAGATCTTTGAGGAGTCCTGAAGTCAAAAATAAAGTAGGCCGCTTCTCACTTTTTCCCACAGCAGCTTAGGGATTAGATTTTGTGGAGATATGTATATATATATATATATATATATATATATATATATATATATATATTTGTTGTTTTCATTAGACTTAACCTTTTTTTTTTTTTAACTCATGACTTATGAGCACATCAATTTAAAATTTGGGCTGATTTTTTTTTTTTTTTTGCTTTTTTGGTCACACCTGTGGCACATGGACATTCTTGGGCCTGGGATTGAATCTGAGCTGCAGCTGTGACCTACACCTCAGCTGCCCCTGGCTGGGGATTGAACCGGCACTGCCACAGAGAGTGCTTGATCATTAACCCTCTGTGCCACAGCAGGAAGTCCTAGGCTGATTTCTGATTTAATTGCATTATGGCCACAGAAGTTGGCTCTCTATAGAGTCCCTGGAATTTTAGGGAACTTCTGATCTACTATATGGTCAACTTTTTTTTCTTTGCATTTGAGGGCTGAACCTGTGGCCTATATAAGTTCCCAGGCTAGGGGTCAAATTGGAGCTGCAGGTGCTGGCTTACGCCACAGCTGCAAGAATGCAGGATCTGAGCTGCATCGGCAATTTACTCTGCAGCTCATGGATCCTTAACCCATTGAGTGAGGCCAGGGATTGAACTGCATCCTCATGGATTCGGTTGGATTCATTTCTGCTGGGCTACAATGGGAACTCCCTGTTCAACTTTTGTCAACGTTTTCTTGTGTAGTAGACCCTTTGAGGTAGGCAAAATGGGATTATTATCCCCTTGTTAGAAGCTGGTAATCAGAGTCCCAGAGAGTTTGTTAAACTTGCCCAAAGTTCCTCAGTGAAGTTGGACCAGAACTGAGGAAGGTCAAACAAGGGGAGCCTCGTGGTGAAGAGCCTGGACTTCCTTCTAGTTCCCTGGGTTGTATCCAGGCTGTGCCACATACCAGCCATCTGCCAGCTGAGAGTTACAATAGCTCCTACTTCATAGGGTTCTTGAGAGGTTTACATACATGGTATACAGCAAATATTCAATAAAAACCTTTATTATTACTATTATTGCCATTTGTACTTTTTTTTTAATGGCTACACCTTCGGCATATGGAAGTTCCTAGGCCAGGGACTGAATCTGAGCTGCAGCTGTGACCTACACCACAGTTGTGGCCATACCAGATCCTTTAACCCACTGTACCCAGCTGGGGATCAAACCTGCGCCTTCATAGTGACCTGAGCTGCGGCAGTATGATTCTTAACCCATCGTACCACAGTGGGAACTCCTCTATTTTCACTTTTTGTCTTGAGCTCATGGTTCATCTTGCACAGGGCGTCATTCCATTAAAGACTGGATATTTAGAGATGTTTGCAGCTACTCCTCAGCCCAGCCATGCCTACTTTGGCCACCGTGCATCAGAGGTTATGGCTCAAAATACCACAGTGTCAATAGAGAACCTTTATGGATGTAATCCAGAGAGGCCACTCAGGTCAATTCAGCAAGCTCTTGATTGTGAGCCTACTACGTGTCCGGGCTCCATTCGTATCCAAGAGGTGTTTCCTATCTTCCGGGGCTTATTTATGCCTTCGTCAAGGTAGCAAGGTAGAGGCTCAAAAACGCCTTTGTAAAATGAACCACCACCAGAGAAATGCTTAGAACCACAAAGCTGAAAGAGGCTGGGAGCTGGAGGGTGGGGCGGGAGGATTGCCCTAAATAAGCGGGATTATCTAGGGCTCCCAGACTGTCGGGTGCTAACCCCACCGTGACCAGGCTCAAAGCCCTCAGAGCCACAGAATCAACCAGCTGGCGGGGGGAGAGAAGCCACGGGGCTGTTCATGTGGAAGCAGGGTCCCCTCTCTTTTGTGGATACAAATAGCTGACAGTCTTGCAATAAAGGCGCCCGGCCTGCTCTGAGCAGGACACCTGCAAAGAGGCCAGCACCATCTCCCTCATGGCAGCTTCTCTGTTCCACGTTGGTCTCCATGAAGCCGGCTTTTACACATGTCTTTCGTTTGGAATCTTCCCACCTCCTGGCTCCCTCTTTCCTCCTGTGCCCTTAACTCCCTTCTGTACCATCGCCCCTCCCTCCCCGCCCCCAGCGAAAACTTGGTTTGATGATTGCATTCTCTGTTCCCACCCCTGTTGCAGGGAGTGTGGTATGGATGGAAATGCAGAGAAAAGACTTTTTATTTTGAAATAATATTAAAGAAACATTGCAAAAACCTTACAGAGCACGTCAGAGGCCCTTCGCCCAGCTGCCCTCCTGGCAACATCTTCCTTAGCCATAGAACAATGACCAACACCGAGAAATTAACATGGATGCAGCACAAGTAACTACGGACTTTATTCAGATTTAACCCGTTTCCCTGTCACAGGCTTCAGTCCCACACCCTCTGTTGCATTTAAAAGTCCTCAAACCCTTCAACTTATGGCAGTCCCTCAGTTTGTCGTTCATGACCTGGTGTGTTGGAAGCTTAACAGATAATTTGGAGGTAATTAAGGTTCAATGAGATCAGAAGGGTGGGGCCCTAATCTGATGCTAGGGTGACCTGCTCTCTGGATTTGGGGTTTGATGTCTGATATTATTTCGGGGAAATTCGCAGTCATTATTGTTTCAAATATTTCTTCTGTTCCTTTCTCTCGCTTCTCCTTCTGATAGTCCCATTTTGCATGTATTACACCTTTTGTAGTTGTCCTATAATCCTTGAATATTCTGGGCTTTTTTTCAGAGTTTGTCCTCTTTCTTTCTGGTTCGAAGATTCTATTGATATGAGCTCTAGAGCAGAGATATTTTCTCCGCTGTGTGCAATCTACGGGTAAGCCCATCAAAGGCATTCTTCTTTATTGTTACAGTGGCTTTTTGTTTTTTTATCTTTAGCATTTCTTCATTTTTCTTTTCTTTTCTTTTTGTCTTTTTAGGGCCGCACCCAGGGAATATGGAAGTTCCCAGGCTAGGAGTCCAATTGGCGTTGTGCTGCCATCCTCTCACAGCCACAGCAACGCCCGATCCTTAACCCACTGAGCAAGGCCAGGCATCAAACCCACGTCCTCATGGATACTAGTCAGGTTTGTTACAGCTGAGCCACAGTGGGAACTCCCCTAGCATTTCTTCTTTGGTTCTTCTTTAGAATGAACATCTCTCTGTTTGCGTTGCCTGTCTGTTCTTGTGTGCTGTCTGCTTTCTCCATCATGGCCCTTGGTGTAATACAGTGGTTTTTGAATTCCTGGCCTAATAATTCCAACACCCAACACCCCTGCCATCTGATGCCTGCTCTGGCAAAAATAATGTTTTTTTGCCTTTTGGTATGGCTTGTGCTTTTTTTTTTTTTTTCTTAATAGCTGCACATGTGATGCCAGGTAAAAAGAAGCACTGGAGATAGGCCTTCAGTGCTGTGGCGGTGGCATTTGTGGGAGGGGACGCTTTCTCTAGTCTTCTAAGTAGGTCTCAGTGTTGTAGTGAGCCTATGCCCCTGGATCTTGAACCTCACAAATTCTTAGATTTTTCCTCCCTTCTTCCATGAGGCATGATTGGCTCAAGGGTGCTGGGTGGCTATTTCTGCTCTCCCCATGGAGGCTAGAGCCAGCTGGAGCTGGGTAGTCCCTTCACCTGGTTAATTAGGCTCTGCTAATACCCCCAGCAAGGCCAGCTCCAGTGAACTGGTTTCACCTGAGGGCGCGCCTGGTGGAGAACAGGTGCTCCAGTCAAAACCATTTAAAATGGTTCCTCGTCCCCTCCCGCTGCCAGAAGCTGGTTGGAATTTTTCTCTTCCGTTCTGGCACATTGAGCTCCTGGAGGTCGATCTCACGGTGTTTAAGAGACCCCCCCCCCCCAGCCAGGACTTGGTCACCCTGAAGTTTTTAATGGTCACAGTCGTCCGCACTGAGCCTCCAGCACGTGGCTCACTCCCGGTTTTCCTGCCCGGGCGCTGGTTCCTGCGGCTGCCGCTTCTCCCGAGTCCCTGCTGCGGTAAGTTACGACTCCCTGTGTTCGCCTCCCTGTGCGTCTGGTCGTAAGGGTAGTGGGCTGCCCCGTGGGCTCGCAGTGATTCAGGAAGAGGTGTTCGCTTTTTCGGTGTGTTCGGCCTTGGACGTGTTGTTAGGGTGGAGTGATGACGTCTAAGCGCCTCACCTGCGGAAATGGAAACAGGAGGTTCCCCTCTTTCTTCTCTGGCATCGAATTACCTTCCAGGGTTGGATTCCACCCCCTCACTGCCCCTCTCCTCCCCGTCCTAACCCTCTAAATGTCCAGTGGATGCTCATAGGATTTGACTGCTGACGGTCAAGGCCAAGGCAACAGCCATCTACCTTTCGGCCGGGGCGGGGGGGAGGCTAAAGCACACGCGTGGGGGAATGTGGGTGGTCGCGGCGGTGGGGCAGGGGCGACGCTAGACTGATGGTTGGAACAGCAGGTGTCTTCGCTGGGCTCCTCCCCTGGCTCTGCCCTCAGTACCTGGAGGCCCTGCAGGCTCAGTGGGTGTAGGGAGCGTCTTAGAGATTCCGAGGATGTCCCAGCTGAGCAAGGGTCTTCCTCCCCGCAGAGGCTCGGGGCTGTTGGAAAAGCCCCCTGCGCAGCTCTGTCGCCTGAAGACCTGCGACCGCGCGTCAGTCGGCCTCTGTTGGAAGGAGCTGGCACTTGGAATTATTAAGCACCCCTATGCATAGGAGAGGACAGGAAGTCCCCTCCCTGCTTGGCGTTTGTAGTAGCCAGTCTTGTCTTGGAAAGCTTGCAGGATTCGCAGCAAAATCCTGGGGAAGGCGATCAGCCAGCTGATCATTTATTTATGTTTTCAAAGGGCTCTGGAAACGCAGGTAGCAGTTGGTGGAACAGCAAGCCCTGTCTTGTATTATTAAACAGGAAGCCTGCCCACCGGGAGGAGGGCCCCCTGGCAGACAGGTCACGGGGGACTAATAAGGCCCCCTGAGGCTCAGGACTGGGGCTCTTCTAATGACTTATTAGTGAAGCTGCTGGAGAAAGAGAATGGCATTTTTCATTCCCCCTCTTGAGCCACTTTTATCTGAAGAACTTTGAGGTATTTTATTACCCACCTCTTTAACGGAGGCAGATACTGCTTTCCTTGGGATGAACCCGGAACAGATAGATTTGGAGACTGGATTTTTTAAATGAATGAAGTAAAATATTTATGGAAAGTTTATGAAAGGCCAGATACTGTGTGAGGCAATGGGGACCCAAAGATTAGAACAGCATAGCTCCCAGTGCCCCCGGGGGTCCCAGGTCAAGGGTGAACAAAGCACGCGCAAAGGCTGCGAGATGAATAAGTCTACAAGTACTTTTGGGGTCCTGTCTGCTCAGGGGAGGTACAGCAGTCACAGCCCGTTTCTGCAGGGGATTACGGATTGATAGGGGAGGCAGACATAGATAGAGTTGGTAGAGTAAAAAGATGTTTTAGTGGAATCGTGGGCAGCAGGACTTTGAAGAAGGGAGAGGTCAGTGTAGATTGGAGTTTAGAAGAAGTTGTGAAGAAATAGTGGAGGATAGGGTTTTTTTTTTTTTTTTTTTAGGCCGCCCCTGCGGCATATGGAGGGTCCCACCCAGGCTAGAGGTCCAATTGGAGCTGTCTATACCACAGCCACGCCAGATCCGAGCCTGTCTGCAACCTACACCACAGCCCAGGGCAATGCTGGCTCCTTAACCCACTGAGAGAGGCCAGGGATCGAACCTGCATCCTCATGGATACTGGTCAGATTCTTTTTTGCTGAACCATGATGGGAACACCAATGGGAGATACATTTGTAAAGGATGATGACATGGGAAATGAGGAGCCAGGCCAAAGAATTGCACTTGGTCTCATGAGGGACTAGGAAGCCACTGAAGTTTTTTGCTTTTTGTTTTCCTTGTTTCTTTTTGGAAGGGAAGTGGGTTGCATTCGTTTTCTAGGGTTGCCATCCCAGAGTAGCACACACTGGATCCCTCGGCAGACGTTTATCCTCCTAGTTCTGCAGGCTAGTGATCCAGGTGTCAGGCGGGCCGAGCTCCCCTGAGACTCGGAGGAGAACCCCTCCTCGCTTCTGCCCAGCTTCGGGTGGCGGCCGTCCATCCTGGGCAGGCCTCGGCTTAGAGCCGCCTCCCTCCCATCTCTGCCTCCACCGTCATGTGGTGTCTGCCTTTCATAGCAAAACCCCTTCCTATAAAGACGCGAACTAGGCGTTCCCATCGGGGCTCTGCGGGGTTCTAACTCGTATCCATGAGTGATACCGGGAGGATGATACCGGAGCCCGGCTTCTCGTTCAGGGCAGTCAAAGAATGAACTCCGCGCACACACAGGCAGCAAGCAAGCCCAGTCTTTATTAAAGGCAAGGAGATACCTCCCAGGACAGCTGGGAGGGGGGAGAAGAGCCCCCCTTTTCTGTTGTCCTATAGGGATTTTTATCTCTTAAAGGTGGGGAAGGGGCACCAACGTGGGGTCCAGAGAGATGTGGTCTTCTCCCACCGGCCTTATTCAGTTACCCATGTCAGTCCTTGTCCAATAGGGCCTTAGGGGTGGAAATGTCCCTTAAGTCTCATAGTTCCTTAGTCCTTTTCTTCCCATAAACTGAGTCACACGGGTTTAAGGATTAATGTCCATCTGGGCGTAGAGACCCTCCCTATAGTAGACAAGGCCCGTGGGAATGTTACTCCCTGGAGCCCTTAAGCCACACGTGTTAATCAATGGCCATATCAAAGAATGCGTCCAAGCCCATGCTCCTGCACTGACTACCTGAGTTAATATTCTGCCTCATGAGTATGTGGGTTCGATCCCTGGCCTCCATCAGCTGGTCAGGGATCTAGTGTTGCCATGAGCTATGGTGTAGGTTGCAGATGGGGCTTGGATCCCATGTTGCTGTGCCTGTGGCATCAGCCAGCAACTGTAGTTCCAATTAGACCCCTAGACTGGGGACTTCCATATGCTGTGGCTGCAGCCATAAAAAGCAAAAATAGTAAAGACACCAGTTATATGGGATTAAGGGACCAGCCTACTCCAGCGTGACCTCACCTGAATGAACTCTATCTGCAACCCTATTTCCGAAGAACTTCACATCCTGAGGTACTGGGGGGTTAGGGCTTCAACATACCTTTCTGAGGAACACAATTCAACCTGGAACAGGGAGGAATCGGGGTGGGGGGGGAGTGGGATAACGATGAGGTTTGTCTCAATGGACTATGTTAATTGATTGGATGGGAGGGCACTTCTGCGGGGCGGGGGGGCTACCAGGGGAGAGGGCGGGGGTCACTAGCTCAATGCAGAGTTCAGCTTGGCTGGGGAGGATTTTGGTGGAAAAAATGACTGCAAGAGAAGCTGAAACGAAGGGTGTGTAAATCAAGCAATTTTGATCAGGTTTTGAATCTACGTGATTAAAAGAATATTGTGATATATGTTCAAATAATTGCTTTTCATACACGTATTTAGCCGGAAGTAGATGTTTTCCTTTCATGGGTGGGGGGCAGTGTGGAGGATCGTGGGTTTAGTTTTGGTTGTCAAGGGTAGTTGGAGGTCAGGGTCCAGAGCTTGGGTGAGAGTTTGAGAAAGATGTGAATTTGGGAGTCATTCTCCTGAGGGGAGGGCCTCCCAGTGCCCTTGAGTTACTGTCTGTACCCCTGAGCTGCTTTAGGAGCTGCCGTTTCTTTCTTTTTTTTTTCTTTCTTTTTATGGCTACACCCTTGGGATATGGAGGTTCCCAGGCTAGGGGTCGAAACGGAGCCACAGCTGCTGGCCTCCACCACAGCCACAGCAGCACGGGCTCCAAGCCACATCTGTGATCTACACCACAGCAGATGGCAACACCAGATCCTTAACCCACTGGGCGAGGCCAGGGATCGAACCCACATCCTCATGGATGCCAGTCGGGTTCGTTACCACTGAGCAACAAGGAGAAGTCCAGGGGCTGCCGTTTCTCGTTATTAAACATCTTGTGTGAGGAACGTGTCTGGCTGTGAACAAGGTCTCTCTCCACCAGGGCGGGTGCTCTTGTCATAACGAATGAATGCGTGGGCACTGGGCTGAGAGTGGGACAGGCTTTTTGTGGAGATGTCCCCTCGAGCATGGGAGGAGATAAACATGCTTTAGGACTTAGGATGCGGAAGAGCTGTGTCGCGCTGGCCTGAAATTCTTGTCTCCAGGGTCGTCTTCCCTATGTCTCCACACTCCTGGAACCATCCCTTGTTGGGACTGGAAACAGGATGTTCTCAGATCTCCTGAAACCTCAAAGAACTGCTTTCTCACAACACGCTGTCTGTCTGTCAGCATCACGGATCATTTCTTAAGTGTCTCGTGCTGCAAATGGGATGTTCGCTCGGGGCTCTCTGCGCTTTCTTCTCGCTTGATGACCGGGGTGGTCGACTCGTTAGTCAATCCAGTTTAAATCTGGCTCATGGGTACTGTTTGTCAGCTGTTAACGATAGTCCCAGGAGGCTTGGGTGGTTTTAAATGGAACCTTACTGGCCCATTAAACATCCTCAAGGGAGGAAGCAGGAAGGGGCAGTGAGGACCTCTTAATTCAATGTTTGTTGGATGCTTTTACTTATGGACACAGGGAACTTGGTTGTTCACTGGTGTCAGAACTGTGTCCAAGTTGGGATTCTTGGGAATCACATGTCAGCTCCACCAAGTGTGAGCACCTGGACAGGTCCATCCAGGATGTGAATTCAACTGTATGTTAAAAAGTGATGTGTGTTGGAGCTCCCACTGTGGGTTAGGTGTGGCTTGGGTTGCTGCAGAGCACGGGTTGAATCCCCAGCCCAGCCATTGGGTTAAAGGATCCAGCATCGTCACAGCTGCAGCATGGAGCTGACTCAGATTCAGTCCCTGACTTGGGAACGTTCGTATGCTGCAGGTGTGGCCATTAACAAACAAACAAACAAAAAAATTGATGTGTCTCAAGTATGGGGGGAAGAACAGAGCCCAGAGATGGTGTAGACAAAAGTCGGGCTTCTCTGTGGGAGGCGCTTGAGTTGAGCCTCAGGCAGCCCCTCATCCTGTGCCTGGAATGTTTGCATACCCTCTCCTTTGACACAGTGGCCCCCAGGCTTAGGAAAGAAGATATGTTTTCCTTCTTAACAACGAGACAACAACCTCAAAGAAAACAGTGGGGCCAAAAGTATGGGTGTGATTTTGGGCAAAAAAGATTGTCAAGTGAATTCATGACATGGCAAAGCTCTGCACGTAATTCTTTCCTCAAGAATGTCGGGAAACACAGGGCAGGGTGACTCACATAAATACCCGCGGCAGGAGGAAAAGAATAAAGATATTTCCCCTTGGTTTAACATGTCACAAGTTTGGAAGCATAAGTCATGTATTTGATTCTTAGGATAAGATAATGAATATCTCAGAAAAAAGAAGATTTAATCAAACGAAAACATTCTAGACCAGAGGTATTAGGTTTTTTAAAGACTCCCTCATATGGAATCAAGTAAGACCTCCTTTTAAAACACACATCTCTAATCTTAAATGAGGGAGTTTAAACTTTGAAAAGATAATCCCCTGGGTCACACAACCAAAAGACACACATTTGCTTTGGTTATCCTCAGGAAGGATCCCCCTTTTCCCTCCAGATCAAAAGACCTCAGCCATACCTCCTGGCAACTGGGTGGCAGAGGTCCCGGTTTTAATTGGGGCTTGTATTGATTCTTATCTTGAAAAGAGTTGCCAATAATGACATGAAACAAGATTTCAACTCATAGCTCCTGAAAGGTGATGAACCCAGGATTGAGGTGCATTGAAAAGGAAAAGGAGGAATAAGAAATCTCTAGTGTCTCATGCTTCTCGGGAGGAATGGTATTAGAAACCCCTTCTTCCATGGTGTCACAAAGTCTGGGGACCTCATCCCTATTTTTAAAGCAGGCCAAGCACTGGTGGCCCGCTTCCTGGACCCAGAAGTCTTAGGAGCTCCCTCCAGACAGCACTGAGCTGTCTCCTGTAAGGTCCCGGGAGGACGATCTCATCAGAGCGCAGGTGGGGCCGGGCTGCGGCTCCGTGAAGAGTGAGCACACAGAGCAGACGGCAGCCTTGCTCTCCTGCTGCCCTGCAGGCAGGGTCTTTAACCGAATGCCAGGTGATCCCACCAGAGGACCTGCTCAACATTCAGTCTGGTCTCAATGCTGCTGCCATCTGCCATCACCCTCCTGTGTCTTCACGGGCATCGAGTCGATGTTACACAACACAGTAAACCCAAATGTGGAAGAAGGCTGACCACGTGGAGTTTTATTACCCGTTTCCTTTGAAGGCATAAACACCTCGAGAGGCACAGACCCGAGGCAGACACAGGTGCTAGCCCTCGGCGAGCCACGCCATCCTCCAGCCGCCAGGGTGTGTACCCTGGCCCAGCTGGCCCATTTCCTTCCAGCACACATCAGCACCGGTACTGGTTTTATTGAGGGGTGGCCTTTGTCTTGTCTCTCCTCCTGGGATGGAAGCCCCGTCTGGGCAGGAGTCGTGTTGGCAGTGCTAGTCGTGTTAGATCTACCGTGCCCGCAGCGCTGCCGGCACGTGGAGTGCCGCTCAGTAAATATTTGTTGAATGAACGAGCTCACTTTTCAGGGGAGACCTGACTATCCTCACAACCTCCCTTCTTGCCCTTGTCATCCAAGGCACCTTTTAGCTTCTGGAGCCACTGTGGCTGGTCGGGGTCTCAGGAAAGCTGCTTTGAGGTGATTCCACAGATCTTGATTGAGAGAGTGCTAGGAAGTGATACAAAATTAAGAGGAACTTTGGCTGCTGCTGGCCATTCTGGAGGCAGCTCTCAGGCCCACACTCTGCCGGCCATAGAGGAGGGCCCCCCTTGCCTTCATGATTGGCAGGAAGGCCAACACTGGCTCCCCTGGCGGTTAGTGTGGGAATTGCAGGTGAGAGTCAGCCCTGGTGGTATTTCTTGATTTCCTACCACGCGGCCCCTCTCCCACCCCACAATCTTTAAGCCACTGTTTTACCTTAAAGCCACCAGCCTGGCACAGGTGTTAGATGCATAACAGCTAATCCCCATTAACCTCAACTCCTTCTGGAGGCAAAAAAACCCTACAAGGATGTGAGGGACACTTTTTTTCTTCAAGAGTTTGAAAGAAAAGGCAATTCTGGGCCCTTAATGGTATTTGCTTACATCTCATTTTCTTTTTAATCAAACATATTTTCTTGTTCCCAGGTGATGCTGTTGACCCTTCATCAGTAGATTCTCTTCATCCAGGGTGTTGTGTTAGTTATCTCTTGCTGCGTAAAAAAAAATCCCCAAACCTAGTGGCTTAAAACAGCCACTGTGTATTTGTTCATGAGGCTGCAGTTTGAACTGGGTCCAGCTGGTGGTTCTTCTGCTTATCTCACCTGGAGTTCCTTGTGGCTGCAGTTCTTTGGGGGCTCAAAAAAAAAAAAAAAAAAAAAATCCCAATACCTAGTGGCTTAAAACAACCACTGTATGGTTTCACTTGCCTGTCTGGTGGTGAGCCGAGGCTGTTGGCTGCGCCACCTCAGCTCTGCATGTGACTTCTTCTGAGGTGTAACTCTGAACTTCTTTCCAAGCTGAGATCCAAGGGGGTGAGCCCCAGCAAGCAAGCACCTGTTCAGGCTTCTGCTGGTTTCATGCTTGATGTCCCCTTTAGCTCTAGCAAGTCACATAGCCAAGCTCAAGAGTCAATATGGGAAGGGGTTCACAGGGGCCTGGATCCCCAGCCATGATTCAATGGAGAGCATTGCTGTAACAATCTTAACAACAAGTGTATAAAGGTGCATTATTTAGGGGCATAGCTTTTCGTCTGCTTCAACTAACACATGACTTTCTTCCATGACTTAAGCTAATCACTCTAACTTGTTCTCGGCCAGTCCTAGAGTTTTCCTTACCCTCTCCCAACTAAACTGCTGTAAAGGGCCAGAGAGTAAATATTTTAGGCTTTGTGAACCATGTATTTTCTCTTGCAACTACTCACCTCTATTGTTTAAGTGCAGAAGCGGCCATAAATCATATGTAAGTGAGTGGGTATAAGCTGTGCTCCAATAAAACTTTTATTTACCTGGTGGGACAGGTTTGGCCTGTTGGCCACAGTTTTTTGGTGTGCCAAATCCTTAATCGGCTGTGTCAGGCTGGGGATGGAACCCACACCTCTGCTGCAACCTGACCTGCTGCAGTTGGATTTTTTTTTTTTTTTTTTTTGGTCTTTTTAGGGCTGCACCCATGGCATATGGAGGCTCCCAGGCAAGCGGTCCAATTGGAGCTATAGCCAATGGCCTACGCCACAGCCACAGCAATGCCAGATCCTTAATCCACTGAGCAAGGCCAGGGATCCAACCCACACCCTCATGGATACTAGTTGGGTTTATTAACCACTGAGCCATGTCGGGAACTCCTGCAGTTGGATTCTTAACACACTGTGCCACAGTGGGAATTCCTGTGGGCCATAGTTTGCTGATTTTTGATCTATGTCATCTTTGTAGAATTTGATTTCATCACAGGAAGGGATCAATGAGTATTACATAATATTTATCAACCAATTGCTTAAATCATAAACAGATTCTTAAACATCTTTCTAATTATCTTTCTAAGTATCTTTTAAGAACTTGGAAAATGCTGTGTTTACTGAATAAAATGTCATAAATTGGTTCAGTGAAAGTCGGAGAGGCAATATATAATAAGATATAGAGAGCACAAACTTTAGAGTCAGATTACCCTGCCTACCACTACCTGGCTGTGTGACCACATGAAAGTTACTTGACTTCTCTGAGCTTTAGTTTTCTCATTTGGAAATAGAACTGATAACAGTCCTACCTCCTAGGGTTTTTGTGAATATTAAATTAATCAATTCAAATGAAATACTTAGCATGGTGCCCAGACTAAAATAGATGCTCAGTTAAAATGGTGAAACAAACATCAAAGTGTCATAAAACTCTAACTTCTTAAGTAGTAATTTTTGGTAAGTCTGGTATATGATAGAGTTTCCAGGTTCATAGTGTTAACTTTTATTGGTTATAACTAATAGGTAAGTTCAGTAAAGTCAAAGGATACAAAAAGCAACCTACAAAAATGCATTGCATTTCCATACACAAACAGCTATCCTAAAAGGAAATTAAGAAAACAATTCCATTTACAGTAGCATAAAAAAGAATAAAATACTTAGGAATAAACCTAACAAGTGAAAGACTTATACACTAAAAACTATAACACTATTAAAAGAAATAAACATATGAAGGATGTTCCGTGTTCATGAATTTAAAATGAACATTTTAACAATATAAATTATATTTACAAAGGTGATCTATAGATTTGATGTAATCCTTAGCAAAATTTCAGTGATATTTTTATAGGAATAGAAAAAAATCTTAAAATTCATTTGGAACCACAAAAGACCCTGAATAGCCAGAGCAATTTTGAGCAAGAACAAAATTGGAACTCTCCTTTATTTCAAAACATACTACAGAGTTACAGTAATCAAAACATTAGGGGAGTTCTCTTGTGGCACAGTGGGCTAAGGATCTGGTGTTGTCATTGCAGTTGGGTCACTGCTGTGGTGCAGGTTCAATCCCTGACTCAGGATCTTCTACATGCTGTGAATGTGGCGAAGAAAAGAAAAGAAAAACTCAGTATGGTACTGGCTTAAAAACAAACATATATAGACTATAAAGCCCTGGCATATATGTATGGTCAACTAATATTTGACAGGGGAGCCAAGTATACTCAATGGGAAAGAAAACGTAGTCTTTTCAATAAATAGTATTGGGAAAACTGGATATCCACAAGCAAAAAAATAAAATTGGATTCTATACTATATATAAAAATCAACTCAAAAGTTCTTAAAGACTTAAGTCCAAACCACAAGACAATAAAACTCAGAAAACATAGGGAAAAACTTGTGACATTGAACTAGACAATGATTGCTTTGATAATGACACCAAAAGCACAGGCAACAAAAAAGCAAAACAAAACAAATGGGACTACATCAAACTAAAAAGCTTCTGCATAGTGAAAGTAATCATCAACAAAATGAAAAGACAATCTACACAATAGAAAATATTTAGAGTATATATCTGATAAGGCATTAATATTCAAATATATATGGGAACCACTATACTCAATAGAAAAAAAAACACCCAAATAACTTGAATTAAGAAATGGGCAAAGAACCTAAATAGACATTTCTTCCAAAGACGACATACGAATGGCCAACAGATGTGTGAAAAGGAGCTCAGTGGAACCAATTATCAGGGAAATGCTAATCAAAACCACCATGAGACACCACATCATTAGGATGGCTATTATAAAAACAAACTCATGAAGGACACATGTTGGCAAGGCTATGGAGAAAAGGGAAGAACCCTTGTCTGTTGCTGACGGGAAGGTAAATTGGTGCAGCCATTATGAAAAGCAAGATGGAGGTTCCTCAAAATATTAAAAATAGAATTACCACTTGATCCAGTGATCCTGTTTCATGCCAAAGGAAGTGAAGTCTAAATCTCAAAGAGTTAGTTGATCTGCACGCCCATGTTCTTGGAGCATTCTTCATGACAGCCAAGACATGGAAACAACCAGAATGTCTGAATGTTTGATATACAAATAGATAAAGAACATGTGGTATATACATAAGGTATAATATTATTCAGCCTTGAAAAAAAGAAGGCAATCCTGCCATTTGTAACAACATAGACAGACCCTGAGGGCATTATGCTAAGTGAAATAAGTCAGACAAGGAAGTTTATGTGTGGAATCCAAAATAGTCAAACTCAGAGTTCCCACCATGGCTCAGTGGTTAAGGAACCCAACTAGTATCCATGAAGACGCAGGTTTGATCCCTGGCCTCGCTCAATGGGTTAAGGATCTGGCATTGCTGTGGCTGTGGTGTGGGCCAGTGGCTACAGCTCTGATTGGACCCCTAGCCTGGGAACCTCCACATGCCACGGGTGTGCCCCTAAAATGGCAAAAAAATAAAATAGACTTATAGAAGCAGAGACAGAATGGGGCCTGCCAAGGGCAGCAGGGAGAGGGACATGGGCAAGTGTTGGTTAAAGGCTACCGTTTCATTTATGTAAAATGAGTTCTGGAGATGAATTGTTGAGGAGAGAAAAAAAAAGGCAGCCACCAGGGCTGCCGAGCCTCCTCAAGCATTTTGCAAGGGAGGAGCTGTGGTTTGAAGTATCTGGGTGAGAACAGCTTTTACTCATTTAATGTGAAGGAGTGTGGGCTCTAAAATCCAAAATAAATTGTACCACTGAACTGTTTAGTGGTTGTGAGCAAGTTATTTGACCTCTTCATCTCTTTTTTTTAAACATGTGATTATTGTAAAAACTAAAAAAGATAATGTGGTAAAGCACAACTCCTAGCTGTCATACATGACATTTTTTAAAAATTTAGTAGTAAAATTAATATAGTTTAACTTAGGTCTGAGTACTTTTGCGCCGACTGAAATTTGAGTTGCAAATCACCAGCAGTGGCACAGAGCTAGACTTGGTGGCCTGTCACAGGGGGTGTGCACAGACACACAGGACACCATTCAATAGCAGGAGGTATGGGATCCATTTTCAGGTTTGTTCGTAAAATCTTAGAAAACCACAACTTCTTTAAAAACATGAGTTATCTAGGAAGATCTTCAAAATCGGCATCCCAGTAGCTAGGAATTGTCTGAGCGTTCTTTTCCTTTGTCGGGTAAGATGCTGTTTCCTATCAGTGTTGCGAGGCATGTGATCCATCATTCTGTCCAAACAGTGTAAAGACTACTCTTGTGCTGCAGCTGCTGAATGCATAGAAGTTGCTAGGGTGGCCAGATAATCTTTTGTTTGACTACTCGATTTACAGCTGTGCTTTCCTATAGGTCACAATAGCTTAGCGACCTGCATTTGACCCCGTGGTCAGCATTTCCTTAGTGAATCATTGTGACTGTGAGATTTGTGTCTACTTCAGTAGGGTTTGTGGTACCCATAGTACTTTTGAGGTTGCTTGGCCAATATTTGGGTACAGTGACTTAGGTCCCCATAGCCAGTAATCCTTTAGCCAGGATTTACTAAAACAAAGCTTATCTCACATTTGACTGTATAATAATTTGACAGTAGTAGCTCAGAAAAAAATACGGTGAATGTCTGCTACGTATCAGGCACTATTAAAGCTGCTAAAATCCTATTTTCAATCAAATTTTTCCTCCGGGTGGGGGGTGTGTCTGTGCTGCACCCATGGCACAAGGAAGTTCCCAGGCTAGATGTCAAATCAGAGCTGCAGCTGCTGGCCACAGCCGCAGCCACACCAGATCTGAGCTATGTCGGTGACCTACACCACAGCTCATGGCAACACTGGATCCTTTCACCTCAAGGCCCGGGATCAAACCTGCATCCTCTTGGATACTAGCCAGGTTCGTGACCCACTGAGCTACAATAGGAACTCTCAATCAGTAATTATATGTTAATGAAATAAAAGCCTTGAAGAAAAATATCCCTTGGGTGATGGGTGATATTCCAGTTAGTGTCTGGGGAAGACAGTGGCTGTGAAACAGGAAGTGGTTTGTTGGCACAAAGGTGGCTGTTCCAACCAGTGCGGTGGAGTATCCATATAATAACACTAATGCCAGCACAGGGCAGCAGCGGTGAGAAGAGGGGCTCTTGCTGTAGGACTGGTAAGCAGAGGACAGCAGGGACACGGCTAGGTGAGTGGAGCCATCCTAGTGACCTAAAATGTGACCAGCACGAGCTATGTCCTGAACCTCCTTATCTGCCCCAATCCCTGGTGTGCGCTCCTCACCCCACCTTGGAATCAAAAAAGGACTTGGGCAAGGCTCAAGCTTCAGCCCTTCAGAGGTGGGGACAGTAACCTCGGGCAGCTGGGAACTGTGGAAATACCGTGCAGAGACTGATAGAACACCCTTCAAGGAAAAAACCCTAGTAATGAAGGGTCACTGAGCCACTGTTGCATCTTAACCTGACTTTTGCCCTGAATGTAAGTTTGAAAGCTCACCTCAAGAGTTTTGCTGTCCCATGTGTTAGCAGCCTCCAGTTACTCTCTAGGAAGCCATCCTTGATGACATCCTGTTTACGGGCTTTTTGACTATTTCTGTCTTTATGGTCTCGTACAAACTTGTGTGCTTTGGAATCAGCTGGTTTCAACGGAGATTAGGTGGGCCCAATCCTGTGCTGACTCAGTAGGCCTGGGCTGGACAATTCTATCAATTCCCAAGTCATAGTGATGCTTCTAGTCTAGAGACCACATTTTGAGAATCACTCATCTTACAGGAAGAGGGGCAACAAAATTCAGTGATATATTATGCAGCTTCAAACTTCTGTGATAGTTGTTCTAATCAAAGAGTTTCATTAACTCACTCGAAGCTCTTCTCCAGATGTCCTTCCATTGACATATACTGGTCTCTTCAGTCATCATGTGAGAGTCCGTTCTCTTTAAAGTACAGTCAAGCAGATTTAAAGTTCTCATTCTTGTAAAATGAGAACTTCATTACTTAATTTTCTGTGGACACCCCCAATCTACAGCCACACCCGTTACTGCACATTTATGCTTCAGGTGTCATCACGAAAGTTCTGACATCTGCACACATCTGCCCATCATTAATGGACTTTTTACTTCCCAAGTAAACTACACACACAGTACTCTTAGGGTGTTGACAAGACAGATCATGACAAGATCAAACTAATTTATATATAAACCTATTCAGCTTTTTTTGAGGTTCAATGTGATTTAATGTTCAGTCAGAACAACTGTTGTAAAAAGCACAGCCTTTTCGGGTACTGCTGAAAAGACGTGCTCTTGGTCAAGTGAGTTTGGAAAACGTGAACCTCCAAGGAACGTGCGGCAACTTAAATAGCTTATGAAGGGATCGAAAAAGTTGATCCTTTTTTAACACCTATTAAGATCCTGACACTCTAGCATATTCCAGCTACAGCTTTGCTCCCAGTAACTACTGAACACTCATTACACTCAAACAATTTGTATTATTAGGAAATTGACAGGAAAGCAAAACTTCCTGATGACTAGCACAGTTTGTTTCAATTAAACCTTTCCTATGTTTTATTTTCTTTCTACTTTTTTCCCCCAGAAGTGAGATAAAAGGAGAAAATTTAGATCAATTACAAGTTTGAGTCAAAGTACTGACACAATTGTAGAGAAGACTGGAAAAGGCGACAGTAACAGGAGAAAAATGCTGACACGGCTGTAGCACAATTCAAGTTTATTCCATTTGTTCTTGCAACAC
Source organism: Phacochoerus africanus (assembly GCF_016906955.1). NCBI lineage: Eukaryota > Metazoa > Chordata > Mammalia > Artiodactyla > Suidae > Phacochoerus > Phacochoerus africanus. Next base: position 13,338,593 of record NC_062559.1, on the reverse strand, counting down.
AAAACTTAAAACACAGTATTATTTAGCATTCTGATGTACATGAACTAGGATAATATGAGAAACCCAATTGTGTCAAATGTATTACATTGTGGAAAAAATGAACTCAACCATATCAAAACGCACAAAGCACTAGTCGTCTTCCATTACTGCTTAGAAAGATATGATTGTTTCTCCATTTACAAAATAGAATCAGGACAATTTAAATTTTTTAAATTTTGCATGCAAAACACTGCAATTGCTTATGTAGGAGGGCACTCTCACCAGCTTCTTCTATACACCATCGAGTATACAGTATTGCATGGAAGAAAACAGCAGCTCAGGTGAAGTTTTAGGAAAAAAAAAATCAAATAGGTACACACAGATTTGAAATCATTATTTGGGGGAAAGAAATCAATGAGTGGAGGCCTACTTGCTTGCAGCTTCCGCCCACCGCGTGAGTCACCTCCCCTCCATGCCCCACTGGGTTTAGAAGGTGTGCTGGGCAGAGAACTACTTGGCCAATTCCAGTGCCGTAGGGGAACTGTAATCTACAGATACCAGCCTGAAGCTGCAAGCGGGGGTTTGTTACATACTAGTGTCGACAGGTCAATCACCTGTTTTCACTTGCTATAGTGCATACAAAATGACTGACTTAATACAAAACTATAGAACATGCAAGATTTCTTCTGAGATGTTAAATATTATTTCAGTGGAGAACAAAACTTATTTAACCTTCTACTAATGCATGTAGTACCAAAAAGCAGACAAGGTTTTAGCTTCTATTACTCAAAATATGAACATTAAGTGTTGTGAATGTCTCTGCCAAGTGGTTCAGAAATACATTATAAATAACCTAGTTAAAAAAAAAAAGAAATTATAAACCATCTTGGTCAGTCTAGTCTATGTTTGTTATTTTTCTCAAGCAATCGCTTCATGATTACAGGTTTTACAAAACGGCTGAGAAAGAAGAAGCAGGCAAAGTAGCCTCTACTGCATTACGCAGACACAAGGAAACACGGCACAGAGGTCCCCACGGTCTCGAGACCAGGTGACCGTAGAAAGCAGACCAGGTCGAGGAATGAATGATAGGACAATGCACTCTCTGCAGTCACCAACTACAAAACACTTGGAAATTAAAGGCCAAAAACTGCGTGGAGGGTAAAACCAAAGCCTTTAAAAATTTTACGTAAGCAGTGTGCCAAGAGGTGGAAACAAAGATGACAAAACACATTGTCACTACGCTGACAGTTCAGGCTGACAGAGTGCCCTCCTTCCTCAATGAGGGTAGCTCCGAGTTTCCATTTAGTGACGTTTATAAAGGACTGATTACTGACTTTCAATCCAACTCCATAGGCTGCATTAAGGTGGCAGATTTGCCAAATGTATCAAAGTATTTAAACCAGCATTTTGTGATTGTTTTCTTGGACACAGGGAAATTACAGGGTTAGGCTAGTTGTAAGTGAAAAAGCCACAGGATTAAAAAAAGGGTTCATGGGGGAAAAATATACACACACACAAATGCACACACCAACCAGCCAATCAGCAACTGGTCAGTAAGATTTGTTACTGGCCAGGCTGACTGTTCTTGATACTAGTTTAACCCTGCTGTAGAATGCTACATCGCCTAAAAAATCATCATTAATTCTTTATTATCCACAATCTGAATACAAGTCCCTAACCCACCCTCCCCACCCCCTTTTAAAAATTTGAGGTACATTCAATTATTGCATGACATGGCTAAGGAAAAACCCTAATATTTTTAGTAAGCTTATATGGATGGCAAGTCAAAGGAATCTTAATATTTTAAATGCGAGACAGCAAATTTAAGGGAGTATGTTTTAATTAGCTGTACTGCTCATGAAATAAACATTAGAAAATACGTCTAAATATTTTCTGGAGGTCATAAGAACACCATTTTAGGGCACTGTATTTTAAGAACACAGAATATAATTTGAAGGTGTCACATTTTATGCAATGAAAAATAGAGAAAAGAAACAAAAATGTATTATGCAGGTGGGCTGGCATACATTCAGCAGAAGCCTATCCACAACTCGGGGAGACCTGGTACCAAGCATATTTTTGAAGGGATGGGGTTAAATTTGTTCAAACAGTAAATCTCACCCCAGTGATAGCTTTGGTGAAATAATTAATCAGCATCCAAGATGGGTCTGAGAGAGGCATTCCAAAGACTGTTCCTTGATTCTCCAAACATGAGGCCAATCCATTCAAAGATCAAATGAAGAAAAATCCATAGGTACTAAGACAACTGTTCTCTCTTTATATGACACTAAGAGGCTTATGGCTATGATTCTATTTTTAAATCCCCTTTTACTACCAGCAGGAGTTTGAGAGTGTTTCAATGTTCTATAAATGGCTGAATCTAGAGGAGAAAAAAAAAATGCATACTGGAATGATTTCTCCTTTAGACTTCGAAAATTTGAGATTTTATAAATAAAACTAGTCAGTTGTATCTAAAGAGACATGAAATCCATGTGAAGGGGGAGAGGAAATCCACAGTTCAGCCGTCCAGCAGTTTAGGAGTGTGCCCCCTCCTCGCCTTAACTGAGCTTCCACATAAAGCTGCAAGTCACCGAGGGAAGATTTGGTCACCAACCACAGGCAGCGCTTGTGACTACGCCAGGAGATCCCCACTAGAGTGCATCTTAAGGCAGAAGGCTAGAGCTAATTGCTTATCTCAGCACCCTAAGTTACGTCACAGCAGCCACTACTGTTGGCACAGGTAGGGCTACCAAAAATGGAGAGTGGGCCTGGGTAAAATCAGACCCTCAACACAATCCAATTAATACATTAGGGAGCTGAAAAGGTCAAATGTTACTGGTATATTTAGTCTTTGCTCTCCCATGGGTATAAGCTGTGTAGTTTACTGGAGATGGAAAAGAGGCTGACCTGATCAGGAATCCTAGTAAAAGCCTGATCTTGTTTTTTCCTCTCCTCCCAAACATTGTTTGTTCTGGTAGTCTGATTTGTTAGGAATTTCTCTCTCCCCTCACCCCTCTAAAAGTATTTTAGCTGAAGAAGCTGGCAGATAGAGAGTGACAGACAGACAGGCAGCAGTGTGAGGCCACAGGAGAGTCATTCTTTCAGAGCTGTTAGCCCATCCGTCCATCACTGAAGAAGGGCTTTGATTGCCTGGTTGTCAGTGGCTTCAAAGGCAGTCAGTCCATCTGGACCTTTCACAGTCTTATCAGCACCCTGGAAAAGAGAGGAGAGCGCCTTCATCATTAAATGAGCCCACAAACAGGAGAAGAGGATGAAAGGCTCGATTACTTGAATAGGTGAAACTCCTTTCTTGCTGGAGTCCATTCTATTGAAGGAAAAAGCCCAAACAGTTGGTAAGGTTACAGAGGAAGTCGTAAAAATACCAGATTATCTTCTGGGCACTAGAAACTATAAACTACAAACACAACTTGCAAATAACTTAGGCAATGACTGGCTTTTATTTACACTATCATGTACTTACCCAATTAATTAAGCTTTAAAAAAAATCTTGGGCGTTCCCACCGTGGCTCAGCAGAAACGAATCTGACTAGCATCCATGAGGATGCAGGTTTGATCCCTGGCATTGCTCAGTAGGTTAAGGATCTGGGGTTGCCATGAGCTGTGGTCTAGGTCGCAGATGCGGCTTGGATCTGGCATGGCTGTGGCTGTGGCCAGCAGCTAAGCTCCAATTTAACCCCTAGCCAGGGAACCTGCATATGCCATGGGTGTGGCCCTGAAAAGACAAATAAGATCTCTGTGTGGTACAGAAGTGGGAGGGTGGGAGGGAAATCATTTTGCTAAAGAAGAAAGTATTAATGCGACAAAATTATTTTTTCTTCTTTGCAATACTTTTTGGACAGTGCATAAGTATTAAATATTTCTAAAATCCAGAAGTGTCAAACTTTAATTTTAGACGAATTCCTAAAGAACATGTACAATATTGGTCATTATACTTACAACAACTTAGCAGTAAATGACTGGGATGTGGGCTCTAGCCTAGGAATCCTCTCCAGCCTGTTCTCAACACATCACGTGGAGAGTGCTGTTCTGGAGTATTTTCCTTGCAACATGACACTTAGAGTTTTGAGAATGTGTACATATACTGCTGTGTCCATCTATTCTTTTCATCTATCTTCCCTTATTAGAATAAAGATTCAACGGGAGTAGAAATCTTGTCCGTATTATCCTCTCGAAAAGTGCCTCGTGTGCAGTAAGTGAATTGGCTCCCAAACCAGGTCGGACCCTCTTTAACACTCCCAGAGAGCAAAATCCCACCATCTGAGGGCTCTCTGCTAGGTCCCACCCAACTCATCTTTATTTCCCAAAGAACCTCTAGGCTCCTGTCCTCTCCCCATCGCCAACTCTCTCACTTTTCTGTTCTAAGGCCTACAAAATTGTCTAAACTTGGCATAAATGGTCCCTAGAGACTAACGCTAGACAAATTCACCAGTCTCGTCTCCCATTAATCCTCCAGAATGTCTCACCATTCCTGAATGTACCAGATGCCAAAGCCTTCATACTTGCTGGCTTCCATGTGGAATGCCTTACCCATCTTGTCTTTGGCAAATTCATTCGATCATTCAACAAATATTTACTCAAGGCCTGATGTACAGACACTGTGTAAGGGGCTGGAAAATCAAAGAAAAACAAGATAGAGTCTGCCAGTCTGGCTGGTATGGGAGAAAGACCCATCAGCCAGTAGGACATGGTGGGATGAGAAGAGGCACACCGATGAGCGGGATCCTACCCCAGAATGGGATGCGGTAGGATTAAGGAAGTCTTTGTGGATGAGGAAGTGCTTGAGCTGAGTCCTAATAAGTACCTACAAGTTGATTAGGTAAACCAGGAAGGAGACGACGGACATTCTAGAAAGTGTTAAGTCATCACAAAGTCCTCCTCAATATGACTATGAAAGTCTCTCTTTTCTCGTTTTCTAATTGGGTTTAGCCACATTACGGAACACAGAGAACTTACAGTCAAATGGGACAGAAATCGGAGTGAGAACTTCAGTGTGGTAAGAACTCCACAGGTTAAGTGACAATAATAGGGACCACTGTATTCAAAACAAGTTCTTATTCATGTCGATAACTTTTTATGGCTAGCCCCATAAAGAGTAATTCTGCATTAATAAAAAGTTGTATGTCGGGCGTTCCCGTCGTGGAGCAGTGGTTAATGAATCCAACTAGGAACCACGAGGTTGCGGGTTCGGTCCCTGCCCTTGCTCAGTGGGTTAAGGATCCGGCGTTGCCGTGAGCTGTGGTGTAGGTTGCAGACGCGGCTCGGATCCTGCATTGCTGTGGCTCTGGTGTAGGCTGGCGGCTACAGCTCTGATTCAACCCCTAGCCTGGGAACCTCCATATGCTGCGGGAGCAGCCCAAGAAATAGCAAAAAGACGAAAAAAAAAAAAAAGTTATATGTCGCAGGGAACATCTGTTGCTTTTTAGCCGCCAGAGTTCATGTCCCTTTCTTTTGATAATGGCATCCCAATTTCATTTGTGGGAATCACTTGTCTCCCTGTGGAATCCTGGGACTGTAACTAAGCGCATGTATTTCTGTGGCATCACTCAGAAGAGACACTTGAGAAGTTTCTCCTATCTAGAGTCACAGCTGCCGTAGCTCTGGCCTCTTCTGAGCCTGGTTCTCCAGCTTTCCTGCTGATTCTATGACTAGTCCAGTATCTTCAAACATTACTTTTCTACTTGTTAGAATCAATTTTTGCTATTTGTAACCCCCAAAATCTAGCTGATAAAAGTATTTAAGATTTTATATGACTCATTTTTCTAATTATCATACAAACTAATCACAGAACGGAGTACCCCACCACAGAACTCCTAATTCTATAAGCCAAATACAGTGAACATCTTACTGTTTCTGTCTACTCTTCTGCCCTAAAAATGTGCGTATTTCTTTGAAAAATAAACAGGTAACCATAAGAGAAACAGAGTGATTCTATATCAGAAAAAGAAACTTAACCTTTTGTTATTGTTCTAGTGGTTATTTCCAAGGCTCTAAATGATATATTCATGCCGCTATTTGAGTTAACTCTACATATTACTTTCTGACTCCTGATACATGGATGAAGCTAGCGTACCACCACCTTCTCCCCCAAATCTCAATTTCTTAAACTTAAAATAGCACTTTGTTTCTGCATACATTTGTGATATATTTTTTAAACCTGTGTTTCTTGCTCATCAATTTTGAGGGTAACTCATTTCTCTATAAAATACTTTGCATACCTTCCCATCACTCCACCTCCTAAATCGCCAAATTTCTATTTTGTCAAGATTAACTTTTATAGTCTATAAAAACTGGGACTCCCCCTCCCCCAAAGTCATCATATTATACATTATATCCCCAGGAATTATTTATCTTAGAACTGGAAGTTTGTACCTTTTGACCACCTTCACGTCTACCCCCCACCCACCATCAAGCTGTTCTCTGTTACCTATGAGTTTTGTTTTGAGATTGCACATAAAAATGAGATAATACAGTACTTGTCTTTATTTCACTTAGCATAATGCCCTCAAGGTCCATCCATGTTGTTGCAAATGGCAGAGTTTTCTTTTTTAAAAAATAGCTGAATAATATTCCATTGCAATATGTGTGTATATATTTTATTGTTTTGTCTACCCAAGCATCTGTTGATAAACACTGAGGTTATTTTCATATCTTGGCTATAGTAAATAATGCTGCAGTGAATACAAGGTATAGTTATCTTCTCGAGTTAGGATTTTTGTCCCCTTCAGATAAACACCTAGAAGTGGAATTGCTGGATCACATGGTAGTCCCACTCTTTTATTTTTTGAAGAACCTCTATACTGTTTTCCACAGAGGCTGTACCAACCTACAACCCCACCAACAGGGCACCAGGGCTCCCATTTTCCCACATCGTTGCCAACACTTGTTATTTCTTGTCTCTCTTTTTTTGATTGTTGTTGTGCCTGTGGCATGTGGAAGTTCCCAAGTCAGGGATCAAACCTACACCACGGCAGGGACAATGCTGGATCCTTAATCCACTGTGCCACAAGGGAACTTTTCCTGCATCTTTGATAGCAGACCTTTTAACAGGTATGTGGTGAAAATTCATCGTGGCTTTTAATTTGCATTTCCCCTGATGATTAGTGATGTTGAGGAAACTTTTCTTGTACCTTTGGTCATCTGCGTGTCTTCTTTGTAAAAATGTCTATTTGGATACTCTGCCCATTTTAAAATCAGATTTTTCTTCTACTGAGTTTTTTTCTATTTAGTTATGTGAATTCTTTATATATATTTTGAGTATTAATGTCAAATCAGATATATAATTTGAAAATTATATAATTTGAATAGTTCTAACAGCTTTTTTTCTTCTTTAAGTGCTGTCTTTAGGGTTTTCTACATAGAATATCGTGTCATCTGCAAATAGCATTTACTTCTTCTCTTCCAATTTGAACGCCTTTTATTTCTTTTCTTGCCTAACTGCTCTGGCTAGGGGCTTCCAGTAGCATGTTAAATAAGTGGTGAGAGGAAGTATCCTCATCTTGTTTCTCTCTTAGAGGAAAGTTTTCAGTTTTTCCATCATTGAGTCCCACATCAGCTGTGGGCTTGTTGCAGGTGGCCTTTATTATGCTAAGGTATGTTCCTTCTACACCCAGTTTGTTGAGTGTTTTCATTAGGAATGAATGCTGAATTATGTCAAGTGTTTTTTCTGCATCTATTGAGATGATCATATGATTTCTACCCTTCATTTTGTTACTGTGGTAAATCAGATTAACTGCACGTGCTGAATCATCCTTGTGTTCCTCGAATAAATCTCAGTTATCATGGAGTATGAGCCTGTGGAATTTAGTTTGCTAATATTTGCTGAGACTTTTTGCATCTATGTTCATCAGGAATATTGGTCTGCACTTTTCTTTTCTTGTGGCATCCCTGTCTGGCTTTGGTATAGAGGTAATGCAGGCCTGGTAAAATGAGTTTGGAAGTGGTCCCATCTGGACTATTTTTGGGAAGAGTCTGAGAAGGATTGGTATTATTTCTTCTTTAAATGTTCAACAGAACTCACCAGTAAAGCCACCTGGCCCTGAATACTGATAGATTCTTACAGCTAAAATACATAAACAATGCTTAAATTAATTCTAGGTAAACACTGTTCACTGTGGTACCTGGCAGACTACTATGATTAGTTTTATTTCTACTATTTCAATATCACAACCCAGTGCAACCTTCCCAAATGATAGAATTAGGAGATCCACACCTGATTTTCCCAGGACCTGTTCACTCATTTACAAATAACAACTTTTGACCCTATTTGTTGTGGTCTGACTAAACTGCTCTGAAAAAGAAAGGCTTAAACACAATGGATTTAAACTAAGTTAATTTATTTTTCTCTCAAAGAACAGCAATGCTAAGTGTGCTGACCTTCACGTCTGCTTCCAGCCTGCTGGATGCGGGGTTGGGGGCTGGGGTGGGAAGTCCCGAGCAAGCGGCTTCATGTTGTGAGTGATGACCTGGAAGTGACCCACATCATTTATGCACATCCCATCAGTCCAGCCTTAGACATACAGCCATACCCACTGCAAGGCAAACTGAGATACAAGGAATAGCTAGGCTGCCACATGCCCTGATAAAACTTTTGGGTTTCTCCTTCTAAAAAGAAGAGTAAAAAATGGATACAGAAAACAATTTTCAGCCTAAACTATACTGCCCTGAAAATACTTTGGACTTAGTCATTAATATCCTCTAAATGTCAAGTTCATTCAATGTTTGTGGTATCTGAACAGTGATGACGGATTTATTCCTAACTTATTACAGCCCTAGCTCTAATGACAATATTATCTCCAGGTTCTGCCTGGCCACCTCTCCTTCCTCCTGCACCTACTCCTTCCACTCTCCACCCCCACTTGACTTTCTCTGCTTTATTTATATGCTGGGATTCTCCATGTTTCTGGCCTTTGTCACTCTTCACCACTTGCTGAATATGCTTTTGCTTGATCATCTCATCCATGTTATGATTTACCTTCCAACTTTTATCCCCCTTTTGAACATCTCTCCTGACCTTTAAGCCCATATATATATATATATATATATACACACACACACACACACACATATATAAATAAAAAATATATATGGATACATGCCAGTGAGACTTACATACTTTAAGTCCCACAAATATTTTGAACTCAACCTTTCCTAAAATGAATCCAGAATCTTTTCCTACAAACTAGTTTCTTTCTCAGTAGTATTCATTCTCTACCGTGACAAAGAATGACCTTCCAGAAAATGTGGAGACACCACATACAGTTTTTCTTTACTTCACCTGTAATGAGTCACCAAATCCTTAGACCATAATGTTCTTAACATTCTTCACCTATCATTGCTACCACTACCTTCTTGGTTCAAGATTTTCATATGAAAATTCTAAGGCAAAAGTCTGTTTTTTCATTTCTCACACTACTCCAATTCAGACTCCATACATCTGTTTGAGTGACCTTTGTAAAATGCCAGTCTTATCATCATACTACCCACCTAAACATCTTTAATGGCATCCGCACAGAAGAGAGTGAGATACGTAACATGATGTATAAGGTAAAATCTGCTCACTACCTGCCTGTTGAATCACAGTTTTTGCTAAATCCCTTTTAGCCTATGTTGCAGCTGTGCTGAACAATCTACCTTGTTCTCAAGCATCATGCTCTTTCTTTCTGATCCCTGTGACCTTACTCACACTGCTGCTTCTGCTTGGAACGGTACTCCAAATTTCTAAGATTGAGTTCAAGGATCAGCCGCTTTTGAAGTTACATGTGTCATACTTGAAGATGTAATGACATCCTTATTTACAACACACTAGCCTCTTAACTCCCACAACCACACTTGACCTCCTCTTCCTTCAGATCCCTGCTGTGTTACACACACACTCCCATCACAGCCATCACAACACTTTCATGCACTTGTTTTACAGTTCACTAGATGAATATATGGAAAGCAGTAACCAAGCTTATCAGTCTCTCGATTCACAAGGGCGTGCACAGTGTAAATAGCAGGCACTCAAATGAAATGATAAGAATTAAATGTTTGATGCAAACTGTTGCCTTTGGAATGGATAAGCAATGAAATCTGCTGTATAGCACTGGGAACTATATCTAGTCACTTACGATGGAGCATGATAATGTGAGAAAAAGAATGTATATATGTATGTGTGTGACTGGGTCACCTTGCTGTACAGTAGAAAATTGACAGAGCACTGTAAACCAACTACACTGGAAAAAATAAAAATCATTAAAGAATTAAATGTTTATTAAATATACTGATATAGAAAGGGACTATACATACATAAATAAAGGACTAGATAAAAACTGTTATTCACTGAGGACAAATTATTGTGAGTAGCTCAACAAAACACTGCCACTGTGATTAGGCCGCCCCTTAACACCACATAAAGTAATTATTTCCAGGTAATTTCAATATTGAAAACCTTCAGTTTGGATTAGAATCAGGACTAGGTTCATCTGCTTATATTTAGGACATGATTCAGGCTGTGATAATGTTTCCTGGAAAAGGAGAAGGTGGCTACAGCCAAGTTAAGAGGCCCAAGTACAGAGATGGGCCATTTGTCATTCTAGGGAGTAAAATGCTTTAAAGCCTTACAAGTAATTTCTTGATTTTCGAAAGTTACGGTTTTAGATAATCAGGTATTATCTGATAGTAAACTGCAAAATATGAGAAGTGTTTAAAAAACTCAAGTTATCTCTGTTCTTGAATAGAATAGTTGACAATGTAGCTAGAAAGAAAGATAACAGCAAGAGTGTGTATCTTTATCCACTTCTTACTTCAGATAGCCCAATTCTGCTTTATGCCACCAGTTCTTAATCTGCACAAATTAGGCCAAGAAAACTTGGGTTGGTAACATTTTAGAATGAAACTCTTAAATGAGAAACTTGTACTGAAGTTACCTGACATTATCGAGACGAAAGGTTTTTGTGGTGAAGATGATTATAATTATACTACTGATCAATTGTTAGTATACCAAGCAACTCTGTTTCAACGCAAAATTTAGCATTTGGGCACGCGCGCGCGCGCACACACAAGTGCACCAAGACTTGGACATTTCTGTACGTGTTGCTAGACACTGTTTTATACCTTAGAATGTAACCATTATCTCAGAAATAACATGATTTGGTATATTCAACTCACTTTTGGAAAGAAGGAGGTTAGAATCAAATACAAAATGAATACCTGAATGAAAAGTGTATTTTCTTTAATGTGATATTTTAAATGTCTCATAAGGACTCTTAAAATGAAAAGGAACAAAGTAGTTCTTTGTCCGTTACATTCCATGAGGCCCTTCTGGAACTTCCCAGTCAGCTGGCTCCCTCTCCTCCTGTATGCCCTTGCTGATCACACTTCAGGGCAGTTACTGTAGCTTGGCTCCACGTCTCCTGCAACCCTCTTCTCTACACTTTCCTTTCCTATAGAAGCTGAAAAAGTAAACAAAAAACAAACACAAACCTCCAGCCTCCCGTAAAGGTAATGGTGGCCATGTGGCACAAATCTGGCCTCTCTCCTGGACAGCTTTCCTCTTCCAGTAAAGCTCCAGGGGAGAGGGTCTTCAGCTCTGTCCCCTGGTCTCCCTGCCTAAAACACACACACAACGCCTGGAGCAATCATCTTGTGAACACAAAGACTGGGGAAGACGGGAGCAGAGTTTGGGGTACTGAGGACACAGCGGAGCCAGCTGCTCAGCCTTGCACTGCATGCCTTCAGGCATCTGGTTAAGAGCCACTGCCCCTTTTTTGGCTGTGGCATCCAGTGGGCTGCAGCAGTGAAAGCACTGAATCCCTAGACTACCAGGGAACTCCCCCTCTTTTTTTTTTTTTTTTTGAGATATAATCAATATAGAACACTGTATTAGTTTTAGATATACAACATACTGATTTGATATATGTACATATTGCAAAATGATTATAAGATTAGTTAACACCGATCACCATACAAAGTTCCCAAGTTTTCTTCTTGTGATGTGAACTTTTAAGATATATTCTCTTAACAACTTTTACATACACAGTACAGTATAGTTAACTAGTCACCATGCTATACACACACCTCCAGAACTTACTCATCTGGTAACTCGAAGTTTGTACCTTTTGACGCTCTTCACCATTTCTGACCCCTCCAACCTGCTGACCCCCATCTCTGACAACCACTAATCTCTTCTATCTGGGAGTTTATTTTTGTTCTAGATTCCACATGTAAGTGAGATCATGCAGTATTTGTCTTTATTTTATTTAGCATAATGCCTTCAAGGTCCATCCATGTTGTCACAAATGGTAAGGATGTACTGCACAGCAGGGGGAATGTAGCTAGTATTTTAGAGCAACTACACATGGAGTATTACCTTAAAAACTGTGAATCACTATACCCTACACCTATAACTTATATAATATTGTACATCAACTACACTTCAATAAAAAAATAAATAAAGCAGGTGGTGTGGTTCAAGGACATACTGAAGCTGGCTGCAAATTCCAATTTTACTAGAAATTAGCTATGTAACTTTAGGCAAGTTTCTTAACCTCTCTGTGCTACTTTCTGCATGTATAAATGAAATGGTAAACCTAACATGATTTCTACAAAATATTCTAGTTCAAAAATTCTATTTCTGTTAAAATAAGAACTAATTATACGGTGGAATATTATTCAACCACAAAATGAGCCAATTTCTTGTTTAAATCTCCACAATCAGAAGTTTTCGTTAGTTGAACTTTACTTCTCTTATAGCGCTTTCCACAGGCCCTAATCACCTGGTAGGTGTGCTTTCCTGGCTATGCCACAGGACCCGATGTTAAATCCAGCTTTTCTAACTTCAGTGCCGTGCTCTTCTTCTGCAGCATCCTGTGCCTCTCACCGCACCACAGGGAAGGACATGTATAAATGACACCACTTGCCTCAGGAAGCCTTTAACTGACATGATGGGATAAGTGCTGTTATTTAAATCTCTTTCAAATGAAAAAAAGAAAAGATTCTTATAACCTCAATAAACTCTTAAGAAGCTGAGGCAGTCACCCCAACTTATTTCTATAACAATAACTAACAAATGAAGACCCCACCTCTGAGCAATGAGGCATTCCACGTGTCTTTTCACTTGCTTTCTCAGATGGACACAGTGACTATATAGGGACTACATTTTCAGGTGCATATATAATGGTCTTGGATTTGTTTATATCACTCATGTGAAAATAGGATTTTTAACATCTCTACTGCAGTCATATCTAGCAAGAATAGAAAGATCATTTGAAGGTTTCAGAGAAAAGTTCACCATGGAAATACAGGGCTGGGGTAAAGTATAAAGGAGCCTTCAAATACTTTCTTCAAAGACAAACAGTGAACTATTATATTACTCATGAGGTGGAATATTGTAAGTTTTAGATGAACAGGTTTATTTGTACTCAAAACAGTTATTTTCATAAAACCAGTTTTTCAGGGAACACTCATTTTTATAGCAAGTCTTCCCTTTTTTTGAGAAATTCATCAAAGTTTCTTGTATCAATCCTAACTGGTCTTATTATTTGCTGAGAATTTGACAATCTCAGTACTGTTGCCAATGACTTGCACATATCATCTCATTTAACTACTTGGCTACACTGAGAGGCAGTGCAATACAGTGGTTACAAACACAAGCTCTGGAGCCAAAGTGATGGGTGTGAATGCTAACTCTCCTTCTAACCAGCTGTGTGATCCTGAGAAAGCTTCCTAATGACACGTGGCTCAGCTTCCCCATGGTAACATGGGGAATAAAAATCGTGCCTACTTCACGGCGTCACTGTGTTGATTAAAGGAGTTCATACATGTGAAGCTCTTTAATGGTATTTCCTATGTACAAGCACTATTTTAACTATGAACTAATTTATCCTCTCATCAACTCTATGTGATAAGTACTGACTCCATGTTGCAGAAAAGAAAGCTCAAGCTGAGATGGTAAGGAACTTGCTCGAAGCCGTAGGGCTATTAAGGAAGAAGTGAGAACCAAATGATGTCATAACACACAGTTTATGTCACTAGCACAAACTATCTAAAATAATGACATACTCCAGTCTAAAAGAGCTAAATACGTAAAACACAACGATGAGCTTACAATGTACATACTTGTGGATGACATTTGTGAGATGACTCAAAAGAGCTTAACAACTGTTTTATTTCAGTTATTTAGAGGGTGAATTTTCTAGCTCCATCAACTCCAATAGGCCTTTTATAATGCAGTTCTTCTTAAAATAAGGCAATTCAGAAAGGCATCGCTGATTTCTCTGCAGGTTACATGGCCTAAAATCTTTTTGAAGCCTGACTTGCCTGTGTTATACAGAGCAGAACTTGGGGGGTTCCAAGTAATCATAACATGTGTGCATGAGGATGTGTGAAGCTGTTTAGATTTTATTGGGAGTGGAACAGTGAGTAACTTTAGTAAAAAATGGTTGTACCTACACGCACACCTATTTGTTTAGGCTGAAAATTCAGGGCTGACTACTCAGCCCTGATATCTTACACACTTGATTTTCAATTCAAGCAGCAAAATCTCTACCATAGATACTTCTTGAGGCTTTGACAGTGCTGGTGTTTGAGAGGGGTATTAACATTTTATTATTAACTGGCTGCTAGATTTTTAATACAGCACAGAAAATACAGTGAGAAAATAATGTCAATGTTATCAGACGAAATGGTTTTCCCTCTTTTTAAAAAATGTTTTTATTGGAGTATAGTTGACTTACAGTATTATATTAGTTTCAGGTGAATTGCAAAGTGAATCAGTTATACCCATATCCATTCTTTTTTCCACCATATAGGTTATTACAGAATATTGAGATTTCCCTGTGCTATATAGTAGGTCCTTATTAGTTATCTATAGTATATAAACAGTAGTGTGTATATGTTATTTCCATCCTCCTAACTTATCCCTCCCTCTAATAGTTTCCCCTATGGTAACTAAAGGTTTGATTCTGAAATCTTTGAGTCTGTTTCCATTTTGTGAATAAGTTATTTGTATTGTTTTAAATTAGATTCTACATATAAATGATATCATTTGATATCTGTCTGTCTCTGTCTGACTTAACTGCACTTAGTATGATAATCTCTAGGTCCATCCATGTTGCTGCAAATGGCATTATTTTGTTCCTTTTTATGGCTGAGTAATAGTCCATTATATGTATGTACCACATCTGTTTTATCCATTCCTCTAATAATGGACATTTAGGTTGCAGGTATCTTCTCAAATTATGTTTTTTTCTGGATATATGCCCAGGAGTGGGACTGCTGGATTATATGGTAGTTCTACATTTAGTTTTCTGAGGAATTTCCATACTGTTCTCCATGGTGGTTGCACCAACTTACATTCCCACTAATAGCGTAGGAGGGTTCCTTTTTCTCCATACCCTCTCCAGCAGTTATTGTTTGTAGACTTTTTAAAAAAAATTTTTTGTCTTTTTGCCTTTCCAGGGCCGCACTCGCGGCATATGGTGGTTCCCAGGCTAGGGGTCTAACAGGAGCTGTAGCCGCTGGCCTATACCACAGCAACGCGGGATATGAGCCACATCTGCAACCTACACCACAGCTCATGGCAATGCTGGATCCTTAACCCACTGAGCAAGGTCAGGGATCGAACCTGCAACTTCATGGTTCCCAGTCGGATTCGTTAACCACTGAGCCACGACGGGAACTCATGTTTGTAGACTTTTTGATGATGGCCATTCTTACTGGTGTGAGGTAATGCGTCACTGTAGTTCTGATTTGCATTTCTCTAGTAATTAGTGATGTTGAGCATCTTTTCATGTGCTTTTTGGCCATCTGTCTTCTCTGGAGAAGAGTCTGTTTAGATCTTCTGTTTTTTAATTGGCATTTTTTTTTTTTCAGTATAAAGCTGATGAGATATTTGTGTATTTTGGAGATTAATCCTTTTTAGGTTTTTCATTTGCAAAGATTTTTTTTCCCATTCTGTGGCTTTTTTCTTTTTTAGTGGTTTCCTTTGCTGTGCAGAAACTTTTAAGTTTAATTAAGTCCCAATTTGTTTATTTTTTTATTTCCACTACTCTAGGTGGTAGATCAAAAAAGATTTTGTCAAAGAATGTTCTGCTATATTTCCCTCTAGTTTTATAGTATTTAGCCTTATATTTATGTCTTTAATCCACTTTGAGCTTATTTTTGTGTATAATGTTACAGAATATTCTAATTTCACTCTTTCACATGTAGCCATTCAGTTTTCCCGGCACCACTTATTGAAGAGACTTCCTCTCCTCCATTGTATATTTTTGCCTCCTTTGCCACAGATTAGTTGACCACAGGTACATGGGTTTATCTCTGGGCTTTTTATCCTGTTCTACTGATCTGTATTTGTTTTTGTGCCAGTACCATACTGTTTTGATGGCTGCAGCTTTGCAGTATAGTCTGATGTCAGGGAGTCTGATTCCTCCAGTTCCATTTTCCTTTTTCAAGACTGCTTTGGCTATTTGGAGTCTTTTGCATTTCTATATAAATTAAAAAAAATTTTTTTTTGTTCTAGTTCTGTGAAGAATGCCATTGGTAACTTGATAGGGATTGCACTGAATCTGTAGACTGGGTAGGATGCTCATTTTGATAATACTGATTCTACCAACTTAAGAGCATGGTATATCTTTCCTTCTCTTTGTGTCATCTTTGATTTCATCAGCATCTTATAGTTTTCAGAGTATAGGTCTTTTGTCTCTTGAGGCAGGTTTATTCCTAGGTATTTTATTCTTTCTGGTATGATGGTAAAAGGGATTGTTTCCTTAATTTTTCTTTCTGATCTTTCATTGTTAGTGTACAGGAATGCAAGAGATTTCTGTGTAATGATTTTCTATCCTGTTACCAAATTAACTGTTGAGTTCTAATAGTTTTCTGATAGCACCTTTAGGATTTTCTATGTATAGTATCATGTATCTGCAAAAAGTGATACTTTTACTTCTTTTCCAATTTGGATTCCTTTCATTTCTTTTACTTCTCTGATTGGCATGGCTGAGACTTCCAAAATTATGTTCAATAAAGGTGATGGCAGTGGACATCCTTGTCTTATTCCTGATCTTAGAGGAAATGCTTTCAGCTTTCCACCATTGAGAATAATGTTAGCTGTGGGTTTGTCATGTATGGCCTTTATTACGTTGAGAAAGGTCCCTCTACGCCCACTTTCTGGAGAGTTTTCTTTATTAACAGTGACTACTGAATTCTGTCAAATGCTTTTTCTCCATCTATTGAGAGATCATATAGTTTTTCTTCTTCAATTTGTTAATGTGTTGTTATCACAGTGATTATGTGCAGATACTGATCAATCCATCCCTGGGATAAATCCTATTTGGATTCGGTTTGCTAGTATTTTGTTAAGAAAGATGGTTTTCTGTATTTTCTTAGCAAACTGATGTTTAGTAGTTTCTACCCTCTGTAGCAATGGTACATAATACATTAATCATTTTGACTTCCTTTTTATAAAAGTGAGTTAATCTTTGTTGTGTTTATCACTTATTTATTATTCCATGAATGTACAGAGTAGCCTGAAACAGTTGTGGGTCACCAACATCAGAGCTGCACAAGAATCAGCGGTTATGTATTTTTGTTGTAAGGTTTACAGCAGACAGCCTAAGGGGGTAAATTCTTTGACACAGTGTAAAGGAGAGAAATGATGGAAACAAAAAAGCCAAGTTTCTTTGGACTTTTCTCTCTCAGATATAGCTTAATATGCTAAACATCACCAGTAACAAATGAATTTATAACTAGAAATATGTTTTCTATAATCTAATAATAAAGCAGTAATGATGTTTTAAAAACTTTCATTAAATTTTCAATTCATGAGATTTGTGATACTCATTTGTATTTTTTCTACTTAGTTATAAAGAATTATTGTTCTAACAGGTTGAATGGTTATTTTTAATAGCAGTAGGTAGCATATAAAGAGCAGAGTTTATTTTTTTATTTGTGGGGTGTACCTGCAGCATATGGAAGTTCCTGGGCTAGGGGTCGAATCAGAGCTGCAGCTACCTGCCTACACCACAGCCACAGCAACAAAGGAGCCAAGCTGCCTCTGCCACCTACACTACAGCTCATGGCAATGCTGGATCCTTTACCCACTGAGCGAGGCCAGGGATGGAACCCACATCCTCTTGGATACTAGCTGGGTTCTTAATCCGCTGAGCCATGATGGGAACTCCCAAGGGGCAGAGTTTAAACACACACTAGAGTAAACTGAAAGCTTACCTGTCTAAATTCTAAACGACAGCGAACTTAGCATCTTTAAAAGATAATACAATCAAACACTTAAGTGGTTTCCTTTCTCCACAATACCGTATAGTGGGAATATTTAGAAATGGATTAGAGAACAAGGCTACCTGACTTCTTAAAATCTTTTAGTATCAAAGAGATTACATAAATTATAAGGAATTTTAATAAGTATTATAGGAAATTTGATATATTAAATACTATATAATATTAATATTACAGGAAGTACCTAACATGACAGTATATTAATGATACAGGCAAATTTATTATTTCTCTTAGAGAATTGTTTCTTTGACCACATAGAAACCAGATGGAGATGCCAACTTATGTCCAACTGTGAAAAATAAATGAATTTTGGACTTGTAAACATCCATCAGCTGCTATATGATTCAAGAGTACCATTTCATGATTAACCTCTTCTAAAACTGTGTTCATGCAACACTGCTTTTATTCAGGCATTTGAGATTTTAATCAGGAAGATTACTTCAGTAATGTTTTTATACACCTTTTCTTTGGCTGCAACAGTGGCATATGGAAGTTCCCAGGCCCGAGACTGAACCCAGACCACAGCAGTCACAATGCTGAATCTTTAACTGCTAAGCCGCCAGGGAACTCCTATTACATATCTTCTAAATATTTCTCTTACTCCAAAAATTTCCGGTCAAGATTTTTTTAGGGGAAAAAAAAGGAGGAACCTTATTCAACTGTGAGATAAATACAATTTAAAATGACAGGTGCTTACAAGGTCTGACTTGTTGCTTTCACAAAATCAGGCTGAAGTCTCTGAGGTGTGGCCTTTCTACTGACCGCTGTGCAGCCACCACCTCTTCTCTGTTTCATACTCTCACTTGGGCTTCTTACTCCTTGAGACTGCTAAATTCACCAGGATGCTTCTCCAGCCTGCACTTTTTTTTTTTTTTTTTACCTGCTTCATTTGTCTCCTCTCACCAGTTTTATTAATGTTTCTCAGCTACTCTGGACTTGGTGAGAGTACCAAGAGCTCTGCTCCTTCCCTATGCATCGTGTAAGTTATTACTCAGCAGTTCTACAGTTTTACCTTATTTTTTAAATAAATGTTTTGTATTTCAGTATTTGTCTAGCTTTATTCACATACTAATTTCTTGATTACCCTCCTCTTGCATCTAACTCAGTCTTTCCCTTTGGGTTTAATTTGTTTCTTCCTGAAAGTGCATCCAACTCTTCACTCATCTGTTGCTCAAGGGTACTGACCACTTCTGGGCTTGAAGCTGCCTTGGATCAGCTCCTACCTTTTTCAACAGTCCTCTCTTGCTCATGTTTGGGAATGTCTTCTTCAACCTTATCCCACCCGCTTTCTGTCTCTCAAGAATTCATTCTAATTCCTTGTCTAAAGCAGACACTGATTCATTCATTTTAAAAACATCTTTTCTGTCTGTTACTGGAGGGCAAAAGGGGATACCATGGCATGTGCTCAGACCTCAGTTACGAAGTGGAAGTCCCACAAGTGTTGATCTCTGCTTTTCTTTTATGGATGTTATTAGTTAAAAATTAGGTCAAATACTTATACGTGCAGAAATACATATAATCATTTCACATAATTGTCCCTGATGGTAAGTCTGAAAGGCACTCTCAAGTAGTAGAAAGAAGATGGGTTTTTTTATTTTTTTGCTTTTTTAGGGCACACCTGTGCCATATGGAGGTTCCCAGGCTAGGGGTCAAATCAGAGCTACAGCTGCCGGCCTACAACACAGCCATAGCAATGCAGGATCTGAGCCACATCTGTGACCTCCACCACAGCTCACAGCAACGACCCACTGAGTGAGGAGGCCATGCAGCATCCTCATGGATACTAGTAGGATTCATTTCCACTTTGCCACAATGGGAACTCCCCCAAACTGGCTTTTGAATCATATATCCTGGAGCAAATCTTGATTTTATTATATTCTGTTTGACTTCAGGTTATTTAACCTCAGTGAGACTGACGGTCACCTCGTCCATAAAATGCAGATTATTATACTTAAGTATTTGAAGATTATATAAACAAAGTACCTAGCACTATTAGATTATGTTAGATTCTTCTTTTGTCATATGGGCAATAAGGAATTAAAGGTTTTAAGTTCCTACTTGTGTTATAAACTACATCTTCCATTGCATTAAAATAAAAAAAAAAACACCTTGTCCTGTAAGTGAAGTAGCATATCACATAGAGTTTGCTAAAGGCAGTTCTTCTTTATTTTTGTAATTTTTGTTTTTCCCTATTAGTTGTGATCATATTTAGTTGTAAAATTTATTATTTTGGTTTTTCCCCCCAATCCAAGAATATATCAGTGGAATTATAGTTGGCCCTTGAATAATGCAGGGGTTAAGGCACTGATCCTCTACACACAGTTGAAAATCCCTATGTAACTTTTTGTCGGCCTTTCATATCTGTGGTCCCTCCACATCAATGGATTCAACCAGCTGCACACTGTGTAGAATACTGCAGCATTTACAACTGAAAGAAATCTGCATGTAAGTGGATCAGTTCAGTACAATAATTTGTTGTTCGAAGGTCACCTGTACATTAGTGATGTAGACAAATCTGGAAAACTTCTAAGCTACATACTTTTAAAATGAACTCATAATAATACATAAGGGTTCTCCTTTTTCTTTTGTTTTTTTTTTAAAATTTCTTTTTAGGGCTGCACCTGTAGCATATGGAAGTTCCCGGGCTAGGGGTTGAATCAGAGTTGCAGCTGCCGGCCTACACCACAGCCACAGCAACACTGGATCTGAGCTGCATCGGTGAACTAAGCCACAGCTCACTGCAATGCCAGATCCCTAACCCACTAAGCGAGGCCAGGGATCGAACCCGCATCCTTATTGATACTAGTCAGGTTCGTAACCCACTGAGCCACAATGGGAACTCCAAAAGGGTTCTCCTTTTGATAAAAGGCAGGAGAAACCAAATTTCCTAATACAAACATTGACTGCAACTTAAAAATGCAGTGAAATAGCCTTATTTCATCAATTAAAGATTTTGGAAAAAGCATAGTTCTCCCCCGAACCCCAATTTAGCTAAGAGAGCTACAGGGTATTCATTAAAGCAGCTTATGTGAAAATAAAATCAAAGTAATTAATTTTGAAAAAGCAGAACTGAATTTCATTATGATGCTCTCAAAAAGGTAAAAAAAAAAAGTATCTTTCATCTAAAATAAGTAGCTCTACATGGTTATAACTGATCTGCCCTCAATATAGCTATCTCTGAATGTCACCTATTTAGCCACAAAAATTAAGGCACAGACACAAAGGAAAGAATATTACAGGAACAAGTAAAATAAAAAATTAGTTAAGTCAGACGACTCAGCTTACAATCAATAATTTGGCAACACAGTACATATTTATAAAAATACTACTGGGATAACATATTAGGGCCTAACGTACATTCACATCAAGCCAACTTTTCAGGAACTCAAAAGTTCTCTTCCTAATGTAGAAGACTTGTTAATAATGGAATCTTCTAACCACGGGATCTCAATGACCTGGAAACCTGTTTTGGGAATAAGGAATATAAAATAGAACAACGATATTCCCTAGCATGAGAATAATTACACCTTGTTTTGTTTTTCCCAGGAGGAAAGAGAGGCCTATCAGAGAGAAATACAGTTCTTACCTAAGGTTGAGATCTGGCTAGGAACTTACGGGCATCTCACTTAGGAAATGATCAGAGCTCTAAACTAAAAAGGAGCCCATGGAGGTTTTTATTTTCAGAAAACAAAACCTGTGGCTGGGTAGAAAAGGTCAGGGAAAGAGCGAGAAAGAAGGGGAAGGGAGGAGTCATTTGTTCTTGTTTGTTTTTTATTCTGACTTATGAACTTATTAATTTGTAACTGAGATACAACTGACATGTAATACTATTAGCTTAATTTGATTTGATATGTATATATATAGTATGACATGATTATCACAGTAAGTTTAATTAGCATCCACCACCTCACATAATTATAAATCTTTTTTTCCTGTACTCTCTTAGCAACTTTCAAATATAATGCAGTATTGTTAACTGTTCCTTTTATTCTACACGTAGCAGATGGATTGAGGCCAGAGGAATTAAATCAACACTGAGAAAGAGCCTGAGAGATACACAAAAAGAAATCAGATGCTGGTCCTGGGGCTTAAGCACATGGGTAAGATGTGCCTCAACCACAGAGCCATGAGAGTCAACACGCTCTTTCTTCACGGTTTAATCCTGTCGGAGCTGGGTTTAGTTATTTGCAATACAGAGTCCTAACCAATAAAATACCAAAATTGTATTAAATCGTTCATAAAATATAAATTAATATTCAAAGCCTGCAACAACCAGTCTTTAATTTAATATGCAAAAATATTCCCCTAGGGATGAAGTTATTCAATAGTTTTCAAAGGTACTTTTTAATCTTTTCATGGGTTGAGGGAAGGGATGCACAGTAAGGAAAAAGACACAAGGGCTAGAAATCTTTGTGAGCACAACCTAACACAGATTCTGGGTCCATTACAGTGGCAATGAATAATATTTCTATTTATTTTGGCTTTTCATATCAGTATGGTGTTTAACATCTAAAAATTAGTGTTGATATACACCAAAACATCCCTAAGCCCTCCAAAACTTGCAAAACCACACCACCGCACATTGAAAGAAATCCAGTATTTGTATTTAACATGAAGGTATAGTTAAAACCCCTAGTTTTACAGGACCCAAATTAACTGCTTTAAAGACACTGCAGCAAAATAACAGTATTTTTGTCAATCAATGTTGAGACAAATGTGCTTTTTTTCCCAATGTTCTCCAAATCTTACTGAAGATGAATCTATGAAGCATAAAATCCTCTTCAATCCTTTTTGTAATAAAAGCTTCTATTTATTGAGCACTTACACTGTGTCAGGCACTGTGGCAAAATGCCTCATGTACATGACTAATTTAACTGCTATTTCTTCGGTGCTTCTTTTAACACGGCTTATTTTAAAATTCCAAATGAGGAGTTCCTGTGGTGGCTCAGGAGAAATGAATCTGACTAGCACCCATGAGGATGTAGGTTCGATCCCTGGCCTTGCTCTGTGGGTCAAGGATCTGGCGTTGCCGTGAGCTGTGGTGTAGGCCGGCAGCTACAGCTCTGATTTGACCCCTAGCCTGGGAACCTCCATATGCCATGGGTGCAGCCCTACAGAAACAAAACAAAACAAATCCAAAATGCCATGTTATGAATAGCACTTTCCAGGGTATGGCCTGAAAAGATAAGCTTGGGATTGATATTGGTACCTTATTTTATGAAGATTTCTTGTCTTTCAACATTTGCAGGTTCCATCTAATACAACTAGAATGGTTGCAACTGACTGGTTAATTCTGAGGACTTTGCTATTACAAGCTCTTAGATGAAGTTCAATGACAAAATAGTGGGAAACTACAAATTTACCACGATCTCAATCACATCAAAAACCCAGATGACTTGGAGAGTCCTTAAGGCAATCTGCCTCTAATAATCCTGCCCAGGATGTGCCACGAAAATTTCAAACTGGGGTTACCCGAAGGGTGGTATGTGAATCTAGCACCAGTCTGTAAACTGTTAAGAGCCCCGGACAACATTTTCTCTATTACCTGGTTTGGCTAACTTTTTTTTTTTTTTTTTTTAATATCAGGATATTCTTGATGAGGAAGACTGTGTTGACTTAAATTCTAGCTCAAGCTCCTTACCCACCATGAACTGGTAACAAAGAGCTTGTGGACCAGTTCCTTTGAGCAATACTGCTCTAGACCCCAATTTTGGATCTTACCTCTGGTGTTATGACTCGGATGCCACACAAAATTTAAGTAAATTAACAACCCAACACTTAGCTTAAATGGCTACACATAATGGAAAAAGCAGTAACAATCAGCAATTACCTCACCTTTGACAGAAGCAATTTCACACAGGAAACATGACCTTCATAGACGGCAGAGAGAAGAGGTGTAATATGATGCTTATCTGGAGCCTATGAAATAATAGATACAAATCACCTTATCCATTTTTTCATTTCTTCCTTTCCAGATCCAATTAGAGAAAGCTTGTAAATATTTCAAAGTCAATGTTTACCTATTTGCCTATGTAAAATCACTTCATAGCTACAAGTTTTCTACCTCATACAGCTGCCAGAGGCCCTAGCCCATAAGCAGTTTCTCCCTGGGAGTCAGCAAAGTGAAAGAGAGGAAGCAGGGTTTTGACCCCAGCTCAAATCTGGGTTCTACCACTTACTATGTGACTATTAACCTCTCTGAACCTCAACTTCCCACTATGTAGACATGTCAATAAGGCCCAGGAAGTGAATCTTGGGAGGAATGGAACATAGCCACCAGCGAGGCAAAAGACTGCCATAACTGGGCATCACCTGCAAAGTGAAAAGTTCTCATTCACTGCCATGGTTTCTTAAACATTTTTCTAAAAAATCTGAAAAGCAGCAGCTACAAAAGGCAACAGCCCAGAGGTGACTGCTCCTGTCTGATCTTGGTCCAAAAATCCAGTTTAGGTTCCTCAGATGACTGAAGCCATTTGCTACTTATAGATAGAACTAATTCCCAAGTTGCTTTAGAACTTGAAAAGGAAACATCCTAACTCCTAGTTTAAAAAAAAAAAAAAAAAATCCTAACTATACATTTCTAAGTTACAAAAATTTGGTATAATTTTAGACTATATTCTTAATTCAAATGAGCTTTCCACAGATAACTATTTTACAAATCTACAGAAAATAATTACCCCAAGGTATACAACAGGAATTTTTTCTAGAATGACAGTGTTCTTTACATACATTAATATCTGCTCCTTTCAGCAGCAGAAATTCCAGGATTTCAAGCTGCCCACAATCTGCTGCATAATGAAGGGGCTTCCTTCCACCTTCTAGTGTCCGGTTGACATCTTCTCCCTTATAAGAGAAGCCAAAGGAAAACAATATTCATAAGGATAACTGAAGAAGGGAAGTGAGCATCCGACATTTTTACTTTCTTAAAGCCATGGGAGTTTCATGAATTACATTTCTTGCAAAGTGAAATAAGTAACCAAGAACTTGAAATTAAATTCTGTACAACAGCACACAGTACGACTGCAATTGAAATGATTAGTTAAGTTGAAAATAATAAAAATAAACGTTACATGTAATGAAATACATTACTGTACTCTATTTCTAAGGACTTCGATTAGCATGATGTCAAGATATGGCCCCCAAAGACTGGAGTATTAAAATATGTCATATGATCTATGTAAAATCTAAGAATTTGAACTTGTCAAAGAAAGCACCACTACTTTGATAGAGGCAGACATCATTATCACAAGGGTGATCAGTATTTCCTACTAAGCATTTCATTTCATTCAACATTTACTAGAGCCCTACTGTATGGCCAGCTCTGTGCACAGAGGGGACAGTGGTGAACAAAATCAGACATGGCTTCTAATTGCAGAGCTTACTGTGCAAATATTAATCAAATAATCACGTGACTAAACAAGGCGATAACAACATGTACATGTCACGAAAGTTGTGAGAATTAGACTACAAGAGCCATGTAAAGCATTTAAAATATTACAGCTAACATTAACAGAATATGTTTAGTTACTGTAAGTTAACAGAATATGCTTAGTTATTGTCAGTGATCTTTGTACATAACAGATATACCAAAATAACTGAATCAAGTCCATTACTTAGTCTTTTCATTTTAATGTTAAGGGTCACTATAGAGATAATGCATCAATTTTTCAAACAATGAAGTCATAACAATTCAAAATCATTAAATAAACAGAGTTCCTGTCATGGCTCAGTGTAACAAACCGGAATGGTAGGCATAAGGACCCAGGTTCAAACCCTGGCCTCAATCAGTGGATTAAAGATCCAGTGTTTCCATGAGCTGTGGATCCTGCGTTGCTGTGGCTGTGGTGTAGGCCAGCGGCTATAGCTCCGATTGGACCCCAAGCCCGGTAACCCTTCAGATGCCACCCTAAAAGGACAAAAAGACAGGAGTTCCCATTGTGGCACAGCGGAAACGAATCTGACTAGGAACCAGGAGGTTGTGGGTTTGATCCCTGGCCTTGCTCAGTGAGTTAAGGATCCGGTGTTGCCGTGGGCTGTGGCTGTGGTGAAGGCCAGCAGCTACAGCTCTGATTCAACCTCTAGCCTGGGAATCTCCATATGTGGTGGATGTGGCCCTAAAAACAAAACAAAAAAAACAGAAATCATGAAATATATAGAGGCATTTTTTTTCCTAAGGAAAAAGTTTAATTTCAAGATTCTACATCCTCCAGTAAGTATCAGTCATCTATATCATCTTACTTATTATTCAAGGGATGGTACTTAAAGAAAAAAAGCATTCTCTGAGGTGATATCACCTGCCTGTCAAAACAATTACTGGGGGCATCAGAGCATTAAGTCAGGGAACTAAATTACACAGAGTGTTGCCAAGTTCCAAGCCAGATGTATATTTCAAATATATTATCTCTGCAGAGGATCAAGAGTTTCAACAAAAATAATTTTTCTTCTCTGAGTTACCTGATAATAAAACCTTTTTCTAAGTTAAGAGTACCTTAGTAATTCAAAGCAGTAACTTCTAATGCATTGTTCACTCAAGTCAATATGTGATCTTTATAGTACAAGAGAATCTCTTATAAAGTATACAGATATAGAAGGCAAGTGTAGAGCATGCTTCAGATCACTCGAGACTAGGTGAGAACTTCAATTCTACCACTTTAATTGTAGGATTTAGACCAGTTACTTTTTAAATTTTTGTTTTCTTATCTATAAAATGGAAATAAAAATTCACCTTACACGATTTTAGTGTATCATCAAATAAGACAATCCAAGCAAAGTACCACATAGTACCTGACAGGGTGATATGTTTATAAAAGGTTAAGAATTAATGCTGTGGATTCCTAATGTTGGTTTACACTGGTTCCTAAAGCCTATCCATAATTGGGTTAATGCAGTTTTCTGCATAATGGTTGAAATATAAAGAAATGATATAATATACTTTATATTCAGAAACAAAACAAAAAGTTTTGGCAAAAAGTAAGGGCAATTTGGTGTACTACCTTAGTCTTTATTGACAACTGCAGAAATGTGAGCCTTTGAGATGAAGAGATATTGCTTAAAATGATTCAGATAAAACTAGTGTTCCTTTTATAATTATTTCCTTTCCATTACTTGTATTAACTGGAGAGAATTAACTGGATAGGTCTTTTCAGTGAAATAAAGTAAAGAAGTAGCTGCCAAAATATTCAATAAGATAGTTTTGTCAAAAAGATATTTTGCTGAGTCAAAACATGTCCCATCTCCCTTCCCTACTTAGTACAAGCAAGCAATGCAGATGAAAAGGAACTGCTGTGAATTTAAACCTTCTCCTTTGTCCCTGCAGATAACTGCCTTCGCAATTCTTATTTTAGCAGACAAAAATGGCAATACTGGAAAGGATTTGTGAGACGACTGGAAAGAAAGGGTCGTCTTCCGCAAGTCTTAGCCAAAGCAGTACTAATGGAGAAATTTATAGTACTAAATGCCTGTACTGGAAAAGTAGAAAGGTCTCAAATTAATGATCTTTGTACTTCCACCTCAAGAAACTAGGAGGGAAAAAGGCATATGGAAAGCTCTGTACCTTGCTTAATTTTGCTGTGAGCCTAAAAATGCTCTTAAAAAATAGTCTATTAAAAAAATTAAATGCAAAGTAAGCAGGAATCCATTAAACGGAGAAAAATAACAGAAATCAAAAGCTGATTCTTCAAGATCAATACAACTGCTATATTGCTAGTTAAAATGATCAGAAAAAGAGTGAAAAAACAAGGTGCTAATAGCAGGCATTACCGATTATCTTCTTACAAGGAAACGCGTAGGACCCAGAGGGCTACACTGGTAAATTTTACCAATCATATAGGGAAAAAAGAGTAATGCCGATTCTACATACTCTTCCAGAAAACAGGAAGTACCCAAACTCACTCTATGAGGTTAGCATTACTCTGATTCTAAAATGAGACAAAGACGTTACAAGAAAAGAACAACACAGGTTCTTATGAACACAAATTCTAAACAAAATTTTAGCAAATTGAATCCAACAATATATAAAAAACACAACAGACCAGACCAAGTGGTGTTCATCTCAGGAATACAAGGTTTGTTGAATATTTGAACAGTCAGTCAAGGTAAGTCACCATTTTAACAAGCTAAAAAGAGAACCTATAATAATCATTTCAAAAAGCAGCTGACAGGGAGTTCCCTTCATGGTCCAGTGGTTAATGAACCTGATTAGGATCCAAGAGGATGTGAGTTCAATCCCTGGCCTCACTCAGTGGGTTAAGGATCCAGCATTGCCATAAGCTGTGGTGTAGGTCACAGATGCAGCTCGGATCTGAAGTTGCTGTGGCTGTGGTGTAGGCTGGCAGCTATAGCTCCAATTTGACCCCTAGCCTGGGAAATTCCATATGCCATGGGTTTGACTCTGAAAAGCAGCTGACAAAATCCAACAACTTTTACTGATTAAACACTCAGCAAACTACAAAAATAAGGACATTTCCCTGGCCTAATAAGAGGCTTCTACAAACAAACAAAAAACCCTACAATTAACATGGTACTTAACTGGCGACAGACCGAATGCTTTTCCCCTAAAATCAGGAACGAGATGCCTCTTCTTACCACTTCTATTCTACACTGTACTGGAGGTTCTAGCCAATGCAATTAGGGAACAAACAAACCCTATCCCATCCTGAAAAGGAAGAAGTATAACTGTCTTTTTTGCAGATGTCTTTAGAGAAAGTCCAATGGAATCTACCAGAAAAGCTACCAGAACTAATTAGTAATTTTAACAACACTGCAGGACAAAAGATCAATATGCCAAATCAACTGCCTTTTTATATAGCACTAGCAACTAACAATTGCAAATCAAAACTAAAACCACTATTACATTAGCATACAAGTTTATGAAATACTTAGTTACAATTTTTTTTGGGGGGGGTCCTTTTGCCATTTCTTGGGGGCCGCTCTCACAGCATATGGAGGTTCCCAGGCTAGGAGTCAAATCGGAGCTGTAGCCACCGGCCTACGCCAGAGCCACAGCAACACCAGATCCATGCTGTGCCTGCGACCTACACCACAGCTCACGGCAACGCCGGATCCTTAACCCACTGAGCAAGGCCAGGGATGGAACCTGCAACCTCATGGTTCCTAGTCGGATTCGTTAACCACTGTGCCACGACGGGAACTCCCTTAGTTACAAATTTAACAAAAATGTGAAATACCCATATACTGAAAAACTACCAAACGCTGCTGAGAAAAGTTGAGAGGAGGACCCTAAATAAATAAATGAAGACATACAGCACGTTCATGGGTTGGGAGACTCAATACTGTAAAAATGTCAGTGCTCCACAAATTGATGACGTCTCCGTAAAGTCAATGCAATATAAGTCAAAACCCCCGCAGGATATTTAAAAAGATACCGACCAACAAACTCTAAATCTGATATGGAAATACAATCTAAAACAGTCAAAACACCTTTGAAAATAAAGAACAAATTGGAAGGCTAACACTACTTGATTTCAAAAATTACAGAAAACTGCAGTAATCAAGAAAGCATGGTATTGGCATAAAATTATAAAATATGCAAACTAATTTATACTGATAGAAAGCAGATCAGTGGTTGCTTATTGGGGGGTAAAAGAAGGGACTGCGAAGGGACTTTTGGGGGTACTGGATATGGTCATTATCTTGACCGCTGTGATGGCTTCAGGACTATATACATGCAAAACTTCTTAAATTGCGCTCTAAATAACTGCAGTTTGTTGCATTTCAATTACACTTCAGTAACATAAATTTTCCTAAATAAGGTCTCAGTGGCTCTATTCTTATAAAATGAGATGCTAAAAAGTCACCATTTGAAGGAGAATGGGGGCAGGAATGACTAACAGTACCTTCAAGGGAGACAAAGGGCAAAGCTATTTGAGGTCAAGTTCCTTCATTGTTAGGGCTGAGTGTAAAGCTCCTGACCTCTATATTCTGTAACTTCAACAAACTACAAGAAGTTTTAAAGCAGGATAGGTAAGAGTGGATCAATATGACCCCTACCAGCTGGGTGGGCTTCAGAGAGCAAAACAGTTGTGTGGATTGCTGAAAAAAAAAAAAAAACCCTCTTAATTGGAACCCCAACTTCTAGCTCTATTATGCCTATGCCATTCTTTACTCTGCAGCTACAGGGATCTTGCTAAACACAAAATGTGTTTGAATTATTCCCCCTTTAAAAGTACTCTGATGACCATCCATTGCTCCTTGAGAGTAAGTCTAAACTTAATATGGTTTACAAGATATGGAGTGACTACCTTTCCAACTTCAATTCTCGCCGCATTCCTCCCACTGTCCTTTGTTCAGTTAATTCCTCCTACTTGAGGGTTCGGGATTAACAGATGTCAACAATTATATACAGAATGGATAAGCAACAAGGTCCTACTGTAGAGCACAGGGAACTATATTCAATATCCTGTGATAAACCATAATGGAAAACAGTGTATACACACACACACACACACACACACATAACTGAATCACTGTGCTGTACAGCTGAAATTAACACAACATTGTAAATCAACTGTACTTCAATACATTTTTTAAAAAGAATATGTAATTCACAACTCTGATTGAAAAGCAAACAGCTACACAAAAACCTATCGTAGACTTGACAGCCACCTTTTGGTTACGATTCTCTCTCCTCCGTTTCAAGGCTACACTTTCCAGAAGCGCTGTCTTTATTTGCTATTTCCAGTTTCTTACCTCCTGTTCTAATCTGGCTTCCACCCTCAACACTGTGCCGCAGCCATTTCTGCTGAGGTCAAAGACGGCCACGTCATGAAAGGCACAGGTTCGCTCTCAGTCCTCACCTAACTGCCCTCCCAACGTGACGAAGCTGATCCCTCCTTCCTTTTACAAATGCTCTCTTCTCCCTTGGCTTCAGGGACACCGCATTGCCGAGGTTCTCCTCCTGCTCCATGACTACTGGCTTCACTGTCTTCTCTTCTGACTTCTCTACTTCTGCCAGACGTTCAAACAAATTTTTGAGATCTTGGTTATGCATTCGGATTACTACCATATATAATTCAACTTGTTAATAAAACTGGTGAACCTTATAGTCTTATAATAGTATCTTTATAGGAATATCTTGATTATAGAATTTGAGGTGACTTCCTTAGTGATAAAGTTTACATGTTTTTAAAGACATCGTCATGCAGTAGTAGCATGTGTCACAGAGTTGCACAGCAGTAACATTTTCACCATGATGTGTGTGTAAATAACCACACAGGTGACAAATAACTCTGTACACAGCTTCTATTTATCATACACAGCTTAGGTAAAGTAGGCGACAAAACTAACTTGTCATCACATCCAGGCTTGTCAAGCTTCACCTTTCCCTTCTGAGTAAGAATAATTTATCCAGTTCATTTTACTCTCCTTCCTGTCATTGAAATATGAAGCCTACTGGTTGTTAAATATATGACAGATTTTTATTACATTAAATTTATATATATATATGTGATATATAGATATATACACATTATAAATATATATATGTTATATATACATTATATCTATCTATCTATCTATATATCTATGATTGGCTATGCCCACATGAATAAATTCCTGGGCCAGGGATTGAACCCAGGCCACAGCAGTGACAACAGTAGATCCTTAACCTGCTGAGCTGCCAGGGAACTCCAAAAACAGTATACATGTATATATTTTTGCCTTATTTCTCTTGTACCAAGAAAGTTGTTTTGAAGCTATTTTAAGTTTTTTCTAAATATATATTCCAGATATGTTATATATACATATATAATATTGCAGATATGCAGTAATACTATTTCAAAATTATTTTCTGTTGAGTAGTTTGTTTACTTATTGCTTTTTAGAACCGCACCCACAGCATGTGGAAGTTCCCAGGCCAGGGGTTGATCTGAGCTATAGCTAAGGGCCTACACCATAGCCACAGCAAGGCGGCATCCGAGCCACATCTGCGAACTACACCAGAAATCACAGCAATGCCAGATCCCAAACCCACTGAATGAGGCCAAGGATCGAACCTACATCCTCATGAACACTAGTCAGATTTGTTTCCGCTGTGCCATGAAGGGAACTCCCTGGTGAATAGTTTAAATCAATACACTGTATACAGAACCACCACAGTGACCATGATGTGTTGATTCCTGATGCTCCTCAATAATGGTATTATTGGCATTTGAGAAAGCTAGTCATGTTTCATTTCTCAAGAACCATTGTTTAAAATAGTCAAGAGCCTCAGCAATACTGATAAATTCTTTATCTGACTAGAAACCTAACAGTATAATGGTCTAGTTCTATCTTTAACATCAATAAATCAACCAGCATTTATTAAGAAACCATGTTCCTAGCCTTGTGCTAGGAATGCTAGGTGTACAAGAAAGTAGAATTGTGGGAATTCCCATTGTGGTGCAGCGGAAATGAATCCGACTGGGAACCATAAGGTTGTGGGTTCAATCCCTGGCCTTGCTCAGTGCGTTAAGAATCTGGCAATGCTGTGGCTGTGGCATAGACTAGGAGCTGTAGCTCTGATTCCACCCCTAGCTCAGGAAGCTCCATATGCCGCACATGAGGCCCTAAAAAGCAAAAAATTTAAAAAAAAAAAAGAATTGTGGATCTCTGCCCAAGAACTTGTCAATGATTTATCTAATTTGACAAAATAAGTACAAATTGCTATTTACCTATCTTAATCCATTCACAAAAATATAAAAATGGCCTACCCTAACTCAGCATTTTTCTCAAATGATTTCACTCAAGTATTCCAACAGCAAAAGACAGAAAAATGCATGCTCCTCAGAGTCTGAAAGCAGAATGTTGAGCAGCCAAACTAAAAATTCATTCAAATACATCTTCACAAATATGCATGTATCATATATACATATGTATATTTTTGGCTTTTTTTAAAATAATAATAAAGCCACAACTCAAAATCCATAGTTATTGTTCCCCAAGCTTTCTCTATGGCTTAGAGCAACTCCTCGGAAGACTGTCAAGGACTAATAAAGAGCACAATACTTTTTTTTTTTTGTCTTTTGTCTTTTTTGTTGTTGTTGCTATTTCTTGGGCCGCTCCCGCGGCATATGGAGGTTCCCAGGCTAGGGGTCGAATCGGAGCTGTAGCCACTGGCCTACGCCAGAGCCACAGCAACTCGGGATCCGAGCCGCGTCTGCAACCTACACCACAGCTCACGGCAATGCCGGATCGTTAACCCTCTGAGCAAGGGCAGGGACCGAACCGGCAACCTCATGGTTCCTAGTCGGATTCGTTAACCACTGCGCTACGACGGGAACTCCCTAAAGAGCACAATACTTTATGATCTAATCCAGTCTCATCTATTTCTGATGCCATAGATATAATATGCTAATTACTGTGTAACTTGCCTCTTGAGATCTACTGGTCACCAGGCAATCTGTGAGTGGACTTTGAAAAAGTTTACAAATCCTTCTGTGTGGGTACAGAATTTACCCACATGGGTACATGACAGAGTCCACGTCACTTTTCATCAGCTTCTTAAGGAAGGTCTCTTCCTCTAACTTCCACTGCCTACTTTTCTACTTTATGCAGACAAGTAGTATTAAATAGTAGAAAACACCAGACAGAAGCCCTCAGCTCTAGTTACTTCTGTTAATGCCCACAATGGGGAAGTAGGAAGATAGAAAGACTTCAGTTTCCTCACCGAAAAATCTGTGGCTGGGAGTTCTGAGTGGGGCGCAATAGAAACGAATCCGACTAGGAACCATGAGGTTGCAGGTTCAATCCCTGGCCTTGCTCAGTGGTTAAGAATCTGCCATGAGCTGTGGTGTAGGCTGCAGATGTGGCTCGGATCCTGCATTGCTGTGGCTGTGGCTGTGGCCGGCAGCTGTAGCTCCGATTAGACCCCTAGCCTGGGAACCTCCATGTGCCGCATGTATGGCCCTGAAAAGCAAAAAAAAAAAGAAAAAGGAAAAAAAAATCTGTGGCTGGAGTAGATGACTTTTAAAGTCTTTTACAGTTAGCTTACTTTTACCGGCTAAAGGCATCTGGTGATGCCATCAATCTGTAACTGTTCCCATCTCTCACTCTTACACTCTAGATAAGGAAATAGGTTTTTCTGTACTTCTGGCCATGAAAACAAAGTAGTTCAAGAGACTGATGCTGAAAATGACTGCTACAGTAAATACACTTAACTTTCCATACGAGCTGGAATCAGAAGATTTAATACAACATGAACAATGTTTTAAAAAACAAACAAACAAAAAAAACCCTACACTTCAAAGTCAATTTTTTTTTCTTTTGGAGTTCCCACTGTGATGTAGTGGGTAAAGGACCTAGCATCTCTACAGCAGCTTGGGTCACTGCTGAGGGACTGGTTTGATCCCCTGCCCAGTACAGTGGGTTAAGGATCCATCGTTGCTACAGCTGTGGTGTAGGTTACAGCTGCAACTTGGATTTGATCCCTGGCCCAGGAACTTCCATATGCCATGAGTGTGACCAAAAAAAAAAAAAAAAGAAAAAATTTTTTCCTTCTAAATCTACTATTACTTTTGAGATGTTTTACTAACAAAAGTAGGCATGGATTTAAAAAGATGAAGATGAGTTCTCCGGTGGTGTAGCAAATTAAGGATCCAGCATTGTCACTGTTCTTGGAATGCTGCTGTGGCTCAGGTTCAAACCATGGCCTGGGAACGTCCAACATGCCATGAGAGTGGCCAAAAAAAAAAAAAAAGGAAACACAGTATTTGAAAAAGATACACTATTTATAATTAATTCAATTTAATTCAAAAAACATTTACTGAGCCTACCATGAGTTAGGCACTATGCTACTTGCTTGGGATAAAATAGGAAGGCCAGGCTCTGACTCAGAGAATTTGCTGCCTTTTTGGGAAGCCAGCATGCAAATAAGGGAATGCCATTTAGTTGAGTACCACAAAATACAGAGGAGACCTCTTTGTAGAGAAGAGCCTTAACGAACAAGATGCTCAATAACTTAGTTTGCTGCTAATTCATCTTTTACTGACATTTAGCTTTTCATGTATTTGCATTTGTACTGCTAGATTTTAAAGGTCCTTGGGGTCAGACACTACATCCTCTACTTCTTTTATCTCTCCACAATTCCAAATATGGTACTTTTAAACCTCAATAAAAATCTGTTTTGATTGCTAATTATAATAGCATATTTTAACATGCTAAATTAGGAAATAACAGTATTCAATAAAGTGTCTACTGATTTGGAGGGTGTGGATGTATGCACACGAATATGCAAGAAAGTGTGCCTGAAGGAATTAATATATTATGGTGTATGGAATTTTCATACGCCACCCGAAAACCCAGGAGGTGCTCATTGGGAAAGTACCTAATACACAATGTTGTTGTGAGGCTTCACTGAAATAATGAAATGTACCTGGCACACAGTAAGCACTCAATAAACATCAACCGATATTAATATTATTAGAGGCCTCAACAGTGCTCATCTGAATAGCTTTCCACTCAATTCTTCCGCCTTCAACAATCCAACAAATGTAAATCAAGTAAATCAATGTTCCTAAAGAGTAACCCTGACCACACTTCTTCCTCAAGCCAAAAACAATTCAACTGCTTTTGTTGAACAGAAAATCCTTGTCATTATACTCAAGTCATCTTCAATTCAAAACCAACTTACCCTTCTGGCCTTTTTACTCTCAAACATGCACCATTTCCAACACACCAGTGCTTTCCCACATCTCGGAAACTTCATGTTGTTGCCTTTTTTTGGCATGGTTATTACCCCCTTTGCACCCATGTCTCGATCCAAAGAAATTCCACTTACCCTTCAGGATCTGTTTTCTCTATAAAAATTTTACCTGATGCTCTCTTTTACCCCCCTGCCCTGATACTCTTGATACATAATTCCTTCCTTTTAATTCTCATAATTCTTATTTATATTGCTTTTGCCTACATTTACCTTTATTCAATTAGGTATTTGTTATTTATTTCAGTCACTCCATTAAAGAAAGGATACTGCCTTACTTATATACATTGCCCACAATGTCTATGGGTGATTTGTGCATAACAATCCAATTTAAAGAATAAGTGCGATCATTTATACCATCTTTGTCACACTATGTAACCCCTTGCTTACCAAAACACATACTTAATACATAACAAACACAAAGAAGTATTTAAAAAAAACATTGTTAAGAGTGTCTGAAAGCCACCTGATCTCATTGTTGGGAAGGACCTTGAATGTCAGTCACCTAATTCAACCACTCAGAGTGCATCTGAATCCTTGCTTGTGTGCCCTAACAGACAACTGACCCTCTCTATGTAAGGCAATCAGGCCTTACAAATCAGTCCATTCCCGCTGTAAATGCTAGAAAATTCTATGTTTACTGGTTCTGATCCTACCTATCGGGACACATGGAATAAGCAATCCCTATTTTCACATTAGATTATTAATTGTTTAGCAGCCACATTACCTGGTAACTGAAATGAAATCCTTTCTATATGGTGTGCTGTTATCCTAAACTTCAGTTACTGATTATCTGAGTATACACAGAGGGCCATTACATTAACTGCTATTAAATTATAGCTTAAAACAGTCACCTTTCTTATCTTCCCAGGCTGCCAAGTTATTTCTAGATTCTTACTGAAAGGAATTTGTTAGTCCTCATCTACCCCTCCCTCCAGCTGGACCTCATCTATCTTCATTATGGTCACATTAAGACATTTATTAAAAAATAATAGAATGAGCCCCATTCGTGTTCAGGCAACTTCCTTCAGTGTGCTACATCGAGAGCTATGTAGTATATGTGGGTACTACCATTCAAACAATCTTAAATTTAGTTCATTAGACTCTCATCTCACCATCCTTGCCCATATGCCCCCAAGCATATCACTGAAACATAAATTTCAATGAAATGCTTGAGATTTCCTTTATCTAACAGTCTAGGAACTGAAAAAAACAAACAAAAAGCTGTATAGCAGGACTTGCCTTTTTCTTTTTTTTGTCTTTTTAGAGTCAACACCCACGGCACATGGAGGTTCCCAGGCTAGGGGTCGAATCAGAGCTACAGCTGCTGGTCACAGCCACAGTCACACCAGATCGGAGCCGTGTCTGTGACCAACACCACAGCTCAGGGCGATGCCAGATCCTTAAACCACTGAGCAGGGCCAGGAATGAACCTGCATCTTCATGGATACTAGTCAGATTAGTTTCCACTGAGCCACGACAGGAACTCCTCCTACACAGGACTTAGTTTTAAGCGATCTCTTCGTAAATGTTACAAAAACCTCACTGCACACACACACAAAGTAACATGATCATTAAATAAAATCTGAAAAATAGGAGATGCATCTTCTCCTGAATCCTGCCATTCAAAATACAACTATTTATTACTACCTTGCTGTACTTCTGTTTAATTTTTTTCTATGAAAGTAGTTGCTTGGAAAAGTTACAGTCACACTATTACTTAACATATGAAATATCCTGCTATCATCTTAAAAGCTACATATAGTAGATGTGCCATAGAGTTTACTTAAATATTCTGATTCTGAACATGTAGGTTAATACCAAATACCCTGTAACATTTACAGAACCCAAAAGTATCGTATTTTATTGGTTCCAAAGCACACATTTTCCTATATTTTTAACAGGTCACAAAACAGAAAGATAAAATCTTACTCCTTTGCCTTGGTGAATGCAGAAAAAGGTTATAGGTTGATTATATGCTTTGTAAAACCACTAAGAGTCACTGCTTATGCCTGGCTTTGCTACAGAAACAAATAACTGGATCAAGATGCTAGAATGTGAACTACAGAATTTAATTATGCTGAATTCAAAGAACATAAAACTGTGAAATTCACTATTGATTATTCTTCACTGAAAGACCTGTTGATTATTACTATTCTCATGAAAATTGGGTGAGTGTGCCATAAATTAACTTTAGTTCAGAAGTTAAATATTAAATAGAATATTTCATATTTTAAATATTTTATATAATTTTGATCTAATGAAGGTATTAAATAAGTTAAAATCAATAGGAACACATTAAAAACCCTAATGCTAAAACCAAATATTTGGCAGTTTGACATCATCCACAGAAGAATTATGAAGAATTATG
This sequence comes from Phacochoerus africanus, assembly GCF_016906955.1. Classification (NCBI taxonomy): domain Eukaryota; kingdom Metazoa; phylum Chordata; class Mammalia; order Artiodactyla; family Suidae; genus Phacochoerus; species Phacochoerus africanus. The sequence continues at coordinate 13,300,260 of NC_062559.1, read as the reverse complement.
TCCACAGACTTAAAAGGAAAGCAAACTGAATTTTAGTATAAGTAATATACTCTCAAGGAAACACTCCCTGATATGCCTGTCCTAACCTCTATGAAAACAGAGACAACCCCAAAAAGCTCAGAAAACCAAGTGTATTGGCCAACTCTTTGCATATTCATTCTTAGCTGCAGAGTCTGCTCCCTTCAGAGGATCATCTTCTCTACCCACAAAGGATCATCTTATGCAGAGAGAGACCTAAGGCATACTCCTGCTTGAAGACAGAAATTTTTCATAGTTAGAGCTAAGCAACAGAGAGTAAAAAAGATCTCAGGTCACACCAATAAAGCCACCTCAAACCAGAATTCTTTTAGCATCTGTTCACACACCCCGAATCTGGATAGCTTTCTCCCTTAAAGGCTAAGTAATAGAAGAAAAACAGTATGTGGATGTATGAAAACTAATCATAGAGCAAAAGAAAAGGAATATCATACTGAAAACACGAGAAACAATTTTAAAAAGCACTTACACTCTCAAGGCAATAGAAATAAAACAAAAATAAACCAATGGGACCTAATCAAACTGATAAGCTTTTGCACAGCAAAGGAAACCATTAAAAAAAAAAAAAAAAAAAAGACAACCTATGGAATGGGAGAAAACAGTTTCAAATGATGCAACTGACAAGAGCTTAATCACTAACATATACAAACTTATATAACTCAACAGCAAGAAAAACCCCAATTAACCCAACTGAAAAATGGGCAGAAGACTTGAATGGACATTTCTCCAAAGAAGATAAACAGATGGCCAAGAGGCACATCAAAAAATGCTCAACATCACTAATTATTAGAGAATTGCAAATCAAAACTCACTCCTGTCAGAATGGCCATCATTAACAAGTCCACAAATAACAAATGCTGGAGGGGGTGTGGAGAAAAGGGTACCCCCCCCTTCACTGTTAGTGGGAACGGAAACTGGTACAACCACTGTGGAAAACAGTATGGAGGTACCTCAAACAAGTAAATATGGAACTACCATATGACCCGGCAATCCCACTCTTGGGCATATATCCAGATGAAGCTTTCCTTGAAAAAGATACATTCACCCCTATTGTTCACTGCAGCACTATTCACAATAGACAAGACATGGAAACAACCTAAATGTCCATCAACGGATAAAAGGATTAAGAAGATGTGGTATATATACACAATGGAATATGACTCAGCCATAAAAAAGAACAAAATCATGCCATTTGCAACAACATGGATGGAACTAGAGACTCATACTAAGTGAAGTCAGAAAGAGAAAGAAAATACTCTATGATATCACTTACTTCTGGAATCTAATATACAGCACAAATGAACCTATCTACAGAAAAGAAACAAACTCATGGACTTGGAGAACAGACTTGTGGTTGCAAAGGGGGAGGGGGAAGGAGTGGGAGTTTGGGGTTAGTAGATGTAAACTACTGAATTTGGAGTGGTTAAGTAATGAGATCCTGCTGTCTAGCACAGGGAACTATATCTAGTCACTTGTGATGGAACATGATGGAGGATAATGAGAGAAAAAGAATGTATACATATGTATGACTGGGTCACTGTGCTGTACAGCAGAAATTGACAGAAAACTGTAAATCAATTATAATAGAAAAAATAAAAATCTTAAAAAAAGAAAATAACTGATTAAAAAAATAAAAAGTACTTACAGAGTGACCAAAATGGAATCCGGAAAAACAAACAAACAAACAAAAAAACATGGTTTCTAATGAAAACTGCATTTAAGAACAGGAAAACACACAAAACGAACAGAGATTCCAGCTGACAGGAAAAAGAAGCTGGCTGAGAGAGTAGAATATAACAAGGAAATTAAAACTGTAATTGCCAAATTAAAATCTGTACCAAAGTCAGTAGAGTTGGGGAACACTACTCAAATTAAGACCATTAATTAAAGAATTGAGAACGAGCTTAATTAAAAACTCCCAGAATAGAGAGGTGATAAAAAATAAATACAATTTTTAAAAAAGGATGATTAGTATAACTAAAGTTCAAACCTAGAACAAAGAGAAGTGAAATAGTTAAAAAAGTAAATTTTTTTGAGCTCAAGAAAGACCTGAGCCTATATAGACCATCAAAGCTCACTGTATTATAGATGAAATTCAGTAGACTCCCTTCGTTAATATAGCTTTACAATTTGGTTTTCTTTTATTCCTACAAAACAAAGAAAAAGTTAAAAATACATTAACACTGATAGTGATATCTGGAAAAGGCTTGGGAAATCAGGAAGTATCTTCTGAGGACAGTTGTTGACACCAGTACTAATGGGAGCTGTATAAGGTGTTGGACATAAGCAGAAGGTTGAGAATCTCTGATCTACAGTTTGGAAAAAATAAATTATGACTCACACATTTCACACCAAGCAAATCAATATTCATGTGTAAAGGCAGTCTCGGGTATCAGCAAATCAGAAAATGTATCACCCATGCTTCTTTGAGGGTGGGAGGAGAAGGTAAAGAGTACCCTAAGACTTCAAGTGCAGTACTGTCCAATATTTTAGTCTCAGGATCCCAAAGAGTTGTTTCTTTTTAATGGCCACACCCATGGCATATGGAAGTACCCAGGCCAGGGCTTCAATCTGAGCTGTAGCTGCAGCAATGCTAGATCCTTTAACCCAATGCGCTGAGCCCGGGATTAAATCCAAGTCTCCACAGCAACCTGAGCCACTGCAGTCAGATTCTTAACCCACTGTGACACAGCGGGAACTCCCTTTTTTTTTTTTTAAATGAGTTCTATCTATAGGCACATATCAAATTAGAAATTAAAGTAGAAAGCCTTTAAAATGTTTATTGATTCACTTAGAAATAAGACATTACATATTATTGTCTTATACAAATGAGATTTTTAAAAATAAGAAATAGTTCTAACTCCCTGCCCCCCAAAATTGAGGATAGCACTGAATTACAGAATTACATTTTTTGCAATTTTTAAAAATGTTTAAACAGAAGACAATTGAATTCTCCTATTTGCTCCTACATTCAATTTGCTTTGACATATTTTTTTCTTCTTTTTTTGTGTCTTTTTAGGGCCGTGCCCATGGCACATGGAAGTTCGCAGGCTAGGTGTTGGATTGGAGCTATAGATGCTGGCCTACACCACAGCCATGGCAATACCAAATCCAAGCTGTGGCTGTGACCTACACCAGAACTCCCAGCAACACCTGATCCTTAACCCACTGAGTGAGGCCAGGGATCAAACCCATGTCCTCATGGTTACCACTCAGGTTCATTACTGCTGAGCCACAACAAGAACTCCCTGTTTTGACATATTGTTTTGGCTGAAACATACAAAGATTTTTTCGCCTACTGCAGATATGTAGCTGAACAAGTAATTATTTCAATCAAATATGGATATTCTTTGACATTATATTAAAACTCAACAAGGGGTAGTTTGTTAAAGGTTACGTACAATGCGGAATCTGAAAGTGTATCAATGAACTTGATACTCTGTTACATATTCAAATCCATCAGTCTACTTACTTACACTTTGAATAGCTGTCTTATCCATGCATGATTTTGTAATCTCCTGCATTGGTAATTTAGAAAATACTGATTTACTGAGTTATGCAGATCTTTCAAATGTTGAAAAAATTCATATATAATAAAACAAACACATTTATTGATATCATCATTTCATATTTCATTAGAGAAATCTTTAAATACTGGGAAGCTGTCAAACTCAAAATGGCATATATCAATGTTCCAAAATTTGAATTTTCTCTTAAAGCTTGAATTTTGTCACTGGCAATAAAAACTATCAGCTGTTTTCCTTGAACTGACAGTCTCACTAAATTCATTTGCAAGACAACACCTGCCAAATATCTAAGTCTTAATAACTGAATTTATAATCTGTCAGTTGGCTTTTTCAAATAAAAATGGTGTTCCATAAAAAAAGCGGCTAGTGTGAGTTGCAACTCTAACAACTGAGGACACTTTCCATTTCTTCACAAAGAATATTAAAGAAGGGTACTCCACAATCAAGATTTTTTTTTTTTTTGGTCTTTTTGCTATTTTTCTTGGGCTGCTCCCACGGCAAATGGAGGTTCCCAGGCTAGGGGTCGAATCGGAGCTGTAGCCACTGGCCTACGCCAGAGCCACAGCAATGCAGGATCCGAGCTGCGTCTGCAACCTACGCCACAGCTCATGGCAATGCTGGATCGTTAACCCACTGAGCAAGGGCAGGAACCGAACCTGCAACCTCTCCTCATGGTTCCTAGTCGGATTCGTTAACCACTGCGCCACGACGGGAACTCCCACAATCAAGATTTAATAAAAGTGAAATTATTAGTGCTTCATCAAGGGTACATTTTCTATTTTTTTATAATGATTTTTACTTTTTCCATTATAGCCGGTTTACAGTGTTCAGTCAATTTTCTACTGTACAAGATGACCCAGTTACACATACATGTATACATTCATTTTTCTCAATTATGCTCCATCATAAGTGACTAGATATAGTTCCCAGTGCTATACAGCAGGAGCTCATTGCTTATCCATTCCAAAGGCAATAGTGGGCATCTATTAATCCTAAATTCCCAATCCATCCCACCCCCTCTCCCTGCCCCTCCCCCTTGGGAACCACGAGTCTATTCTCCTTGTCCATGATTTTCTTTTCTGTGGAAAGGTTCATTTGTGCCGTATATTAGATTCCAGATATAAGTGATATCATACGGTATTTGTCTTTTTCTGACTTACTTCACTTAGTATGAGGGTCTCCAGCTCCATGCATGTTGTTTCAAATGGCATTATTTTGTTTCTTTTTTTAAATAATTATTTCCCCAATACATTTTTTTCTATTGTACAGCATGGTGACCCAGTTACACATACATGTACACATTCTACTTTTGCACATTATCATGCTCCATCATAAGTGACTAGACATAGTTTCAGTATTTTGTTCTTTTTTACAGCAGAGTAGTATTCCATTGTGTACATACACCACATCTTATTAATCCATTCATCCGTTGATGGACATTTAGGTTGTTTACATGTCTTGGCTATTGTGAATAGTGCTGCAATGAACATGCAAGCACATGTGTCTTTTTCAATGAAAGTTTTGTCTGGATGTACGCCCAAGAGTGGGATTGCTGGGTCATATGGTGGTTCTATGTACAGTTTTCTAAGGTACCTCCATACTATTTTCCATAGTGGTTGCACCAATTTACATTCCCACCAACAGCACAGGAGGGTTCCATCAAGGGCACATTTTCTAACTGCACAAGTGTGGGGGTAAGTTTCACAAAGACAGTTACACAGTTTGGTACCCCTGCCTTGATTCACACAGCAGTTTTACTCACCTTTGCTTCTGCACTATCAGTAAAAGCATCAACACAGTTAAAAGAGAAAATAATGTCTTAATATAATTAAGATAAGAGTTCTGGCCTCATGGACCTCTTGAAAAAAAGATCTATAGTACTTTGAGAACTGCTATTTCAGTGAAACAAAAGAGAAGAATTCAAAATTAGAACACAAGAATGGGAATTAATTTTTTTTTTTGGTCTTTCTGCTATTTCTTTGGGCCGCTCCCGTGGCATATGGAGGTTCCCAGGCTAGGGGTCGAATAGGAGCTGTAGCCGCTGGCCTACACCAGAGCCACAGCAACGCAGGATCCGAGCCACGTCTGCAACCTACACCACAGCTCACAGCAACGCCAGATCGTTAACCCACTGAGCAAGGGCAGGGACTGAACCCGAAACCTCATGGTCCCTAGTTGGATTCGTTAACCACTGCGCCACGACGGGAACTCCAAGAATGGGAATTAATCATTAAAAAAAAGCTAAGTGAAGCTTTATTTAGGCAAATATGGCTAAAAAAATAAGTCTTGAGAGAGAAGGTATACCATTTAACAAGTATAAATTATCACACACTTACATAAAACAGAAAATAGGTGAGGAAATAAAAAGCCCACTAGAATCTGCCAGACACTAGGTCTTATTAAGTGACATGTTCACAACTAAATGCTGTACTTGAGAGGCTTTTAAAGAAATTATGGCATATCTTTCATGAAATACTATATGGAATCATTTAAAATGAAAATGGCTTATAGTCCTTGAGTGCTTATCATATGTCAGTAACTGTCACAAATACTTTCCAGGTATTAATTCCTTTAATTATCATGGAAGTTTTAGCAAGTTAGTATTATTATTCTTTTACAAGGAAACTGAGGCACAGAGAAGGTAACTCACCCAAATTCTTTACAGTTATCTGATATAGGAGATGATCATGCTATTGAGTGAACAAAGCAGGTATGATTCCATTTATTTCATAATTTAGAAGAATATGCTTATATATAATCATAGAATTTCAGAGAATACATATAATGAGTTAGTAGTTATCTTTATTAGTATTATTACTTTTTGTCTTTTGTCTTTTTAGGGCTGCTCCCGCGTCATACGGAGGTTCCCAGGCTAGGGGTCGAATCAGAGCTGTTGCTTCCGGCCTATGCCAGAGCCACAGCAACACCAGATCCGAGCCGTGTCTGCAACCTACACCACAGCTCATGGCAACACCAGATCCTTCACCCACTGAGCGAGGATCACACCCGCAACCTCCCGGTTCCTAGTCAGATTCGTTTCCACTGCACCGCGACGGGAACTCCAATAGTTATCTTTAGAGAGGAGGATTATGAGGATACTCATTTTCTGGATTTCAACAATATTATATTTTTAAAAATGAGCATGCATTACTTTTGAAATCAATTAAGGCAAGATAGATGCTTTTGTTTTGAAAAACTATTATCAAAGCCTATTGCTTTAGCAAAATCTAGACCCCCAATTTTTTTCTGATGAAATTTAAGTTTGGTAGACTTAAAAAAGATGAATTCCTTTCAAGTCATGCATGAAAAAGAAGCCAAGAAAATAAATTCCTACACATTAAAAAAAAAAAAAAAAAAAGGTAAAGGAGTTCCCGTCGTGGCGCAGTGGTTAACGAATCCGACTAGGAACCATGAGGTTGCGGGTTCGGTCCCTGCCCTTGCTCAGTGGGTTAACGATCCGGCGTTGCCGTGAGCTGTGGTGTAGGTTGCAGACGTGGCTCGGATCCTGCGTTGCTGTGGCTCTGGCGCAGGCCGGTGGCTACAGCTCCGATTCGACCCCTAGCCTGGGAACCTCCATGTGCCGTGGGAGCGGCCCAAGAAATAGCAACAACAACAACAACAAGACAAAAGACAAAAAAAAAGGTAAAATGAAAGCAAGCGTAGACAAAGTAAGTTCAAAGTCTAAAAAAGCAGCAATTTTAAATTGGTCAGTTATATTAATCAATGTGAACAGGTTTAACTATCAAATTTAAAGAATGAATCTTGGATTTTGCTAAATGACAACAAAAAGAAAAGCAAACAAAAATCCAACCAGAAGCTGTTACTGAGAAACATACCTAAAAACACAGTAATACGAGAAAATGTGAAAAATATAAAAGAATGGGCAAAAATATAACAGGCACATACATCCAAAAAACTAAGAAGACTAATATTAATACATGACAAAGTAGAGCTAAAGGCAAAGAAAAGTAAATGGGAAAAAATGTTCATTTTACATTTTATTTTATTGGCCGGGGACTGAACCCGCACCACAGCAGCCACCTGAGCCAGAGCAGTGACAATACTAGATCCTAAACCCAATGCACTACCAGGGAACTCCCATTTTACATTTTAAAATCAATTTTTATTGTAAGAATATCAAGAAAATGACAAAAATAGCACTGTATACAACTCAACATCAAGAAAACCAAATAACATAATTAAAACCTGGGCAGAAGAGGAGTTCCCACTGTGGCTCAGTGGGTTAGGAGCCCAACTAGTATCCATGACGATGTGGGTTCAATCCCTGGCCTCGCACAGTGGGTTAAAGGATCTGGCATTGCCGTGTGCTGCAGTGTAGGTCACAGATGCGGCTCGAATCCTGCATTGCTGTGGCTGTGGTATAGACTGGCAGCTGCTGCTCCAATTCAACCCCTAGAGCGGGAACTTCCATATGCCACAGGTGTGGCCCTAAATTAAGGGGGGGTAGGGGCAGAAGAACTTTGCCACAGAGGAAATGCAGATGGCCAAAAGGCACATAAAAAGATGCTCAACATCACTAATCATCAGAGATTATAGAGTATGTTGAAAATAAGGGTAAAAATATTAATTATATTAAAGCTAAAAATATCACTTACACAGAATCAAAATTGACTGCGAAAAATGAAATGAGCTTTTGTGAGACGGTCAGTTAAATTAATATAAAAGCATTCAATAAGCAACCTCACATTAAATGACAGATTAGAATATTGCGATTCTTATTATTTCATAGCACAGGGCAAAAATTAGGTCTCTGGTCATAGAAAATAAACTTCTGGTTTTACCAAAAGGAAATGGGGAAGGGATAAATTAGGAGTATAGAATTAACAGATACATACTACCATATATAAAATTAACAAGGATTTACTACATAGGAACTATATTCAATATCTTATAATAACCTACAATGGAAAAGAATCAAAAAATATAAAAGTGAATCACTTTGCTGTATACTTGAAACTAACACAATATTGCAAAATCAACAGTACTTCAATAAAAAAAACTAGGCCTCTGATTTGCTTTATCTGTGTTCTAGGGATATTACTATTTAAATCACTTACGTGGTCTAGGGAGTAAATTTTCTTCTAGTGGGCTGCTGTTACTACTTCATTGCAAGCTCATCTACTACGAGTTTAAGGCAAACAGAGGGCAAGAAGTTAGGTGCACTGGTAAAGAAAAAAAAAATCATTTCAAGGGGCTTTGTGATAGAAGTGTTCTATCTCTAACACCCATAATCCAAACACAGAGTACATCAGGAAGAGTCTAGTTTACTTAGTATTATTTTTTTTAGATGTCTCACACTTCCTTTCACTACATTTTCCCAATTTTTCTCAATTTTTGCCTTCCCCACTCTTCTAAGTGGCTTTAATATGGAATAAAAACATAGTTTTAATAGTTTCAGATTTCCTATCTTTAATGGCAGAATCTTTTATATGCATCTGAAAAGTGTAGTTTGGTGGAAAAATTTACTATAGATGCAGTACTTCTTTCAGGCCATCAGGAGCATCTGAATAATCAACATTCAGATGGGATAGTTCTTTATAATATTTTTGAAGGTCATCTGGCTCCTTCAGAGGACTTTTTTAAGGCCTTTCTTCAGGTGAAAAGAAACATCTGAGTTCTAAGGCATAAGTACACACTGTACTGTTACAAGAAACCAGTGTCCTCAAAAACTACTTAAAAGGAGTAGATTAAATTAGCATACGTGTAACCACTTTGTAGCACAGCATGTAAGATAATACTGGACACCTGACTGACTAGACTCCACAGAACTATTAAACAGTAACGAATTCTATAGTAGTTGAGTTAATGCCCCCAATAATTCAGCTAAGTATTATTTAATCGCAAGTCCTACTCAATTGCAAAGTCCATAAGACTAGGGTGTTCAGTGTTTTTACAGTAACAGATGCTTTTGAGAACTAGATGGATGTTATGGACCCTCCTTTCCTACCACCCTTCTTTGGTCCTACTCTCTCCCCTGCTATTCAAGTTTAAAAGTCCTTATCTTAGGATATTACTTTGCCAAGAAGAATCATCATGGTAACATCAGTGGATAAAACAGAACCAGGGTTATAAATTACAACACAGCAATGGATTCTCCAATGTATAATACTTTAATACTCTACATGTAACTTTATGATACAGAAATAACAGAGATGGCCCAACAGAGAGGTAGCAAGTATGAGAAGAATAAAATAAACTTGCTCTTACTCTACATAGTTTCTACAAAATTAACATTAAAATTGTGCCACATCAAGTGCATCGAACTCTCAATATTACAAATATGAATCATTTCAAAGTAATGAACAACGAATGTGGCCAAAGAGAAGAAAAAAATATTCCCAATAAAAAACTGACAAACCACATATATCTTGTTTAAGGATGAAAATTACCATACAAAATGAATTCCTATGTTTTTAACGCAGTTTTACAAATAATTATGTATCTCTATCTCTGGGATTCTTAACCTAGGACTATTCCATGTTCTAAAAATAGATATTCAAATTATAGGTTCATTTTCATTAATTTACTTATTAACACCATCATATAGAACTAACACAAGTCAAAGAAATAAAATGTGAGCCAGAAAAAAGTAAGTGTACTGTGTAAGTCTTTACAAGTATTTTTAATCAATAAAATGTTAAGCATTTATCTTTCTAACTAACAAAAAAGATTTTAAGTGGAATCCTGCAATAATTAAAGCCCCAAATCTTATGGTATGTTCCTACATATACCATCTACAGATCGATACAGAATTTTTAAGCTTTTTTCCTTTCAAAATGACTACTTCAGGAATTTAAATTAGTTTTATACAGCCAACTTACTTTTTAAAAGCACACTTCTCTTCTTTGGAAGGTTTTTAAGAAGCAATTAGTCAGAAGTTAGACTTTAGTGAAATATTAACATTTTTACTGGTGGTATAAAACTAAAAATTTAATGAAATTTACATTTTTCTATACAAAGACAGACTACCAAAATTAAGCATATCCATCCACAACATTATACCAGTATGTCAATGTGGAAAAAACATTAATATGATCAAAGAGTAACTTCATTTTCAAGAAACTAATTCACGGTCTATAACTGTTGATTAAGCTCCTAAAAATCTTATATAGCCTACGAAATATGTTGTGTCCTGATCCAATGGTTTATATTCTTAAAGGCTGTATCTATAAATAATCCCATGATAGGAACAGAGAGGGGAAAAAGGAAAGGGGGGGGGAGGAGAAAGAAAAACTCAGTCCCTAAAATTACAGGCATGATCTCTGTAGAAATCTGTTGAGTGGGAAGAGGGGGCATATATCTTCTTAAGATTGTTTTTCTGTCTCCATTATACATGAATGACAACCTATAATTTTTCATATCTTTTAGTTCTGACAGAACTGCTTATTTCACTGTTTTCCAGTACCGTCACAGAAAATAATCTAAAGGTAAGATGATTTTCCCCCTTAGAAATTAATGTTCTTATTTTGCCAAGAAGTATAAAGACTAAAAAAACAAAACAAAAAAAACCACAGTTAATAATTTTAGCTGGGATGCATCTTCCTCCTTATTTGGGTTATTAATTTTGAATAGATGTGTAGAGACCCTCTATTTCTAATCTAGTTGTTTTGCCTGAAACTTACAGGGTTTTTTTGTTTTGTTTTGTTTTGTTTGCCTGCATCTGCAACATATGGAAGTTTCCAGGGTAGGGAACAAATCCGAGCTGCAGTTGTGGCGATGCTGGATCCTTAACCCAATGTGCTGGGCCAGGGATGGAACCCATGCCTCAGCTGAGCTGCAACCTGAGCCATTTCAGAGACAACACCAGATCCTTAACCCACCACATCACAGCGGGAAGTCCCAAAAACATGTATTTTTATATATCAGTTCAAACTTGTATGTTCTCCCCTGTCTTTTGCTGATTCAATTTCAATGCTTTATCTACTGTAATACTTAATTTTCTATTTTTTTCAACCTACATCTGAAACATTTCAATGGAAATAATGGGAAAAAAAAACTCTTCTTGAAAAAGTCAGATCAAATCGAATCCTTCCATTCATTAGCTGTAGGGATCCTGGGCAAGTTACTTAATTTCCATTTCATTAACTATAAAACGGAGATAAGGCCTACCTGCATAGATGTTAGAATTAAATTTCATGCATTTCTGTATGTGTATTAGTTTATTATGTGAGACCATTCTTGGCACAGAGTAAGTACTCAAAAAGAAGGCATTCTGTTCTCATTATCTCCCATTTTGAATCTGATGTTCTGTAGTGTTCATTCTCTCTATATGGCAACCAAATATGACTTCTTGGCTTCTGTTCTTTTTACATAGTTGTGTTTTTCTTAACACATTTGTATAGCTGTTTTCTAAGTTTTATTCATATGTCATGTACTAAATAGGGAAATAATTTATTCAGAACCCATAAAATTAGTTATTTGTTGTTTGTCCTGCACACCCTCCTTTTATCTGAACCTTCCAAAGAAAACTCATCCTGCGAAGAGTTACTGAATACACTGGCCAGCACTGTACGTCTCAAATGATATTAGCGGAATGAATTGTGAATGAACCAGTGAAGACTGTGCTAACTAGCCTTATCTTTCACTTCTAGAGCTGGAAACCCAGCCAGGTCACATGACTGGCACTAGGGCTGGAAAGAGAATAATTCCAGCACGCTTCTGGTGAGGATGACCTTTAACACCTAAACATTTTTTAAAATTCTCTTTCAGTTTAAGAATCTAAATTAGTTCCTGTTTGCATGTTTACAAGTAACGGATTCCTAGTTTGCAGAATAATTCTAGGCCTCTTGCCTAAAGGTTCCAATTTACTGTTGAGATGCTATACTTTTTCTTCTAGGGAATTTCATTCATCCTCTCCTCCTCTTCCCCTATCTACCCATGGCTTTCCATGCCTTATTTTTTCCTTAGAGTTCAATATCTTTTAACCAAAAAGATTGTATTTTTGGAACTGCTGATCCCCACACTACATTTTATATTTAGTCATGTATTTTAATTGTATTAGATCTCAAACACTTGAAGGGAAAGAAATGAAATTTAACTTCTTAGACAACCTAGTTTTGTAACTTCAGTGTTATGCTGGAGTGAGCAAACTATGACCCATGGGCCAAACCCAGCCTGCTGCCTATTTTGGTAATTAAAGTTTTATTGGATCAGTGATGTGCTCATCTGTTTATCTATCATCTATGGCTGCTTTTGAACAATAGCAGAGATGAACAGTTGTTAGAGAGACTGTATAGCTTATAAAGCCTAAGTGATAGGGGCGCCTTGATGTCCCTAAGCCTCCTCTTATGAAAGGATCTATATAAAAACAACACTAATAGCAAATATTTACTCTATAGTTACCATGTTAGACAGCGCTTTGTTAAATTTTACATTAACTCTTTTAAAACCTGGGTAAAATTTCTGGATAAAATTTCTGGATTAAAACATATGGGTATTATTATAATCCCTATTTTCAGGTGAGAAAGCTGTGGTCTGATAAAATCAAATAGCTTGGTCAAAGTTATTAAGTGCCAGGAATGGGAGTCAAACTCGGGTGTACCAGAACAAAAGTATAATCCTTCTTCTTCAGAGGGCTTTAAAATAACAATAAGGCTTTTTTCTAGGGACTTAGTTTGCGGCTAGAAGCCTTTCAGTTTTATTTGTTCAATGGTCCACATGTTTTTATTGTTACAAGTAATGCAACATTAAGTATAGGTTTTAATAACCCACTAATACCAATGAAAGAACAATGATGATTCTTACTTTTCACAAGGAAATGAGACTTTTACTGAGACTGTGCGGTCTAAAAAAATTTTTTTAAGCACTTTAAGTTATATTAGGATTAAATGTCATTTTAAGGCAATTATTAATACACATTTAAATAACCAAGTAAAGGGAATATTAAGACTTATTTAGATTTTACTGTTTTCCTCAGTGTGTAGTAATATTTTTACATGCCTGTGTTCAAAGCACTTTTCATATATGCAATCCTATTTTTTTAATTGAAGTAAAATGATCTACACCACTACGTTAGTTCCAGATGGATAACATAGTGATTTGACATTTCTATAGATTTCAAAATGATCACAATAAATCTAGTTACCAACTGTCACCATACAAAGTTATTACAATATTACTGATGATATTCCCCACACTGTACATTTCATTCCTGTGACTCATTTATTTTGTAACTGGAAGTTTGTAACTCTTAGTCTCTTCACTCATCCCTCCCATCATCCTTCCCTTTGGCAACCACCTGTTTGTTCTCAGTATCTATGCATCTGTATCTATTTCGTTTGTTCAATTATTTTGGTCTTTCAGATTCCACATATAGGTGGAATCATACAGTATTTGCCTTTCTCTGACTTATTTTACTTATTAGCATACCCTCGATGCCCACCCACGTAGCAAATGGCATGATTTCATTCTCTTTTATGGCTAAGTAATATTCCACTGTGTATAAACATACCACATCTTCTTTATCCTTTCACCTATTCATGGACACTTAAGTTGCTTCCCTATCTTGGCTACTGTAAATAATGCTGCAATGAAATTAAGAATTTAAAAATTCGGAGTTCCCGTCATGGCGCAGTGGTTAACGAGTCTGACTAGGAACCATGAGGTTGCGGGTTCGGTCCCTGCCCTTGCTCAGTGGGTTGGCGATCCGGCGTTGCCGTGAGCTGTGGTGTAGGTTGCAGACGCGGCGCAGGGCTCGGATCCCGCGTTGCTGTGGCTCTGGCGTAGGCCGGTGGCTACAGCTCCGATTCAACCCCTAGCCTGGGAACCTCCATATGCTGTGGGAGCGGCCCAAGAAATAGCAGCAGCAACAACAACAACAACAACAACAACAAAAGACAAAAGACAAAAAAAAAAAAAAAAAGCAGAAATTTACCAATCGGATGGGATGGGGCAAAAAAGAATACTCCAATAAAGGTAAGAACTAGTACAAAGTAATTCATTAGAAAACACTGTAGTTTAATGAAAAAGGCACTTGTTCAGACCAGGAAAACTGAATTAAAGTCCCAATCCTAATTAGCAATACAATCTGGGTCAAGCCCTTTGAGGTCTAATTTTTTCCTCATCTACAAAATGAGGGAGGCGGACTAGGTGATCCTAAGTAGTTTTGCTTCTAACAAATCCATGGCCATTATTACTAATAATAATGGTTAACATTTATTAGCATTCACCATATGCCAAAATGGTACAGTTTACATATATTAAATAGGTATCATCATCCCCATTTTTCCCAAGTGAAGAAACTCAAGTTCTGAGTAGTTAACTCATTCAAAGTAACCCAGTTAGTAAGAGAGCCAGAGCTGGAGGATTCAATTTCAAAGTCAGTATGTTCAATCATAGTTAAACCAATAATGAAATTCCACATTTCCTAAGGACAGGGAATCTGCTATTATGGCCTCTATTACGCTATGGGTAAAATGTTTATTATTATTATTATTATTTTGGTCTTTTTAGGGCCGCACCTGCAGCATATGGACATTCCCAGGCTAGGGGTCAAATTGTTGCTATAGCCGTCAGCCTACATACACCACAGCCACAGCAACGGCAGATCCTAGCCTTGTCCGCAACCTATACCACAGCTCACGGCAACACGGGATCCTTAACCCACTGAGTGAGGCCAGGGATCAAAACTGCGTCCTCATGAGTAGTAGTCAGATTCTGTTTCTGCTGAGCCATGATGGGAACGCTGCTACCTCTGTTTCTTTCCTTTTTTTTTTTTGATATCTAAATTTTTCAGATGGCCAAGAATTTAAACCCAAGTATCAAAATATTCTAAGTTCAAATAGAAACCTTTTCAAAATATATCATACACGTACATGTAGATCAAATTTTAACTTCTTGAAGCTCAAGGTTACATTTATGCATATTAACTACTGTACAAGTCTGTGGAGCTTTAAGGTAATGTGATTCTTTGTTCCTTCATTTTCTTAGGTCAGCTTCTGATGTTCTTGTTTCTTCTCTCATTGCTTTCACTAATTACAGGTCCTATACACCCTTGTAATATTTTATGAACTAAAAAATAAATCAAGTTGCAAAAAAAAAAAAAATCACTTCCAGTCATATTTCTCATTGCAAGGTGGCCTTTGATATGTTATCATAAATAATTCTTAATTATCAATTCAGTGCAATGTGATTACCTAAACACAGCTTTACTGCTTCAAATACTTTGACACAGAATATTGACCTACTGTACCATATGCTCCTATCCTAAGATACTTCACAAAGAATTAAAAGCTAAAACATCATGTCTTCCGAGCACATAATTCCAGTGTTCCAGGAAAAAAGAAAGTTTAATACGCTTATGAAGACATATGGGTTAAATGTAATAGGTTCCAAAATGCTCATTGCTTCCCTAAAATGACAGAAAAAAGGAAAAATCTTTAAAGGAACCCTCCTCCAAAAATTCTAAAAAGACTCTAAGGGAGAAAGTGGCTCTATCCCATTCTAAAACATATGATGAAGACACCATTAAAACAACTTAGTAAAGACAAAAAAAGAGTAAGAAATCCAAACACATATTGGAACTTTATGATAAAGATAATAGTTGAGATTAGTAGGTAAAGACAAATTACAATAAACGATGTGGAAACCATTAAAAAAAAAATACAAAGGAGTTCCCATCGTGGCACAAGGGAAACAAATCCGACTAGGAACTAGGAGGTAGCTGGTTCAATCTCTGGCCTCCCTCAGTGGGTTCAATCTCTGGCATTGCTGTGAGCTGTGGTGTAGGTTGCAGATGCAGCTCGGATCCTGTATTGCTGTGGCTATGGTGTAGGCTGGCAGCTGTAGTTCCAATTCAACCCCTAGCCTGGGAACTTCCATATGCCACAGGTGCAGCCCTAAAATGACAAAAGACCAAAAACAAAAACACAAACTAGCAGCTCCTGCTGTGGCACAACAGGATCAGTACTTGTCTTGGGAGCACTGGGACTTGGTTTGAGCCCTGGCCTGGCACAATAAGTTAAGGATCTGGCATTGCCGCAGCTGTGGGCTCAGTGGCCTGGGAACTCCATATGCTTCTGGGTGACCAAAAATGAAAAGAAAAAAAAAAAAACCCACCTAAAACCACAAACTGTTACTATTTCATGCCTTACTTCAAAATAAATAACAGAAGGATCAACTACCTAAAATGCAAAAACAAATAAAAACAGAAGTTCTAGATGAAAGACCAAATTTATTCATAATCAGAGAAGAAACAGGACTCTCTCTCTCTCTCTCTCTCTCTCTTTTTTTTTTTTGTCTTTTTAGGGCTGCACCCGTCGCAAATGGAGGTTCCCAGGCTAGGTGTCTTATCAGAGCTATAACTGCCAGCCTCCACCAGAGCCACAGCAATGCCAGATCCCAGCTGAGTCTGTGACCTACACCACAGCTCATGGTAATGCGGCATCCTTAACCCACTGAGCAAGGCCAGGGATCGAACCCAAAACCTCATGGTTCCTAGTCAGATTCGTTTCTGCTGCGCCATGATGGCAACTCTCTCTCTCTTTTTTGTCTTTTCAGGGCTGCACCCAAGGCATATGGAAGTTCCCAGGCTAGTGGTCAAATCAGTGCAGCAGCTGCTGGCCTGAGCGACAGCCACGTGGGATCCAAGCCACATCTTTGAACTACACCGCAGCTTGTGGCAACGCTGGATCCTTAACCCACTGGGCGAGGCCAGGGATCAATCTGGCATCCTCATGGATACTAGTCAGGTTCGTTACCACTGAGCCAACCTGGGAACTCCAGAAATAGTTCTTTAAACAGGACACAAAAATCCAAGTCACAAAGGAGGGAAAAAGTGATATATTTAACCATGTAAAAGTAAAGACCATTGTAGAACAACAAAAAAGATGAAGCCAATAGACAAACTCGGAAAATATTTGCAAAACATATGACAAAATATTTATATAGGATTCATACAAATCAATAAGACAGATCAATTACCTAATAGAAAAATGAACAAAAGATATAAACAGGAAAATTGAGAAAATGAATACAAACGCTAATAATGTTCTGATGTTTGATCTCCTCATTAAAGAAATGCAAATCAAAGCAACACATTTCTCACCTATTCAAATAGCAAAAATGCAGTGCTGTGAGGGAATGATCAGTCTCAAGCACTACTGATGTGTTTCAAAGTTGACAAAATTCATCTGAAGGGTAATACATATACAGCCTCAAAAGTTGTAAAGGTATAAATCGAAAGGTAGTAATGATAACATTGTTTACTTATAAAAATAAGCTAGAAAAAAATGTTTATCATGGAGCATTAAATAAATTATGGTATATATCCATAAAATGGAATACTATGCACCCCTTCAGAAAGGTGGGGATGACTCAATTTCAGTGTGGAACCTAAGATAAATCATTAAGGAATTAAAGAAAAAGCAAAGTGCAGAAGTGTGTATAGAATTTTTTTTAAAGTGGGGAAATGGGTGAGTAAATACGTTTTCCACTGTTTTTTCTGGAATTAATTATGTGAACCCGTTAAGAATGGCTAATTTTTTTCACGGGAACTGGGGCAGAGAGCCACAGGTATCGCATTTTCTAATCTGTACCTGAATTAATTTCACCTTTTAAAGTTACTAGGCATTATCTAGATAGTAAAAATTATAGGGCACTTTTTTTGTCTTTTTTATACTTTTGTCTTAAAAATACCTAATAAAATCTACATTTTAAAGAAACCACTTGGGTAGGGACAATGAGCAATGGGGCACTTTGCGTCATGTTATTCTATTCAATACAGCTGTATCTCTTAAATGTTAAGCATGTATTATTTTTAAATTTAAATCAGCTTTAATTCATTACACTTTAATTGATCTGCACTAGCTGATGTTTAAAATCTTAAAGCAGGAGTTCCTTGTGGCTCAGCAGTAACGAATCTGACAAGGGTTCATTCCCTGGCTCTGCTCAGTTGGGTTAAGGATCCAGCATTGCCCTGAGCTGTGGTGTAGGTCACAGATGCAGCTGGGATCTGCGTTACTATGGCTGTGGCGTGGTCGGCACTGTAGCTCCAATTCGACCCCTACCCCGGGAACTTCCCATAAGCTGTGGGTGTGGCCCTAAAAAGAAAAAAAAATCCCAACACAAAACACTGCCTATTACTAATGGACATCCGAGTGAACACATCTTCCAATGTATCTGTATTAAACTTTCTCTACTGAGGGTACCTCTATCTTACACGACCTCTTTTCAACTGCCCATTTTATTAGGAAAGTGAAAAGTGATCCCAATAAGGTATGCAATTTCTAAAGATTAGAGTTGATACTTTTTCTCAGGTTCAAGAGATCCTTTTCCCTCACAAGGTGAACAATTGCTGCTTTTCAAACCTAACAGAGTGTCAAAGGCAGGTAATTAGAATGGGGGCTGGAGAGGGAAGGGAAACCACAGAGAAAGTGGAGTTAGAGCCCTGATGTATAGTGTTTCACAGCAAGTGGAACAGAGGCGCATGTAAACAAGAGACTACATACATCAGACCTGCTGGAGACTTTAAGGTACTTCTTACCAACACAGCTCACAAGCATTCAACTCTAAGAGAGTTGGATCATCAAAGCTAAACACAAAGTTCACCTCTAAAAGTGGTTTCAATGGATAATTACCATCCAGCTGTGATTATGTTTAATATTTAAATACTCAATAACATAGTAACCTGAGTTATCTAGCATTATTGAGAAATCAAAGTCAATGGTATGCTGACGTAGATAGCAAAGTGCTTTGAAGTCAGAGAGACTGAGTTCATTCTCAGCTTCATTACTCAAGAGCTTGTGACCTTGGGCAAGTTATTTAATCCTTGCCTCTGGTTCTTCATCTCTAAAATCTCTACAAATGGGTTAAAAATAGCTAAAATTATTAACTATGTTCAGGGGTTGATGTGATAAGCAAATGAAATTATACTTGAACATCACAGGACTCAAATACATAAAGTTTTAAGAATATATTTTTTGGAAAAAGTACCATACATGTTTAAACCATTCTAAATAGGAATTTCAATACTTGTGAATTTTTGTTTCTTCTTAAGGCAAACAGACACAATTTAACTTTTTCTGTACTGTATAGGATCATAATTATCAATATAAATTGTACAATTATGTGTGCCTATACATACAAAAGTTTCCACAAACTATTAATCAGTTTCTTTAGAAACAGACCTTGAGCAAAGACAGCCCCCACAAGACTAAAAGTTTAGAGAGATGCTGTCTCCAATGTTAATTATTTCCAAACACAACAATTTTAAGTTAAACAGTTAAGTTTTTAGAAAATTACAGTCATTTTATCATGTCTTTATTCACAGTCGGGGATAATTTGTGCTTGCCTCTTGCAAGCCCCTTTCTCATTTTCTTACTGTGCTCTGCTAAGTTACTGTGCGCTAAGAAGCCAGATAACCATCTCAAGGCAGATTAACATGGTGTTTGATATATATATACATATATATAATATATGCTTAAAGCTAGACAGTTCTGGGTTTAAATCTCAGTTGTGTTGCTTCTTTTCTTTTTTCTTTTGCTTTTTAGGATCGCACCCATGGCATATGGAGGTTCCCAGGCTAGGGGTCGAATTGGACCTACAGCTACCGGCCTACACCACAGTCACAGCAATGTGGGATCTGAGCCGCGTCTGCAACCTACACCACAGCTCATGGCAATGCCACATCCTTAACGCACTGAGCGAGGCCAGGGATCGAATCTGCATCCTCATGGATACTAGCCAGATTCCTTTCTGCTGCGCTATGAAGGGAATTCCTCAGTTGTGCCACTTATATTGTGATCTTGTTAAATTACTTAACTTTCCTAAGCTTCAATTTCTTCATCTTTAAAATAGGAATACTTTTACATATATTGAAATGCTGTGGTAAAAAGCAAATGAAAATTTAGTTAAAAATCCTACAGGGTGCTTTGTAGCACCTAGCAATATAAGTCATCCTGTCAATGGTAATTCCTATTACATAACTCACGCAGGATGCTGAAACTGTAGTGAAGGGTAAAAAGAGTTTAAGTTGGAACATACGCTTTTAATGTGTGACAATCCTTGGCATGAAACTGGAGATACAAAGTTGAAAAAGGATATAGTGTCTATCCTCCAGAGGCTCACAGCCTAATTAAAGACAGACACATAAACAAAACCACAGCCATTTGATAAGTGAAAGAGTAAAAGCAGCAGCACTCCATGTGAAGTCAAATGCTTTTCCAGAAGAGGGGCTACTTAGGCAAAGAGGATGAAGAGCTCATCGGGCTGGGAGTGAGGGACTGTGGTGGACTGTCTTGGTCAAGGAGGACAGAACAACTCCTTTGAAGATATACAAGGAAGAAGCAGCCTAGGAGGTTCTGGAGCAGAGAGGACCTGCAGAGAGGCACATTTAGAAAGGCACGCAGAGGTCAGACCTTCAGGATCTAGTATTCCAAACCAAGGAGGAATTAGCCCTTTTTAAAATAAATAATGAGGAATCACAAAAGTATTTTAAGGGCAGTGAAGGAGGTTGGCTGAAAAAGATAAGATGCTCAGATTCATATTAGAGAGAAATTCCTCCAGCTGAGATATGCAAGATAACCAGGAAGGAGAAGAAAACTACGGTCAAGGAAAACACAGTCCAGGCAGTTAAGAAGCAGTAACTACAGTGAAGATAAGAATGGAAAGAAAGGAATAGATGAGAGAGACTTAAGAAAGGTAGTCGTGATAAACTCAGAAATATGGGGCGATTCCCCAATTTCCAGTTTGGACAAATGTTTGGGTCACGATGTCATTAGTCAAAATGGAGACAACAGAAACATAAACAGTCGTGAAAAGATGTGAGCTGAATTTGGAATTTATCTGAATGAAGCTATCCATTAGGCAGTTGGGAGCTCAAGTGAGGGCTGAATTAACCCCATGAAAGAAATTAACATAAAGGCAGAAATGGAAGACAAAGGCAAAAATAAGGTACCTAGAGGAATGATACAGATTGAAAATGGAGATATGAATATCTACTATCACTACTCATGAATATCTTTGTGGCTTTCACTTGTTTTCCAATTGGACAAACTGCTTAAGTGAGACGTTACTTATTATTTGCATGTTACTTTAAAAACATGTCAACTCCTCCATAGAGATCTGCTGAATACAGATGTTTACGTTTTCTGAGCCTTAATTATGCCCAACTTCTTCACTATGGTGCCAGGCCTAGCAAAGTGCTGGGGGCCTGAAAGATGCCCAATAAAAATGGATGAATTGAGTAAATAAGGTCTTTAGGTCAGCCAAAAACTGTTCAGATATTGTTTTAATAATACAGATGAACATCTAATATGGAGCAATCTAAATTGTTATTTACATGCTGCCTTTTCCATTTAGGAAACATTTTTCAATGGTTTGGGAACTCTGAACTTATTTTTCAGAATTTAAGAACTCACTCCAAATCAACAAGTTATGTCTGTCCATACTTCGGATGTCTGCAGAGCAGTCACAAGTAGGTAGAAAAGTACTAATAATGATTTTGAAAAATAGTAATTTTAAAAAGGAAAATACTAAAATGTTTCACCTAGAGGTCCACTCTTAGACGTTAACAATGTGAGAGATCTTCATAGGAATACTGAGGAGAGTGTTTTAAAGACTCTCATCCCTTAGAAGGAAAACCAGACGATTCTAAATGCTTATGTACTTTCTTGGTACACGCGTTATATAAATTTAGAAAATAATAATGATATTCATTCATAAACTGGTGATGAATAAGCAGAAAACATGGCGACTGAGCAGAAGAAACCATGTTTGAGGACTGAGAAAGCGAAAAGGCACAGGAAGGGAGTACTGAGGCAGGAAAAAAAAAAAAGGAGCACTAGTTTTTGGTTGTTTTGTTATTTTTCATTAACAAAGCAAAAGATATGTTAAGAGACTCAAGTTACTCAATAAGCTGAGGAAAAAGCTCAGTGGTCTGTTCATAGGATCACTTTGTAGTCAAACCTTTTTGGATAAACTTGTTCTTCTTACTACTTCCTTTTCCTTTGTCCATCCTTCTCTCTCACGCACATCTTTTTTATTAATGAGAATAGGCGGTATGGTAGTAAAGTCAAAATCAAACTGAAGAGAATGACCTAGGTTAAAAACTAACTGGAAATAAATTAATCCATTGTTACTGGCACATATTTTTCACAAAAATGTTTTTGTGTGATTGAAAACTGCATAAGTAGTCTGCCTGGATGTGGACCTTGGGATTGCCCTACTGGAAATCTTGACAGTATAAGTTTTCACAATTACAGTTTGGACTGTGAGCAGTTTTGGAGTCCAAGTTTTGGAGTCAACACTTTAGTTCTGGCTTTATTATGTGTTATCTCTGTAACTTTGGATTTCTTTTCTTAAGTGCCCTGCATCTCAGTAATCTTATCGGTAAAATGGGACTAATAAAAGGACTTAACTTCACCAAGAATGATATAAAATAGTAACAGGAAGACACTACAGAAATTGTGTCATTTTGTAGCTGCAAGTTAGGATGGTACTTACCAACTTCTCGTATTCCAAGAATATTTAACAACCTAGGTTCCACCATTAACAGAAAAACAAAAGCCTACTCCCTTCCAGAGCACTGCAGTGTCCCACCACTGGAAGCGTACCATGAACTGAAGGGTTCCTCGTTAACTTCTTTCCTTTCATGTTACACTGAAACATCCAGCGAGTCTGGGTTTCAGACTGCCACTAGCTAAGAAGGCAGTCAACAGTGTGTCACAAATCTGTCACAAATAACTAAGCAGATAACCTGTATGCAAAAAGTCTAAACTGTAATTGTATTAAACAGAATAGAAACTATCTGTAGCTTGCCTTGCAAAATCCTTTAAGTTTTAAGGAACTCTGCTTCTGCTTACTTGCTTCCTAACACAGATCTCTGAAGCAAAAACACAGAGCCATACCAGTGATCGTATCTTTTAAAATCTGGATCAGGTCCTCACACTTTCAGAAAGTGAGCAAGATGCCCTCCATGATCAAGTCAGAAAGCTATACTTTTTTGGATGCAAGATGTGCTCCATACTTAAGTCATAAAGTCATACCTTTGTTTTGGAAGATTTCTTTTTAGATCATCATCGTTTTAAAATCACACGTAAGTTCTCTCATAATTACAAATGGCACAGTTTCAGGGTCCAAAAGCAGGCCAGCTTGGAGTTTTAAGCTTACCACTCCATCACATTTGAGCTTAGGTTTGAGATTCCCTTTCATCATGATTTTACCCCCCAATACTCTGTGAATAAACTGCCTTGCTATTTACTACGCGTGTAAGCATTTCAGGTGGAATCCAGGAGGAAGATGGAGTAACTCAGTTAATATGCTTGTTTGAAAACGACTCAAGATATCTTAAACACTCCCAGGTGCTAACTGACAACCTTGCTACTTGAAGCAAGTAAGTTATTTGTTGTAGGGAGGGAGAGGAAAAGGGCCACACCCAAAGTTAAGACTTCACAGTGAAGTGAGACCAAGTTTCAGAATTTTAACTACTGCTATTTTCGGTACTCTTTTTCACGGTCCGTGACTACTTTATATTCATAACAGGCCCAAAGTCAAAGAAAATGTTCCTCTGATCCTCATCACCTAAGCTACTTCATTCAGCAGTCGGCGAGTCCAAGATGGAGAATTACCTCATCCAAAGAAAGATTTTAAGTAACTCAGGCGTAGGAGAGGGCCGAACCCAAATCATCAGGGCTTCCAAGTGACTCTGAAAGAGCGGGTCACCCCTTCTCCCCTCCCCCAAGGGGTCAGCGAGGCAAGAAGAGCCCGGCTGCATCCCCACGGCAGTTACCTGGCACAGAACGCGACCGTGTTTTGTGGACCCTTCTTTCAGTTTAGACGCCCCCTGCCTCCCCTCCCTTTGGTGTCACCTCCACCCAGGTCTCCCCCACCCCCGGCCGCCCCAGCTCCCCTGCCGCTTCCTCAGCCTCCTCTCCATCCCGCCTCCGTGCTCTCGCCGACTGCACTCATGCCTGCTTACCTTGGCCACGTAGTCTTTCACCTCATCCAGGTCCCCGTTTTTCAGGGCCCACATGAACTCCTTGTCGCACATCACTGCAGCGGGGCGGGCCGGTTGCACGGGCAGAAGACGAGGAGGCGGTGGCAACAGCAAGCGGATACCGCGGGGCCAGAGGGAGACAGGGCCGCGCGGAGCTGGAGAGGAGAGAAGGCGGGGTAGGCCGCCAGGCGGGCGAGGCAGTTGGCCGCTGTGACCGTTGGGGCGGGAGAAAGAAAGTTTTTTTGCGGCCACCGGGCCCAGCAGAGCAGGTTCCGCCTGACCGAGGAGAAGCCGGAGCGTTTGCACTTCCGGTTCACTCCCAGCTAGGACCCTCCCCCCACTTCCTCTTCCTCTTCCCCTCGGCAGAGCGCCCGCTCCCGACCCCGCCCCGGCGGCCGGCGGCCGAGGGCTCGGGGTGCGCAGGCGCGCTGTCGGGGCCGGCGGATGAATGCGGTCCGCGAGAAGTGTGCGGGGGCTTCGGGCCGGAGGAGCGGGTCAGAGAGCAAGCAGAGGGAGAGTTAAGGCATTGCAGACCGGACGGGGACGATTCTGGGCATCATAAACGGGAAGAACTTAAAAAAAAAACAAACAAACCCACAGCCTTGCAGGGCATCTTGCTCACCTTCTAAAGCGTCCCGTCCCGTAGGAATGTTTGATTTGAATTCCTTCCCTTCCCTTCGGTTTTCTTCCCCTCCGTCCCTCCTTTTCTTCTTTCTCCGTCCGCCCCTTCCTGCTCCTTCCCTCTTTTCCTCCAATATCAAGGATCCCTTGGGATCCTTCCTCCACTTCATGTCAGACTCTGCTAGACATAAAGGATATAGTTTAAAAAAAAAAAAAAAAAAAGGCATAAAACCGTCCCTGCCCTCAAGGAACGCTTCAGTCCTCCTGAGAACAAGGTAACTTCAGTGTGTTAGGACTGCGCATCATATTCTGCTGAGGGAAAAACTGCTTTTCTTCCGGATCAGCAAATGATCTTCAGGGACTAGGAATTAAGTTTGCTGCCATAGGGCAGAGCAAGCTTAACGGACCAGTGCAATTTGTGTTTTTGAAGTTTTGTGTTCCTTTGTTTTTAATGCTTTGAAGCTTCAGGACGGTACTAGTGAAACCAGTTCTACTCTTCCTTGAGTTTACCCTGGGGCACAGCCACCAGGTCAATTGTGCCTCACCCCTGGTGATCCATACATGAACATAGAGCCAATAAAACCTCTTACTGAAACTATAATATTATATAGTCTATTATTTATGACCCACTAAACAATTAAACCAAGCTACTTTACTATACTAGGCTTGCCATCTAGGAACCAGAAAACGGGCTGGAACCAGAATGTTTAGCTTTGAACACAGGACTGAGCCCTTATTAATTTTTTGTCACCTCGGGCAAATTACTTAACCCTTCTCTGTTCAGTTGTCCATCTATGTTAAATGGATATGACAATAGTGTTCAATGTATGCATATATATACATACATCTGTATAGCTATGATTTAGAAAGAGCAAATAAAGAGGATTCAAATCAAAAGAACTGCCAAATATTTAATACTACCTTGATTGTTATCCTGTTAGTTTTACTTTCTGACAACTAGAAACACGACTCTACATACCTAAAGACGATACATTCCAAGAAACAAGTCCCAAGGAAGAATTTCTTGGGTAAATCTTGGAGTTCCTATCTCTTTTCTGACTCACTTATGTGATCTTTGAGTTACATCCTGGTGACAGCTCTGGATTTATATCTCTAGCCCAGACTTCTCTTATGGGACCCATTCTTATATTTAACTTCTTACCCATTTGAATGTCTCACATTTAACATGTCCAAAATAGAATTTGGTCTCCTCTGGATACTAAACCTAGTTGTCCCCTAGACCACGCTTTCTCTGTGGATGACATCACCACCCACCCTGTTCCTAAAACCAGAAACATGGTAACAAAGATTCTCTCCTTGAACAAACTCTAACCACGCTCCTGTTGTTATTATTATTACTATTACTATTATTTCCTTTTTAGGGCCACATCTGCAGCATACAGAGGTTCCCAGGCTAGGGGTCTAATAGGAGCTGCAGCTGCCAGCCTACACCACGGCCACAGCAACGCAGGATCTGAGCCGCATCTTCCACCTCCACCACAGTGCATGGCAATGCCGGATCCTTACCCCACTGATGGAGGTCAAAGATCGAACCTGCAACCTCATGGTTAATAGTCAGATTTGTTTCCACTGCACCGCAACAGGAACTCCTTTTTTTTTTTTTTTTTTGATTTTGAGAAAATGTTTAGCTTTCTTTTAACTAGGCCTCCCTCAACCTTCATCTGGTAAGACTTGAACAACACGTGAACACAGTTCCTGACAGTTTAAGGCCACAGCCTAAAATGACCCCAGTCCACCTTAACGTGCTTGCAGGAGAAAAGTCAGGGCTGCCCAGGCTCCTGTTTGGTCCAGTCAGCACCTGAGGACAGACCCTCCCTCTCTGGGTCTCTGTAGGAGGGTGGAATCCTGACTTCGATGATTGCCACTAGCAGGCACAGCGGGCCTAATTGCTTTTATATGGACTAGTCTGCTGTAATTTTTTACTTCCCTGACGTTAAGCCCCTACTCCATGCCACTCCCTCATTCTCCGTTTCAAACACCTATTCATCTCTGCACAAATGGAAGTTCAGTTCACACTGGACCTTTTCTTCCCTATAGCTGTAGTTACTACTGCTGAAATTCTCTCCTTACCACTTTAACTAGTGTCCTGCTTTGTTCATCTTTGACAATGGGAGTCATAAATAACTCCTACAGCTCCCAACCTCTTATTTGATCAGTCAGTAAGTCCTTCAAAATATATATTAAATTGTTCACTTCCTGTCACCTTCCCTGCTGACTCCCCCAAGACCCTTCCCAGCTCTGTCATTTCTGCCCTGCTACAACAGCCTTTCAGCTAGCCTCCCCCTTTTCACGCTTACCCTTTTCCAAGTAATCCCCCACATAGACAGTTACCTTTTTATTTATTTATTTATTTAATTTTTTGTCTTTTTGCCATTTCTTGGGCCGCTCCCGCGGCATATGGAGGTTCCAAGGCCAGGGGTCGAATCGGAGCTTTTGCTGCCAGCCTCCAGAGCCACAGCAACGTGGGATCCGAGCCACGTCTGCGACCTACACCTCAGCTCATGGCAATGTCGGATCCTTAACCCACTGAGCAAGGGCAGGGATCAAACCCGCAACCTCACGGTTCATAGTCGGATTTGCTAACCACTGCGCCACGACGGGAACTCCAGTTACCTTTTTAAACATAAATCAAACATGGGTTTTTTTGTTTTGTTTTGTTTTGTTTTTGCTTTTTAGGGCGGCACCTGCTGCATATGGAAGTTCCCAGGCTAGGGGTCAAGTGGGAGCTGCAGCTGCCGGCCTATACCACAGCCACAGCAACTCTAGATCCGAGCTACATCTCCGACCTCCACCACAGCACACGGCAAGGCTTGATCCTTAATCCAAAGAGTAAGGCCAGGGATCGAACCCGCATCCTCATGCATACTATTTGGATTTGTTTCTGTTGAGCCACAATGGGAAATCCCCAAATATGATTTCTTAAGACTTTTTGTGGGTGGGGGGCACTCCTTTGGGACATGGAGGTTCCCAGGCTTGGGGTCAAATGGGAGCTGTAGCCGCCAGCCTACACCACAGCCACAGCAACGTAGGATCCAAGCCGCATCTGCAACCTACACCACAGCTCAAGGCAACGCCAGATCCTTAACCCCCTGAGCAATGCCAAGGATTGAACCTGCGTCCTCATGGATGCTCGTCAGATCCGTTAACCACTGAGCCACTATGGAAACTCCATCTTAAGACCTTTCGATAGCTTCCTACTGCATTTGGAATAAAATTCTGTTTTCTCCTCAGGGCCCTCTCTGATCTGAGCCTGAGGGTCTCTCCCTTTCATGACACTCCCCTCCCAACCCGTTACTTCTTTATTTCTCATACACGTCATCTTCTGTCAGTTTCAGAGAAAACTAAGCTTAATCCTCCCTAGGGGTGTTATGCTTGTTGCTTCATGGAATGTTCTTTTAATTTGTGCTCACTCCTGAGGTCTCAATGCAGATGTTACCTCCTCAGAGAGGCCTCCCTGACCATCCACTTTAAATAGGTCGCTCAGTCATAGCTGCCATATAGCCCACTTTTTTTAACCTCTTTCAGTTCATTTATCACCAATATTTTCATTTTTTAACCATGATTTTTTTTTAACTTACCTATTCAACAAGTATTTCCTTTTGTCTGCCATCCTAGGTACAAGAGAGAATTGCTCTTCCTGGCTTCCTTGTGGTTGGATAATGTCATGTAACTAATTTTGGCCTATTAGTTATGAGCAGAAGTAATATGAGTCACTTCCAGGCTTGCCAACGCAAGACCCTCCGGAGTTCTTTATTCCCTGTCCCAGAGCAAAGAGCAACATTCAAAACAGTGGCTGCAGTCAGTCTGGGGTCCTGTGTGACTGCAGTGAGCAGAACTCCCCTGCCAAGCCATTATGGCTAGATAGTAAAATAATAATTAATCGTTGGTTGTTTCCAGCCACTGAGATTGTGTTGATTACTGCAGGAACACTGAGCAATCTTGCACAATCTCGACTGACACAGACATTATTGTCAGAAGTGAGCTCCCTTAAATAGACGGCCTTGGTTTAGGGGCCAGGTAGTACACAACAAACGAAGTGATATCAGAAGCCATGTGGACGGTGATTCATATTCACAGGAGTGAAACGTTCGGCAAAACAATCTCCCGTGATCGTGATCGCATGGGGCTGCCTGGAAGGCAGATCATGTACCCTGTAAGCTTGTAGCTCTAGCGGAAGAGCCTGGAAAATGAAAAGCTGGTGACATGTTTTGGTAACTATTTCTTGTGTTGCAGAGCGGGCAAGTTTTTTTGGTTTTTTTGTTTTGTTTTGTTTTTTGACTTTTTGCCTTTTCTAGGGCAACTCCCGAGGCATGTGGGTCGAATCGGAGCTGTAGCCACTGGCCTACGCCAGAACCACAGCAATGCGGGATGCATGCCGCATCTGTGATCTACACCACAGCTCATGGCAATGCTGGATCCTTAATCCACTGAGCATGGCCAGGGATCGAACCCGCAACCTCATGGTTCCTAGTGGGATTCGTTAACC
The DNA here is from genome assembly GCF_016906955.1 of Phacochoerus africanus. Lineage (NCBI taxonomy): Eukaryota > Metazoa > Chordata > Mammalia > Artiodactyla > Suidae > Phacochoerus > Phacochoerus africanus. Next base: position 13,270,616 of record NC_062559.1, on the reverse strand, counting down.
GCTGTGCCATTAGGGGAACTCCCCAGGCAAGTTTTTATTTGCTTTTTTTCCCAGCTTTACTGCGGTGTGATTGACATCTAACACTGTGTCAGTGTAAGGTGTACAACATGACGATATGCTATATGCACATATTGCTAAACTATTACCTCAGCAAGGACTGTTAGTTCACACATCATCACCTCGTAGTTACTTTTTTCTTTTTTTGGTGAGAACTTTGAAGCTTTACTCTTTCAGCATCTTTCAGGTGTACAATACGGTATTCGTTAAACATAATCACTATGCTGTACATTACATTCCCCAGAACGAATTCATCTTGTAACTGAAATTTTGTGCCCTTTGACCACCTTCACCCATTTCCCCCACCTCGCAGCCCGGGTAACCACCAATCTACTCTCGGTTTCTGGAAGCTGGGCTTTTTTTGATGCCACTTATAAATGAGATCATACAGTGTTTGTCTGTCTTTGTCTGACTTATTTCACTTAGCATAATGCCACCAGGGTTCACCCATGTTGTCACAAATGATAGAATTTTCTTCTTTTTTATGGCCCATCGTATATATACATACACACACACACACACACACACATATATATATATATGTATATATAGCATGTTTCCTTTATGCATTCATCTGTCCCTGGACACTTAGGCTGTTTCTGTGTCTTGGCTGTTGTAAGTAATGCTGCAGCAAACATGAGAGTGCAAGTATCCCTTTGACCTCCTGTTTACATTTCCTTCGGATATTTCCAGAAGTAGAATTGCTGGATCATGACATAGTCCTATTTTTAATTTTCTGAGGAACCCCCATCTTTTTTTCCATGGTGCCCATGCTAATTTATTATCGTAACAGGCATTCTCTGAGTTACGGAGCGATGGTTGATTTCTTGCTTTCTTCCTTATACTTTCCTATATTTTCTAAGTTTTCTATCAACAAATATAAATTTAAGAATCAGAAAACTGAAATTACATTTACTAAGTGATATATCTAGGTGGAGAAGAACTTATGTCCAATTCCATTAAAGGAGTTGCAAGCCATTGGGATAAAAAGTGTATAAAGTGAGGTGACACGAAAGAGTAATGAGGTAGACAAAACTCTACCAGATAGTCCAACAATGTATGAATTTGCAACAAATAATTAATTCAATACATATTTATTCAGTGCCTGACACTGGGGAATTGAGGAGAAAGTGGTGGCTAAAACATGCAAGATCCCTATTCTCATGGAAATAAATATCTAATGGGGGAGATAGATAATAAACAAGTAAGTTAGTATGATAATTTAGATAATATTTTGTGCTACGAAGAGTCTAAGGAAGGGTTTTGTAATAGTAAATGTTGTTGGAAGGGGACAACATTAACCAGACAGGGTGGTGAAAGCCAGCCTCTTTGAGAGCAGAATATTAGAGTGAAGATAGAATGAGCCTCTCAGGCTTCTACAGGGAGAGCTTTCTAGGCAGAAAGAACAGCAACTGCAAAGGCCAAGACAGGTATTGGCTTGGCAGAATCAGGGATTGAGTGGGCTCAGCTACTAGGAATGTGTGAGTGAACAGTCAGGGCAAGTCCTGATATTAACATGGACTTGCTGGATGTGTTACAGAGACTTTCTTGGGAGGAAAGGCAAGTCTGACCCATAGACTGTTACCTACAAACTTTTCCAATGGGGTAAGGGCAGTGCAGTGCTAAAATGGCGCTGATATCACACAGAAAGTCTGATGTGTATGACATTCAGTTTCCCATTTCTCTTGCTTCTCTCAAGTTCTCATTTAGATCACATGCCTCATGTTATGAAGAGTTAAGACCCTCAGAGATAAACAATTTCAAGATGAGGTTTCAAGGAACCGTGTTCCTCACCAGGCCCCAATGAAGTGCTCTGAGATTCACGCGTGGTATTAGCACTGAGTTCCAGGCAGCAGGTGGTGATGCCTGACAGTCTAAGACCAAAGTTGGGCCAAGGGGCAGCATGCAGACCAGGTTGTGTGTGCATATGAGGGGGGAGGGCCATAAATCTGGGAGGTCAAGATGTTTGGGTGGGGCGCACAACTAGGCTCATCAAGTATGGCCCTAGAGTCGCCTTGGGACCTCCTCTTCAAAAGATCCAGATTCATTTTTAGAATGCGAGTCATCCGAGCTTAAATAGCCTCAACCATTTTAGGAAGATGGTGAGTTAACTTGACCAAATAGAGATGTTTAGTTTAGAAATAAGGGAAGATCCCAACTTACTACAGATGTTTCTGAGATTTACTGAGATGTCTGAATTTCTCCTTTGCTCTGAGTCATGTTTCATTTTTTTTTTTTAAGAGAAAAGGATAGTTTTATTGCTTTGCTAGGCAAAGGGGGGCAGAGCAGGCTAATGCCTTAAAGCCTGTGCTCCTTCACTTTTTTTTGTTTGTTTGTTTAATCTTTTTAGGGCTGCACCCATGGCATATGGAGGTTCCTAGGCTAGGGGTCAAATCAGAGCTGTAGCTGCTGGCCTACGCCACCGCCACAGAGATGCAGGATCTGAGCAGCATCTTTGACCTACACCAGAGCTCATGGCAACGCTGGATCCTTAACCCACTGAGTGAAGCCACAGATCGAACCTGCATCCTCATGGATGCTAGTCAGATTGGTTTCTGCTGAGCCACGATGGGAAATTCATGCTTCACTTTTTACAGTTAATTATTAGAGGGTAATTTATTGCTACTGCCTTGGTTTATAGAAACAAATATGTTGCTATCAACAAGATATAATCATGGGAAATATGCTGTTTTTCCTTTTTAATAAAATCCATACCTCTGTGGATTGCACTACTCACCTTAGGAAATACTCGAATTTTTAGGCACATCCCTAGGTTGAGATGAATACTCTCTGAGGTGTTAGCTTTGCATTCCTGAACCTAAGATAGAAAAGGCAAATGTCACACGGCCACAAGTGACAGCAATTGCTGGAATGGTTCCTTAGGGGACTAGACCTGGCAGAATGGACTAAGAAACATGATTTGGCTTGCAAAGTCTGTCGTGTTGAGTTCATGACGCAACTGATGACCTCTTAAAGGAAGAGCTGAAATCTCACTAGACTATGAAAACAATGATCTGCCTTCAAGCACAGGGATTCGTAAGTTGCCACTGCTGATTCCAGTAACAATATGGAGACAGTATAAAGTCTGATCAGGAGTTCCCGTCGTGGCGCAGTGGTTAACGAATCCGACTAGGAACCATGAGGTTGTGGGTTCGGTCCCTGCCCTTGCTCAGTGGGTTAACGATCCGGCGTTGCGGTGAGCTGTGGTGTAGGTTGCAGATGCGGCTCGGATCCCGCATTGCTGTGGCTCTGGCGTAGGCCGGTGGCTACAGCTCCGATTCGACCCCTAGCCTGGGAACCTCCATATGCTGCGGGAGCGGCCCAAGAAATGGCAACAACAACAACAACAAAAGAAAAAGACAAAAAAAAAAGTCTGATCATATGCATCAAGAATAATTTCCAAAAACGTGCTGGCAGCTGGTGGGAAATAGATTTTTCACTCAAGATGCACACATCAAACATTTATAACATTCCTGATTAAATAATCCCCAAATATCTTCTTCATGTACACTTACTAAAGAATACATATAGAGGTGAGGGAATCATATTTTATAAAATTGAAAGGTGGTTTACTAGGAAGTGCAGACAAATCGAAGCTAACGTGTGTAACTGGATAGTTGGCAGCCAGAATTTACTTTCTTGTGAATAGACTCACTCATTCTGCAGCCTCTGAAGTAGTGTTTCATGCTTCTGTTTTTGGGCAGTAACTCAGGGGAGCAATACAATGAGGGGAGAGGTAGGGGTCTCCAAGACCAGACCCTCAAAAGGCTCTTCCTCAGCCGTTGACTTGTTAACACCTTCCAATGCTCACAGCCAAAGGGCTGGGATTGTCCTTTATGCCACTCATTGCTTTATAGTTTTCCTTATGTGGTTTGTTTCCCCATCCACTACCAGAGGACAGAGCCCATGGGGAACTCAAGTTCCTTGGGAAAGCTTCAAATGCTTGGGTACTGCAGTGACTCCATGAACAAGGGTCTCAACATGGAAAGGCTCTCCATAGTAGCTGGATTATTTCTGCTAAGTTTCGAGAAACTTACCAAGGGAAAAAGAAGAGAGCCATTCAAACTTCCATGGGCTATATTTTCATAATATAAACTGTTCACGTCATCAATAACAATTTTTTATAAATGTTAAGACTAACACAAATATTATGTATCCGTCTGTATGATACATTTATGATTCTTTTCTATGCGTTGGAGTAAATTTCTGTTTCAAAGATTATAGAATTTTGTTCATTGTTCTTATTTAGATTTATTTCATGCTGTTCTTTTTCAACCACAAGTGATAAGATCGTTCCTAAGAGAAAATATGGTATTTTATTTTCTATCTTTAGGTATCATATAGTAAAAATCCTGAAACATCTCTAATATTTTTTTTTTTTCTGCTGGATTTGGGGAGTGTTCAACTGCAGTGTCATTCCATCTCTATGCTTCCAAGTATGTGCCTATGTAGATTCAGTGCCTATATGGGTAGGAGCAAGAATAACAACAGCACATGTTAGATGTGATGACTGTGTTGCTATAGGCAAATGTTTAACTGGTATGCTGTGTGACATCCTTATCAGGGAGGCCTATATAGACTAACCACAGGGGAGCAGGGTATGGGAAAGAGTTGGGAAGGAAAAGAATGATAAGAACAAAAGCCAATATTCTACTGTTTCATTGATTATCACATGCTTTTATATTATTTCATCTGATCTTCCAACTACCCTGTGCAGTTAGTTTTATTATATTATTGTGCAAATGTGGAAATGAAACAGGGAGAGATTGTGTGACTTTCCAAGGCCACCAGGGGCTGTAGGTGGAGAAGCCAAATGCCCACTGGGGCTTTAGGACTGTAGTGTTCAGAGAAGCAGGGGGCAGATAAGCTTGCACCTTGTGGCAAGAACAGGAGTTGAAGGTGTTAAATCTTAGATTCAAGTACACATAATTGAGTGTTTCAGAACAGGTTCAAAACCAAGGAGTATTTACCAAGGTTAATTCGTTCAAAGAATTTCCAGAGGGGAAGATCAGATTGCGGCTTCATCTTCCACAGTTCAAGTTTGAGGATAAGATCTGGGGCAACTGCTCAGGAAAGAATCTTGCTTCTTTAAGAACCTGAGAGCCAGAAGAAATCTATCTCTAGAGCAGGAAGAGAAAGGGCTATGGAACGAGGAAGGAAAACCGGAAATGCCTGTGAAAGTCACAGCGGTCACGTGAGGCGTTCTCGACCTGGGCATTATGGACATTTTGGGTGGGATGGTTTTTTGTGGTAGGGTGCTGTCCTGTGCACTGTTGTGCGTTCAGCACCATCCCCGGGCGCTACACACTATTTGTCTGTCACACAGCCCCTCCCCGTCTCCAGGTGTGACACTACGAAATATCCCCCAAGGGGTAAAGTCACCCTGGACAAAAACCCTTATTTAAGATGACATAGAATTAAGTAACCAAGATTTAAACTTCAAGTTTACCAATCTGCACATGAATTGTATTTCAATTTATTTATTCATTTTCACACTATTATAAAGTTTTTTTTTTCTTTTCTTTCTTTCTTTCTTTTTTTTGGCTGCCCCTTGACATATGGAGTTCCCTGGCCAGGGATCAGATCTGAGCCACAGTTGCGACCTACACTGCAGCTGCAGCAACCCTTGATCCTTTAATCCACTGTGCCAGGCAGGGGATCAAACCTGTGTCCTGATGCTTTAGAAGCATCGCAGATCCCACTGCACCACAGCAGGAACGCCTGTATTTTTAAAAGCAATCGACTTGCCAAATGTGTGCCTTTGGGGCAATCCTCTACCATGGGTAGTATCAGGGGAAAAATAACAGGTGGAAATTATGGTCTCAAGGTAAAAGATTAGAGAAAAATTGCAGCTTCTTAAGACAATAGTGGTAGGTTACTACCTGGACCAGAAATTTCCCGTCTCCTTCTTCTATATGAAATGCAAGCTGTTGGTAGGAATGTAAAATGGCCTTGATCTTGGTGTCAGCGGCTCCTTCTTTAATGTGTGGGGAGCCTCTAGTTCATATCAAACTCACTGGTCCTGAATCACAAGGGCCCAGAGCCATCCATTCTGAAGTTTCTGATGGGAGAAACTCTCATGACTGTCTCCTAGGAAAAGAAAATTAAAATACCACAAGCAATAAGATTTTGAACTCCTTCCTTGGAGGTCATGAATAGAGACCACTTAATTTTTAAAGGGCAAGAGGCTTGTAATATCACAGTTTCTGAGTGCTGAAAGAGCACAAGGATTGGTGGAGAAATATAATATGCAATGAATAATTTCCCGGTGAAGGAAAGTCCATTGATGAAAAAATAGTAACACAAATAAAGCAGTCAGTTAGTATTTTGACCAACCTTCCATTTTAGCACCAAGACTGCCATCACCACCTTGCAAGGAATTATAACAAGGAACATAAATCGTTGAGAGAACTTCCCTGCAGGAACTTGTTGAATTTTTAATACAGGGATTAAAAAATCATGCTCATCATGGAGAAATCATTAATGACCATTTCAGTGGACATTTGCCTTTAAAAACAGCATTGGAATGCTATCTTATGTTTTGGAAATTCCCTTTCTTTTTTTCTTTTTTTTGCTTTTTAGGGCCACACTCTTAGCATATGGAAGTTCCCAGGCTAGGGGTCGGATCAGAGCTACTGCTGCCAGCCTACACCACAGCCACAGCAACGCAGGATCCAGGCCATGTCGGCGACCTACACCACAGCTCACGGCAATGCCAGATTCTAACCCACGGAGTGAGGCCACGGATCAAACCTGCATCCTGGTTCGATCCCACACTGTGGAAGGAGGCAGGCCTATCCAGAACCATTGAAGAAAAAAATGCCGAATTCTTGCTACTCCGGCATCTCTCTGAGACCTAGCCTCCATCAGACTAGGGTGCCAACTGAGACCCCAAAGCCAGTGAGGAGGGGGCTGTGAGGCTGAAATTCTGAGGTGGGGACAGCTGAAGGAAGACCGAGTTAACCAGGGAAGGGGGCGGTGTGTGAGGGGTGCGAGCAAGCCATAACACGCGAGGTTCAGGGCTGACGACGGCAGTAGCGGGGACAGAGGGAGCAGGGGGTTGTCTCAGCAGGCAGGTCCTGCCTTGCGGTTTTGGGTGTTGGTATGGACTGCACAGCCCCATGTCAGTTCTTTAGTCCTTCCAGGGATTCTGGGAGTCACTCTCTACATCGTTAATAAATCCCTTTTCCTGCTGAAGTCAGCTGGAGTTGGTTTTGTTGCCTGCAACTAAGACCCCTGAGTGATACACTTATTAACTTACAAGAATCTCATTATAAGGACAGCAAGAAAAGCAGAAAAGTTGTTTTCAGCGCAAAACTCAGTAGAAGTAGCAGTACTATTAATAAATACTTTTTGAGCACTAATGCTTTGCCTGGTACTGTTCTAAGTTCACCACATGCATTAACTCGTTAAATGCTGACAACCATCCTATGAGCAAACTGGGGCCCAAAGTTATGGTCGCAGCTGGGAAAATGCAGAGGTGGGCTTTGAAGGCAAACAATGTGATGACAGGGCCGTGCTCTTAATAGTTTTCAAGTAGAGATTTGCCTAGATTGCTAAGCGGTTTCCTTTTCTGTGACTCTTTTAATTTTTTCATATTTCTTCAGGGGAGGATTCCCTATTTTTCCTTAAAACTTCAAGAAGCTTTCCCGTCCACAGTGAGGAGTAAAAGGGCTATACCACTCAGCCAGAGTCGAGTCTCCATTTGTGCACTCATTCATCCAGAGAACATTTAACATCCGTCTGAGACAGGCAGATGCCCTAAAATGGCCCCAACAAACTCTGCCACTGGGTATTCATGCACCTGCGTAATCCTCTCCCCTTAAAGGTAGGCTGGCCTGGTGACTTGCTTCCACCCAAGAGAATGCAGCACAAGTGATGAGATGTCTCTTCCACAATTAGTTTACATAAGATTGCAACTTCTGGCGTTCCTGATCTGGTGCAACAGGATTGGCAGTGTCTCTGTAGCACCGGGATGCAGGCTCAATCCCCAGCCAGGCATGACAGGTTAAAGGATTCAGTATTGCCACAGTTGCTGAGTAGGTCACAGCTGTGGTTCAAATCTGACCCTGGGCTCCTGGAACTCCATAAGCAGCCAAAAAAAAAAAAAAAAAAAACCCCAAAAAACCAAAAAATTGCAACTTCTATCTTGCTAGCAGAAATCTCTCCATTTTGTTTTGTTTTGTTTTTTTTGTCTTTTGTTGTTGTTGTTGTTGTTGTTGTTGTTGTTGTTGCTATTTCTTGGGCCACTCCTGTGGTATATGGAGGTTCCCAGGCTAGGGGTAGAATCGGAGCTGTAGCCACCGGCCTTCGCCAGAGCCACAGCAACGCGGGATCCGAGCCGCGTCTGCGACCTACACCACAGCTCATGGCAACGCCGGATCGTTAACCCACTGAGCAAGGGCAGGGACCGAACCTGCAACCTCATGGTTCCTAGTCGGATTCGTTAACCACTGCGGCACGACAGGAACTCCTCCATTTTGTTTTTGCTCGCATGCTTTGATAACGTAAGCTGCAATGGAGTAAGTTGCCATGTTGGAGAGGTCTACACGGCCAGGGACTGAAGGCAGCTTCCAGGCAACAGCCAGCTAGGAACAAGCTCTCCTTCTAACAGTGCTTAAAGAGCAGAATTCCGCCAACAACTTCATGAACTTGGAAGCAATCCCTCTCCAGTCAAGGTTTCAGATGAGACCCCAGCCCTGGCCAACACCTGATTGCAGACCTGTGAGAGACACTGAAGCACAACATCCTGGCTAAGTCATGCCCAGGATTCCTGATTCACAGAAACCAGGATATAAATGAGTGTTGCTTTAAGCTGCTGAGTTTGTGGTAATTTATTACGCAGAAAGAGATAATCGGTACAATAACTTTTATGTGTCTAGCACTTTTTCTTGGTAGACCAGGTCCCTCCCCTCATGGAAGTTTGGAAAGAAATGACCATAACTTTGGATAGTTATTAGTGCACTAAGAAAAAGAAAACATGTGATGTTATAAAGCTGTACATAGGACTATTCATAGGAAAATAAGATTAACTAAAATGAAAAATTCAGTTCCTTAGCTGCAGTAGCCACATTTCTTTTTCTATCTTTGTTTTTTCTTTCTTTCCTTCCTTCCTTCTTCTTTTCTTTTTTCTTTCTTTTCTTTCTTCCTTTCTCTCCTTCTTTCTTTATTTTTTTTGCTTTCTAGGGCTGCACCTGCAGCATATGGAGGTTCCCATGCTAGGGGTTGAATCAGAGCCACAAACCACCACAACACAGGATCCAAGCTGCTTTTGTTACCTACATCACAGCTCACAGCAATGCCAGATCCTTAATCCACTGAGTGAGATCAGGGATCGAATCTGCATCCTCATGGATCCTAGTCAGGTTCGTTAACTGCTGAGCCACAAAGGGAACTCCAGTAGTAGCCTCATTTCAAGTGTTCAATAGCCACATGGCCAAGAAGTGATCATTGGGAATAACAATGGACAAATACTTGATTAATGAAAGAAATAGGTAGATCATTTAGGAGACTACTGAAGTAGCCCAGGTAGTCCAAGTGATTACAGATTGACCTGGGGGAGGGATGGCTGTCGAGATAAATAGATAAGTGGTCTCTTAGATGTGCTGTCGATAGGACTTGATGCATTGCATGGGGAAAGGCATGAGAAAAGGTCCAGGATTTTATCTGCTATTTCGCTTTGAATAAAAGGTTGGACAGTGGTAAAGATAAACAAAGAGGAGAACAGGTTTGGAGAGCAAAAATGAGTGGCTCTCTGCTGGTCACATTAGATTTGAGATGCCTATCAAACACCCAAGTAATGAGGTAAAGGGGGCCATTCCTTAGATGGGCATCTGGAGGCTGTGCGGTCAGAGCTAGAGGTATCAACTAGAGCCATCGGCATATATATGCTACAAAAAGCCATGAAAGTGAGGGAGATTACAAATGACAGCATGGATATAGGACCGACCCCCCCCAAAGCACATCACCATTTGAAGAGAAGGAAAAAAGCAAAAGAACATTATGCATATCACACAGTCCATCTCTCCCCTTTCCACTCTTTCTTCTGTAAAGAACTAGAGTAGTAGAAACAGATTAATTTCTTTCCTTTTTTTTTTTTTTTTTGTTGTTGTTGTCTTTTTAGGGCTGCACCCACAGCATATGGAACTTCCCAGGCTAGGGGTTGAATTGGAGCTGTAGCCACCAGCCTACACCCACAGCCACAGCAACTCAGATTCAAGCCATGTCTATGACCTACATCGAAACTCACAGCAATGCTGGATCCTTTGACCCACTGAGTGAGGCCAGGGATCAAACCTGCATCCTCATGGATACTAGTTCCGTTTGCTACTGCTGAGCTGCGACCTGAACCCTGAGATTCATTTCTAAAATGGAGATTGCCTAGATTTTTGGGGAATAGTACCTATATATTATTTAAAAAACAAAACTGGGAGCTAGAAGTCGTTGTGGGAGGAAGAGAAATTAACCTATAATAAAGATCCTATTTATCATGGCGGTCTAGAAGTTCTACTGGCCAATCTCATCTTGTGCCTCTCTGCCCTGGCTCACCAGGCTCTAGTTTCTTTGGTCTGTTAGGCCTTCAAACTTTCTAGTGTTATTCACCTCAGGACCTTTGCACATGCTCCTTCCTCTGGCTGCCTCCCTCTGCTCCACCCTGGCCCTTTCTTCACCACTGTACCTATAGTAAGACTCCTTTGTTTTTTTATCTCAGCAATTTTTTTTGGTTTTCTATATATTACTTATGACAACTTAATAATATTTTACTTTTTAGTTGTCTTTCCCAATAGAGCGTAATTTTTACAAATGGAAAAACAAATGTATGCCATGTTTTACCTTTGGAGTCTTAGTCCTTGGGGACACGTATTTGTTGGATTATCCTCAGTGCCTGGGGAGAAACATTTGTCTGAGAGCATTTAGTGATTGACTGCTAGACACTTTTTTAAATTTTTAAATAGTTTTTTAAGTTTTTAAGAGGTTTTATCTTACTTAACCACTCAAGTCTATGGTGTAGATATTTTTACTCTCATTTTACAGATAAGACTACAAAGAATGAGAAAGGGCGAGTAACTTGGTAAAATGCACACAGTACCAAATGGGAGAGGCAGCATTTGAAGCCAGATCTAGGTATTCTAAAGCCAGTACAGTAGAAGGTTGCACAAATGTTGACAAAATGGAACAACATGCCAAACGACACAACGCCCCTACCACCTGCGAGGCACAGCCCAGGAGGACCGCTGGTTTAAATAGAAGCAGGGCCTGCTCTGAGTTTCAAAGGGGGCAGCTCTGTGATGGAGGAAGCAGGAGACATGGGCTGTACCATTTCACAAGAGCTGCTCCAAAACAGGAGAGGCAAGAGCGGGAATGGGGCCTTTTCTTGGAAACAGGACACAAAGGAATCAGACAAGCAAGTCATTACTAGCTCATTAGTCAGGAACCCAGCAGACTCCTTCCTGTCACCTGGAAAAAATAAAGGAACTTCAGGTATTAAAGAAATTTGATAGATAGACTCTGATTTTCAGGGAGGCAGTCATCCTCCTGCATTAATATCAAGTTTATTGTTATATATTTGTGAGATATCTTGATTTGTGTTTGTCTCTCTGTAGGTTCCATGGGGGCTTTACCCTAAGTAAAGGAAACAGCCCTGGAGTAACGGCACTAGCAGAGACCAGTAAATAGTTAATGTATTTACTATTATAACTAGTATTATTATTATGTATTACTATAATTAATATATTTACTATTATTACGAGTATTAGTTACTATTATGTATTACTATCAGCAAAAAATGATAGTAATACTAATAGGAACACACTGGACATATGCTATGCATCAGGCACTAAGTATTTCACACATATTAATTACTTCCCACAACGACTTATGAGATAAGGACAATTCTTTCATGCATTTTATAGGTGAGGAAACTGAGGCACAGAGAGGTTAAATCACTCAAGGTTACAGCTAAGAGGTGGCAGAGTTAGGAATGACCCTTGTTCTAGAGCTGCTGCTTTGGCCACGTTGCTACATCATCTCTAAATGAATGAACTCATGCACAAATGACTGTTCTAAGGGCGACAACCTGGCACCTCTGCTTTTGGACAGGAAGCGTTCTAAAGCTAGTTTCTTTTTTCTTTTTGTCTTTTTAGGACTGCATATGCAGCATATGGAAGTCCCCAGGTTACAGGTTGAATCAGAGCTATAGCCACTGGCCTATGCCGCAGCCACAGCCATGCCAGATCCGAGCCCCATCTGTGACCTACACCACAGCTCATGGCAGTGCCAGATCCTTATCCCACTCAGTGAGGCCAGGGATCAAACCTGCTTCCTCATGGATACTAGCCAGCTTCCTTTCTGCTGAGCCACAATGGGAACTCCTAAAGCTATTCTCAAAGCCAGATTTGTCTTGTGCGGATTTTTCTTTTGTCAACATCCTGTCTACCTGGCCTTTCATTAGTTCCATGAAGGAAGCAGTCTGGCTTGGCCTACAGAGAACCAGCTGCAGAAAGCAAACAGCTGGATGCAGCTGGCATAGGAGGGAGACTGGCAGGATGGGCCTGTTGCAAGTAACAGCAAACTGTGAGTAAGGAAATCCTGAGAATTTAGTTCAACAATAATGTAAAGTCAGAGGAAATGGGTGTGGGGCACCCAGCCATGTAGGTCAGAAGGAACCTACAGGTGTACATAAACAGCATTTCCTAAATACGGTTTTTTAAAAAACATGAAGATAAGAAGATACAAGAGGAAAGAAAGTCAATGATAAATCAGCATAAAGATGAACACATATGCATTTATTTCTTGGTTATAAAAAGAAAACCTTGGGAGTTCCCATAATGGCGCAGTGGAAACGAATCCAACTAGGAACCATGAGGTTGTGGGTTCGATCCCTGGCCTCGCTCAGTGGGTTAAGGATCTGGTGTTGCCGTGAGCTGTGGTGTAGGTCGCAGACGCGGCTCAGATCCCGCATTGCTATGGCTGTGGTGTAAGCCGGAGGCTACAGCTCCGATTCGACCCCCAGCCTGGGAACCTTCATATGCCACGGGTGCGGCCCTAGAAAGACAAAAAACAAACGAACAAACAAACAAAACCTTAGATTAAAGTCTATACTTAAAAATATTATAATGAGAGTACAACTAAATGTATATAGAAATATTATAAAATGTGATTGATAACCTTACTTCAATAAGAGCTGTAGTTTACAGAATAATGGCAGAGTTTAAGGTCCAATGCTTTTAAAACTCTATTTTTCTTTTTTTCTGTGACTATATTTCTATTTCCTAATCTATTACTGATACTGAGAGTTTTACCTGACTAACAACCATTTAAAATAATGTAATTTAGTCTTCCACATTACTCTGAAACCTAAATTGAAAACACATATTTCTTAAAAAGCAATTATATATTTCTGTGCTTGTTACTTTGTCCACATACATTATAAAAGTAAAGTCCTTTATGTTAGAGAAGATAATCTGAAATCATTCTTGTTAGAACAAGTGAACTAAAATAAAATGAAATGGTTAGAAACATTTAAATTTGAGCATTTTTATTGTATGTTTGGCCAACTATGAAAATTAGCATTTGAAAATTACTTCACTATGTTGACATTTTGTTATTGTTTAGCCATAAGGAAGGTAGAAATATGAAAATGTTCCGGATGGTTATATCTTATGAATAAAGTAGAAAATCACCGAAATCACAAAGCATAATTATAATGTTCATGGAGGATTTTGAGAAATATTTTTCACACATATCATTCTTATGGAAGACTTATAACAATTCTAGGAAGTTGATAACATTTCTTTTTTCATTTTAGGATTGAGAGAATAGATTCCAAGGAATAACTTACCCACCATCTAACTTAGTAGATGGTGAGCATAGAATTAGAATGCAGTTTTCTGACTTCCAACTCTGCATACTCTCCATTATATGAAGCTGCTCTGCAGAATAGTTAATGGAGTTGGATCTCAACACTGAGTTTAAGGTGATTTTAGTCTTTTCAAAAGGAGTTCCCTTGCGGCTCTGTGGGTTAAGGATCCAGTGTTGTCACTGAAGTGGCTTGAGTCACTGCTGCAGCATGGGCTTGATCCCTGGCCAGGGAAGCCCACATGCCACAGGCAGGGCCAAAAAAATTTAGTGGTTTGTAAATGGGTAGAGATGTTTAAATTTTCTCTACAGGGAAATTGTCAGAAGTGGAAAGGAGTCCTTCACAGTCCAGATGCTTGTTTCTTTCCAGGTAGAAGATGCAGAGCCATCACCAAATCCTCTCTGAGAAGCAGAAACTTTGGAGGCAGACCTAGGACCCACTTCGCAGTTCTGTCACCTCCTAGTTAAGTCACTTCGGACTAGTGAGGTCACTCTTCTAAAACGCAATTTCCTTATCTGCAGAATGTGAATGAACAAAGTACCTATATGAAAATATTTTTGATGAAGGCAAAATTAAATAGATTTTTTTTTTGCCTTTTCTAGGGCTGCTCCCGCGGCATATGGAGGTTCCCAGCCTAGGGGTTGAATTGGAGCTGTAGCCACTGGCCTACACCAGAGCCACTGCAACGTGGGATCCGAGCCGCATCTGCGACCTACACCCCAGCTCAGGGCAACGCCGGATCGTTAACCCACTGAGCAAGGTCAGGGATTGAACCTGCAACCTCATGGTTCCTAGTCAGATTTGTTAACCACTGCGCCACGACGGGAACTCCAAAAATGAGATAGGTTTATGTGAAATACCAAAAATCACATTAGGTATTTTATTAGCTATTATCTTAATGTCCCATGTTTGGAGGCTAAAATGCCCCCAAAGGAAAGGAAACACAGTGTGCAGGCAATGGTTCGATAGGTTACCCATCAAGACATGATCTCAGCAACATAGACATGATCCAAACCCAAATGGGGATGAGCATTAGTAACATGACTTTCTCTAAATTTTCTGAGGATTCTAGTTCAAATATTTTGTCCCATTTTCTCGTAAGTCAACTTTTCATTTTTTATTTTTTTACCCAGTGAATATGGTCACTATTAAGTCTCTGAAAAGAAACTCTCCCTTGATACATGGACAATAAAATGAACTGTGGCTGGTTTCTGGCTGAAAAGATGCAGAGGACAAGACACCTAAGTTGTAGGGGAGCTAGTGTGAAATTTGAGCAACTTTCAATATTGACGTTCTGGCCTCAAGCTGGGACTAGTTTGAATAACAGCTGATTTGCTCAAAGTATCACAAAGAGTTTCAGCCAGATTGAGGACAATGGATTCGTTTTTACCATAGTCAACTAGCTAGTTAGTTTTAGGAACTGGCCATTATTTGGAAATCACTGCAAGGGGTATTTTTCACGCATTGATTTGCATAAACAATCCACATATTACTTATTAATAGAAGCAATGTACACTGATGATGCCTGAAACTGGTAGTTTTTTTGGTATGGTTACTATTTTAGTCCAAAGGGCCCTTATAGTTAGTTATATCCCTAGATACTGGAGAATATGTGTTTCAGACAATGTACTATCTCTAAGAGAGCGCTAACCCTTTGGGTATGTACTGATCCATTTGGACCAGTTATCCCTGAGCCCAGGCCCCGGGATTTTGGAATGGAGGGAGTGGCATTAGGAATTTCTGGGTTGATTTGCAGTGCTATCATATGGATGAAATGCCCTGATTCTTCTTTTCCAAATAAATTCATTCTTTAGATTGGAGAACTGGATAAACTGGAAAAGCCTTCTACAGACTGAAATGGCAGGAAAGGCAATTTTTCTTTTCAGAGTGATGATTCTTTATTCTCTCATCTGTAGATAAAATGTTTTCTGGGGAAAAAAAAAAAAAAAAGGAGTTCCTGTCGTGGTGCAGTGGTTAATGAATCCAACTAGGAACCATGAGGTTGCAGGTTCGATCCCTGCCCTTGCTCAGTGGGTTAACGATCCAGTGTTGCCGTGAGCTGTGGTGTAGGTTGCAGATGTGGCTCAGATCCTGTGTTGCTGTGGCTCTGGTGTAGGCTGGCAGCTACAGCTCTGATTCGACCCCTAGCCTGGGAACCTCCATATGCCGTGGGAGCGGCCCAAGGAATGGCAAAAAGACAAAAAAAAAAAATGTTTTCTGGGAAATGGACATATTTTGTATCCATGTAGATCCCACTCACTGTTTTGTATTCACTGCTTGTCAGATTTGTCTAAAAAGACTTCACATTAGATATCTCATTCTAGCATCTTGGTGAGATTTGAGGCTGTCAGGAGAAACTATATAGCATACGGAAAATGGCTGGGAAAAATGAGGATGTTTAGTGTGGAAAAGAGAACTGAGGTTACATCATTGTCCTTGAAACAGTGCAGCGCAACCCTTTACACAGATGCAGAGAACACAATTAGAAACAATGAGAGGTAATCCTTGCGTGCAATGTATGACTTTTACATGGTGGGAAGTCTCAGGGTAGAAGTGGGCTGCTTGGAGGGGTGGCAGGCCATTAGCAATCTGTCATTGCTTAGATGACATCTTTTCAGAGGGGCTACTGAACAGGCTTTCATTCTGAGCAGATGGAATTTATTGACTTCCTAAGATTTGTTTTAACTCCCAGAATCTCTGATTTTGCACTCTTGAAGAACTAATCCTGAAAAAAGATGCCCTGAGAACTCCCCCCGTGACATGGACAAGTCCTGACTCCTGGCTGGGCTCTAGATTTCTAATCTGCAAAATGAGATGGCTGGACACCAGATCAATGGACATTCCGTGGCCCTGACACTGCGCCCAGCCTGAAATCTCAGGAAGAAAGATTAGAAGCTGCCACCGTGTTTTACCTTTTGAATATATTCTGATGTTAGTGTTGGACTGGTTCATAAAACAGTACCAACCTTCTCATTCACATTCACAAAAATTCGCTAACGTGGATAATCCAAGTTGTAAGAATAGCTTTCTCTCATAAGGAGCAATGATGGCATTTTCATTTGGAAGGAAGACAAAAATGTCATTAGAAAAATCTTGCTTTTTCCTGTCTTGGACCTTGTATAAAACTGTTTGGTTACCATCGCACCAGATGATGTTTGTAGCCTCTGCATCTTGAATGTTGTTCCTAATTCCATCATTGTTCCTAGAATAATAGATTCTAAGGCTAGAAATTTGCAATTGTTGACATAGGAAGCATCTACCTCTAGATTAGTCATCTCCTCTCAGAGTCCAGCATTGGGGGGGAATCTCAGGAGAGGCTATTGAAGGAACAGAGGCAAATTCTCTTCTACTAGTTGCAAGAGGGAATACATCTCGCAGAGCACAGAGGAGAAGGAAATCAGATTTAATGTGTATTCCACGTCTTTTCAAAGCACTTTCTCAGCAACCAGAATCACCCCTCTCCTAACAGGAATGTCCTAGTAATAGCAGTTTTTACTTAGGAAACAATGATTATTTCCAGGAGAGAGAGCTAAAAATTAGAAATCAGATTCTAGGTTTCAAGAGAACAAAAGACTCTCCACTGTATTCCTGCAAAGTAATAGAATTTGGCAGTTAGTAGGAACTCAATGATATTTTGGTGAATGAGTGAATAAATAAACAGCAGAGTGGATAATTTCACCTTTTTTTCCCATCCATACTTCTAATGGTGAGAGAGCCCCCTGCTGGAAGGATGGGTGTTATATACTGTATCTACAGGTAAGTGCAGAGTTCTGAAGATATTTCAGTTGATCAGTTCTGTTTCTAGACCAGGTCACAGAAAAAGGTCTATCTATCTTATCAGACAGAATATTGTAAAAAGCTCTGTGAAGATTTACTGTATAAAATAGGACTCAGTTTGTACAAACTGGATAATTTGTAGATCAAACAATGGACTTCAAAACAGAACCTCATATACCAAAATTTCTGGTGTGATGTCACAGACCTATAACCTGTAATATGAGACATACAAGGAGCTGCAGGCATCATCATCAAATCAAATTTATAAATTGATCTGATATACACACATATATTTATGCAAAATCACATATATAAATATTCATGCTGCATAATGACTATGCAAATAAACAATTCATGAAAATCACTTGGTGTTACTTTCTATGGACTCAACACAAGATGTTACAGTTTTTCTTCTCATTAGGTATTGAAAGTGGAAGCCAGGAGTTCCCGTCGTGGCTCGGGGGTTAACGAATCCGACTAGGAACCATGAGGTTGCAGGTTCCATCCCTGGCCTTGCTCAGTGGGTTAAGGATCTGGCATTGCTGTGAGCTGCGGTGTAGGCTGCAGACACGGCTCGGATCCTGTGTTGCTGTGGCTCTGGCATAGGCCGGTGGCTGCGGCTCCGATTGGACCCCTAGCTTGGGAACTTCCATATATGCTGCGGGAGCAGGCCAAGAAATGACCAAAAAAACCCACAAAAAACAAAAAAACAAACAAAACAAACAAACAAAAAAAACAAAGTGGGAGCTACTGATACCTTTTACCCATGAAGTTTAACACACACCCACACTCAGTCTGGAACCAACCTCTCAATTCTTAGGGTTCTTAGGCATCTGCTTCCTGTGTTTCATTTCATGGCCTCACTTCCACCCTCTGAGTATTTCTTGCGCGGCTCTGTCCTGGGTATCCTGGATGCAGGAGGGCCGAGAGACTGGGCTGAGGAAAGCAAAACCATGGGCAGCACACTTTGGGAGGTGGCTCGGAAGGGCTTGGAGAGATTGTGGCAGCAGCTCCTTTCCTGAGGCAGGGGGAGGGCTCAGTCAGAGAGTGCACTGGATCCCGGCAGCCTGGAACCTCTTGGTCCAAACGAGGAGACAGAGGCCCTTGGAGATGGTGACTAAGCTGGGGGGCCTTTCACCGGAGAGTGGAGGAAACGGGGAAGGGCTGAAAAGTATCCGGAGGTGGGTGGCAGCCAACAGGGAGAGGCCCAGGTCCCCTCACCTATTAGGAACACGTCTTGCCTCAAAAGCCCATAGGAAGAGGCCCTCACTCATCACCAAGGACCAACACCAGGGGTTTTCAAACTTGGCTGCACATTTGAATCACCTGAGGGACATTAAAGACTCCTGATGCTCCCCACGTTCAGAGCTTCTGATTTAATGGGCCCCGGGGTGTGGGCTGGGTCGTGCAAGTTTTGGAAGCGTCTTAGGCGATTGTAATGTGTAGCTGAAGCTGAGAATTACTGGTTTGTACTCTGGTGAAACAAGGAACTTCTAACCTCAGATGCACGGAGATAACAGATGCATTACTATCTCTGTTAACTTATCTTTCTCTTGCTCTATTATATCCTTTCCCTCATCACTGGGGTAGGCAAATCCATCACACCTTCCCCCCCAAAAAAGTGTACATGCCCTCATCTTTGCAACCAGAGATTGTGCCACTTTCCATGGCAAAAGGGATTTTGCAGATGTGAGGAAAGGTTTTGCTGTGAGGAAGTTCTTCTGGATTATCTAGGTAGGCCCAAGTGTAATCTCAAGGCTCCTTATAAATAAAAGGAGGAAGGAGAGTCAGAATCGGAGAAGGAGATGTGATGACAGAAGCAGAGGTGAGAGGTAATGAGACTGCTGGCTTTGGAAATGGAAGGTGAACATGAGCCAAGGAATGCTGACCAGCTCTAGAAGCAGGGAAAGACAAGAACAGATTTCTCCCTAGAACTTCCAGAAAGAACAGAGCCTGGCTGACACCTGGATTTCAGCCAAATGAGAGCCGCTTAGACCTTCTGATCTCCAGAACTAGAAGAAAATAAACTTGTGTTGTTTAAAGGTAAATTTGTGATAATTTGTTACAGCAGCAATAGGAAACAAATACAATCACCAGTCCCATTTTTCTGTACTTACTTCATCCGCCACCATAAACAAGCACTGTAAGGGGTTTACAAGACATGCTTGGATATGTGTGTGTCTTAAAGAAGGACAACCCCCAGAATGGGAAAAAGCATTTGCAAATGATGCAACTGACAAGGATTTAATCTCCAAAATATACAAACAACTCATCCGATTTAACAACAACAAAAGACAAACAACCCAATTGAAAAATGGGCAAAAGACCTAAATAGACATTTTTCCAAAGACATACAATGGCCAATAGGCACATGAAAAAATGCTCAACATCACCAATTATTACAGAAATGCAAATCAAAACTATAACGAGGTACTGCCTCACACCAGTTAGAATAGCCAGCATTAAAATATCTTCAAATAACAGGTGCTGGAAAGGATGTGGAGAAAGGGGAGCCCTTCTACACTGTTGGTGGAAATGTAAGTTGGTGCAACCACTGTGGAAAACAGTATGGAGGTTCCCCACAAAAGTAAAAATAGAACTGTCATATAATCTAGCAATTCCACTCCTAGACATATATCTGGACAAATCCATAATTCAAAAAGATACATGCACCCCTGTGTTCGTTGCAGCACTATTCACTATAGCCAAGACATGGAAACAACCTAAATGTCCATCGATAGATGAATGGATTAAGATGTGGTACATATCCACAATGGAATACTATTCAGCCATAAAAAGAACAAAATAATGCCATTTGCAGCAACATGGATGGAACTAGAGATTCTCCTAAGTGAAGTGAATCAGAAAGAAAAAGACAAATACCACATGATATCACTTATAGGTGGAATCTAAAATATGGCACAAATGAACCTCTCTATGAAAAAGAAACAGACTCGCAGATATAGAGAACAGACTTGCTGTTGCCAAGGGGAAGGGGGAGGGAGTGGGATGGACCAGGAGTTTGGGGTTAGCAGATGCAAAGTAGTACATATATTTATCTATTCATTTTTTTTTTTTATAGCCATACCTGTGGCATATGGAAGTTCTGGGACTAGGGGTTGAATTGGAACTGCAGCTGCCAGCCTATGCCACAGCCACAGCCACACGGATCAGAGTCTCCTCTGTTACCTGTGCCACAGCTTGAAGCAACGTCAGAGCCTTAATTCACTGACCAAGGCCGATGATTGAACTCACATCCTCATGGACACTATGTTGGGTTCTTAACCCACTGAGCCACAATGGGAGCTCCCAAACTCTTACGTTTAGAAAGGATAAATAGCAGGGTCCTCCTCTATAGCACAGGGAACTATAATGAACCTCCTGGGATAAACCCTGATGGAAAATAATACAAAACAAAATGTGTGTGTGTGTGTATATACATATACACGCATATATACATACATATATGTGTGTATATGACTGAGTCGCTTTGCTGAACAGCAGAAATTGGCACATTATAAATCAACTAAATTTTAATGTAAAAATTAATAATTCATAAAAAAATATACATTTTACCTAAAGGAAATAACCTAGTGTGACTGTGGAGGGTTTCCCTAAGCTTCCCAAAATCTCTAATAGAAAACAGAGCCCTTCTCTTGTTAATTTTTACAAACGTTTAAATGACCAATGCTTGCAATGAGACTTGACCCGGTTTTACTCATGCACAGCTGACCCGTGTGGGTGAATGCTGCCAGCGGCCTCAGGTTTGATGGAGGGATCATGAAGGGTTGTGAGACAGGGACTAAGGAAAGGCATAAGAAAAGGGGGAGCCAGGGAACCCCCAAACAAAGTTTCACTGCCTCACTCTTTCCCTCTCCTTCACATACGTCCCCTGTCTTCAGCTGCATGCTCATAATCAGAAGCCATGTGCAAAAGTTTTCCTCCAAGTGCAGCTGCACATGCACAGAATTTCACAGGAATGTTGGTGTGCACAGAATCATTATCCTCTTATTCAACATTTACTCTTTCTTTGGTTTTCCTGTTTCACTAAAGATAAAAATATTTCAATGAAGTTTTTTTGTGCATTGGATGGAGGGGGAATGGTTGACTACAGGTGGGGGAAGAGAGTTTGGCTTAAGTGCAAAGGATAAGAATTGTTGAAACACAATACTAGCTATATATCAGTAAGTGACAACAGATTGGGCAAAATAGAGAATTTCTTTAAAATGTCATTCCCTACGTTGAAAATATTTGTGTTTATAAACACCAGAATCAAGAGAAAATTATTGATGCTACAGGTGTGGCTCTAAAAAGCAAATAAATAGGAGTTCCCGTCGTGGCACAGTGGTTAACGAATCCGACTAGGAACCATGAGGTTGCGGGTTCGATCCCTGCCCTTGCTCAGTGGGTTAACGATCCGGTGTTGCTGTGAGCTGTGGTGTAGGTTGCAGACGCGGCTCGGATCCCGCGTTGCTGTGGCTCTGGCGAAGGCCGGTGGCTACAGCTCCGATTAGACCCCTAGCCTGGGAACCTCCATATGCCGTGGGAGCGGCCCAAGAAAGAGCAAAAAAAAAAAAAAAAAAAAAGCAAATAAATAAATAAGAAAATTATTGATGCGGAAATTAAAAGTCAATCAGATAGCTCTCCCCCTCTCCCTTTTCTTCTTTTTATTACACTTAAAGAATCATCTGAAAATGTTTCTGCGTGATGAGCTGGATAATCTTGAAACCCTCTCTCTCTCACTGAAATTTTTATTGACATAATTGTAGATTCACAAAGAGTTGCGATAAATAGTACAGAGATTCTGTGTACACATTACCCATTTCCCCCCAGTGGTAATATTTTGAAAGCCTACAGTATATCACAACCCCAGGATATTGACACTGATACAATCTATGAATCTTAATCAGATTTCCCCAGTTTTACTTACATTTTATGTGTGTGTGTTTATTTTTAAATGACGAGTCAGTTGACTCAATAGTCTGGTTCTTCTTTTACTGAGGGATTTGAAATAGCTTTTCATCACACAATGAAGTTCTTTGTATATTTTGAACTCTTTCCCCCCATATTCACCTGTTCTTCCCAATATTTTGTGATGCATTTTATTATGGTAAATGACAACGCTGCTCATTACATTCCTCTTTAAGAAATATACTGACTTTATATGTATGACTGGGTCATTTTGTTGTATAGCAGAAATTATCACAGCCTTGTAAGTTAACTACAATAAAACTTTCTAAAAAAGAAATGTACTGACGTTTTTCCACGTGTTTATTCTTCCAGATTAGCTTTAGAAATTTTTTGTCAAGTTCCTTTTTGAGTGAGATAACTTAGAACTTAGAAGATAAATTAGGAAGGATTTATATTTATCCAGTGTTGTCTTCCCAAAATCTAAATGTGTCTCTTCATTTATTTAATGTTATGTTTCCACATATGTTGTTTTTATATGTTACCACTTAGAATTGACTTTAAAAATGCAGATATATTAAAGTATAGTTGATTTGCAATGTTGTGCCAATTTCTGCTGTACAGCAAAGGGACTCAGTCATACATACAGTAGGTACAAACTATTATATTTAAAATGGATAGGTAATGAGGTCCCGCTGTATAGCACAGGGAACTGTATCCAATCTTTTGGGATATATATAAACCCTCATTTTAAAAAATAGACTTTACTTTTTAGAGCAGTTTTAGCCTCACAGCAACATTGAGTGGAAGGTACAGATTTTCCATTTCCCCCCCCCCCCCGTGCTCACACACAGGCGCCCCCCCCCCCCCGACTATCAACATCCTCACCAGAGTGGAACATTTGTTACAATCGATGAACTGACATCAACACATCATTGTCACCCAAAGTTCATAGTTTACATTAGGATTCACACTTTTTTTTTGGTCTTTTTGCCTTTTCTCGAGCCTCTCCTGTGGCATATGGAGGTTCCCAGGCTCGGGGTCAAATCGGCGCTGTAGCCGCCAGCCTACACCAGAGCCACAGCAATTCGGGATCCGAGCCGCGTCTGCGACCTACACCACAGCTCACGGCAACGCCGGATCCTTAACCCACTGAGCAAGGGCAGGGACCGAACCCGCAACCTCATGGTTCCTAGTTGGATTCGTTAATCACTGCACCACGATGGGAACTCCAGGATTCACACTTTTTGTTGTACATTCTGTGAGCTTTGACAATGGTAAGCATTTTTACTGCTCTAAAATTCCTCTATTCTCTATCTTTTCATTCCTCCCTTTCTCTTAACTCTTGGAAACCACTGAATTTTTATTCTTTCCACAGGTTCACTTTTTCTGGAATGTCATATAGTTGGGATTGTATAGTATGCAGTCTTTTCAGATGGGAATCTGCATTTGGTAATATGCACTTAAGTTTCTTCCATATCTTTCCAAGGCTTAACCATCTGTTTTTAGTGGTGGGTAATATTTCATTGTCTGGATGTGCTACAATTTATCTATTCATTCACCTGCTCAAGAACATCTTGGCTGCTTCCATGTTTTGGCAATTATGAATAAAGCTACCATAAACCTCTATGTGCAGAGTTTTGTGTGGACATAAGTTTTCCGCTCATTTGGTCCAATACCAAGGAATGCAAGGACTGGATCGTAAGGTAAGGGTGTATTTCATTTGGCAAGGAACTGCCAGACTGTCTTCCGAAGTGGCTGCACCATTCTGCATTCTTACCAGCAGTGAATGAGAGCTTCTGTTGCTCCACAGCCTCACCAGCGTTTGGTGTTGTCGGTGTCCTGGATTTTGGCCATTCTAATAGGTGTATAGCGGTTTCTGGTTTTCATTTGAATTTCTCTACTGACATATATATGGACATAAAGTATCTTTTCCTATGCTTATTTGTCATCTATATATCTTCTTTAGAGAGGTATCTGTTCAGATCTTTGATCCATTTTTTTGTTTTGCTTTCTTATTAGTGAGTTTCAAGTTCTCTATTTTGGATAACAGCCCTTTATCAGATGTGTCTTTTGCAAATATTTTCTCCCACCCTGTGGCTTGACTTACTCTCTCTCTCTCTCTTTTTTTTTTTTTGCTTTTTTAGGGCCTCATCCACTGCATGTGGAAGTTTCCAGGCTAGAGGTCGAATCAGAGCTACAACTGCCGGCTTACACCACAGCCACAGCAATGTGAGATCTGAGCCACGTCTGCAACCTACACCACAGCTCAAGGCAACGCCACATTCCCGACCCACAGAGCAAGGCCAGGGATCAAACCCACATGGTCACGGACACTAGTGGGATTCATTTCTGCTGAACCACAACGGGAACTCTCTTTTCTTATTCTCTCGACAACGTCTTTTGCAGAGCAGAAGTTTTAAATTTAAGTGAAGTCTAGCTTATCAATTAATTATTTCATAAATCCTGATTTGAAGTCATCAGTAAAGCCAAGGTCATCTAAATTTTCTCCTATATGATTTTCTGGGAGTTTTGTAGTTTTACATTTCACATCATGGTCTATGTGCAGTTTTGAGTTAATTTTTGTGAGGTGTGTAAGGTCTGTGTTTAGATTCTTTTTTTTTTTTTTCTTTTCCTCACATGTACTGGTCCAGTTATTACAGCACCACCCGATGAGAAGAATTTTTCCCCATTGTATTGCGCTTGCTCCTTTGTCAAAGATCACCGGACTGTGTGCGCTGGTCTGTCTCTAGGCTCTCTATTCTGTTCCAATGATCTGTGGGCCCATCCCTTCATCCTCAGCGCATGGTCTTGATGACTCTTGTCTGCCTATCTTCAAGCCAGGTAGAGTGTCAGTCCTCCAACTAAATCCCTATTTAAACAGCATCTTTTTAACTCATTCTTTGGGGCTCTCCCACTACACAGTTCTATCATTTGTAAATATTTGTCCCTTACTTTTCTAAATTTATACCCCTCATTTAATGTTTTTAGTTATTGCAGCTCTGTGATATTCTTAGCATCTGATAAAGCTGTTCTCTTGCAGTTACTCTAGTTTCAGATCTAGCTTCAGTCTTGGCTGTTCTTAGTCACCTTCTCAGCTCCCACCCCCTACCCCACCACACACACCTATTCCTTTTGGATTTCTACAGAAAGTAGATGTATTATTATTATTCCTTTGATTTTGAGTCTCCCATAGCAAGATGATTGTCTTGTAGCCTTAAACATTTTACTGCATGAATTTTTTTTTTTTTCTTTTTAGGGTCACACTTGTGGCATATGGAAGGTCCCAGGCTAGGGGTTGAACTTCTACCTACACCACAGCCACAGCCACAGCAATGTGGGATCCGAGCCGACTTATACCATAACTCACGGCAACGCCGGATCGATCCTTAACCCACCGAGAGAGGCCAGGGATCGAACCTGCATCCTCATGGACCAACGTCGGGTTCGTTAACTGCTGAGCCACGAAAGGAATTCCTGCATGAAAATATTTTTAAAGACCTTTTTCTGTATTAAGGTAATGAGGCAGCTGTGTGCTTTGAATTTTTTTTTTCACTTTGTCGTTTGAGTTTTTATGGACATTTTTCCATGTAAGAATGAGGAATAGGAGCTTCCTGGTGGCCTAGCAGGTTAAGGATCTAGCATTGTCACTGCCATGACTTGAGTCCTGTCCCTGGCTGGGGAACTTGTGCATGCTGCAGGGGTGGCCAAAAAAAAAAAAAGAAAAGAAAGAAAAGAATAAGGACTGGAAGGGGGCAGGGACAGTATCCTGGCCCAAAGGCAAAGGACTTGGAAACCCCTGACGGGAAGAGGAGTGTGGTGTGAATGAGGTTGGGGGAGCGAGTGGGAGTCCTTCCGGGGATGGTTTTGTTGGCTGTGGTGAAGAGTTTAGTCTTTAACTACTTTCAAAGGGAACTCATGGGAGGACTTTGAATACAGGCGAGATGGGATGTGATTTATGCTTAAATAATCATTCTGACTGCCGCATGGAGAAGGGGCTATGGAGTGGGAGATACAAATGGAGTGGAAGCAGGGCAAGTTGTTGGGAGGCGGCTACCACGGTCTAGGTTAGAAACGATGGCGGCTGGCACTAGAATGGTGGGCGTGCCATAGATAAAGGGGTACATTTCAAAGATGTTTGAGGGGTACAATCAAAAGGACTAGGTGAGGGAAAGGGAAGCATCAGGGATACTTCAGCTTTTGACTTCAGCAATTGAGTGGGTGGGGGTGGTGGTTACTGAGACAGAGTATGCGACGAGGACTAGGTTTGGGGGCAGAGAGAATAAAAAGTTCTATTTCGGGCATGGCAGTTTTGAGAGGCCTATAGACAGGCAAGTAAAGATGCCAATAATAGCAGGATATGAGGAAGAAACGTGGAGAAGCTCAGATGGGCTCTTTTAGTTTAGGATTACGTAGATGGGCCAGATGAGATTCCATGAACAAGAGTTTGGACAAAGAGAAACGCTGAGTTATCCCCAACTTTTGGATGTCAGATTAAAGAGGTATCAACAGAAAAGAAGGATAGTGAAGGAGCGGCAGGCATGTGCAGTGGCATTAGAAGCCACAAGAAAAACATGGAAAGAGAGAGGCTGGGTTTGTGTGTGTGTGTGTGTGTGTTTTATTTTTTCTGGTCTTTTTAGGGCTGCACCTGTGGCATATGGAGTTTCCCAGGCTAGGGGTCAAATCAGAGCTGTAGCTTCTGGCCTCCACCCAGCCACAGCCACATCAGATCCAAGCCAAGTCTGCGACCTACACCACATCTCACGGCAACGCTGATCCTCAACCCACTGAGAGAGGCCAGGGATTGAACCTGCATCCTCATGGGTAGTAGTCAGATTCACTTCCACTGAGCCACAGCGGGACCTCTGAGAGAGGCTGCTTTTACGAAATTCAGTAAAATAGCAATATAGAAGTGTCGAGTTTATTTCATGTAACTGAAAACCTACAGTAGGTGTGTATTTCGTCAGCCAGTGCGGGCATCCTTCCTAATGGTGAAAGTAAACATTAAAAAGGAGACAATGATGAAAACTCACTATTATTATTTACTTTTTTTCCTGAAGAATTGGCCAATAAAATTATAGAAAGGGAAAAGCTGCCATTACACAAGGTTCAAAGCCTTTCCAGTATTTTTATTTGGATCTTACTAAGTTTATTGATTAATTAAATGGAACTGACATCTTTACAAGCTTAAGCTTTTGATCCATGAACAGGGTATCTGCTTTGTTTCATACTTTCATGGACGTCAGTAGAGACATAACATTTTATTTGGGAAGGATCTGCTCA
Source organism: Phacochoerus africanus (assembly GCF_016906955.1). Taxonomy (NCBI): domain Eukaryota; kingdom Metazoa; phylum Chordata; class Mammalia; order Artiodactyla; family Suidae; genus Phacochoerus; species Phacochoerus africanus. The sequence continues at coordinate 13,242,733 of NC_062559.1, read as the reverse complement.
TTTCTAGTTAAATTTATTCTTAGGTATTTAAAAAATCATTATTGCTACCATTAACATATCTTTATTTATCAATATCTATATTGACAGACAGATGATCTTTAAAATATATAATACACATTTAAATGATTATGCACAGAAAGATTAAACTAGAAATGAGCAGAATCTTCCTGAAGAAAGCATGCGTGCTCTCTCTCCACATTTATGTGCATGGATTTATGTTATATTCATCCATATACATGCATATAGATATACGGATTCTGATGTACATCCACAGTCATTCATTCATATACATACATACATATGTGTATATGTACCTACACACACACACACAGCCCCTCTGTTCAATACTTAAGTCAATGTCTGGATGAGATTTTTATCTGTCTGATAACAGTCTTTGTCCTCTTCCCTTCCCTCACTGTAACATGTCACATCTGAATTTCGAGGGTGTTCCTTGAGCTGCCGACACGCGGAGAGAAGCTGTGAAGACAGTTTCTCTTGTAAGCCTCTCCGCATGAAGGGTCTGAGCAGGGAGGGAAGCCTGTGATGGGTCCTTAAGGGGAGGAGAGTGTGGTCATCAGACGGCTCCTATCATATTTTCAGTCATCACTGAAATTTGAGCAGAAATCTTAAGAGCCCTATGAACGGAGACACTAAAGTATGTTTTAATTTTAATTCAACGTTCCTTTGAAATTCCATTTCTTTGGTAACACTTTTTTTTTTCCTCTCTCTTTAATAAAACCTCATTTCCAGAACAACTAAATGACTATAGTTCTTCAAATGATTTCTTTCCAAAGCCTTATGGGGAATGTTTTTAATAAACACTAAAAAGTATGGTTCTATTTTTAAGCTCTTACCTCTGGTGTCTGAACGGTTCCTATGAGCTTTCTAATGGTCTGTTTAGTCTAATTCAATACAAAATCAGAAATCAATTAAACAAAGCTTTTCCTTAAAAAGGGTAAAAAAGATGCTTGGTTTAAAATGCATGTAACCTTTAACATATTTCATAATATTTGGATAGTTTAATAAAATGATAGCACATTAAAATAGCATTTGACATATATATTTTGATCATGTTATGTATTAATAATATAGTTAGCTGCTTCTTTTCTGTACAAAACCATTACTGCATTTGTTTTGAGTTTCAAACCACAGTGGGATTAAATATTGTCCTCTCCTGGAACTTTCACTTCATAAGTCAATCCTCTGAAAGAATAAATAAATATGTAGGTAGGAGGCAAGATGAACACAGTATAAAGGACAGGATCAATGGTGAGATCTGATGTCTTCTGAATATTGCTCTAAGCCAGTTCATTAAGCTACAGAATTAAAATTATATTCAGAAACTCAATAGCAAATGAATTTATGAATTATGTTGTTGGAAAACTTTAAAAGCTCAAATGGTTTATGAAAAAAAATGATAGAGGAACTCAACTTAACTTGATTAGAGATGCAGTCATTGTGGCTTAATTTCCAAGTGATCACACGCTGTCAAGAGCACCCTCAAGGCAGAGGGTGAAGGGGCAATGGGACTAGGGATTGTAGATGTGATACACTCTGATGAGGGAAAGAAAAATGAGTATATCCAGACATTTTATCCTTCATCTTTTTTTTTTTTTTGGTCTTTTTTTCCCCATTTCTTGGGCCGCTCCCATGGCATATGGAGGTTCCCAGGCTAAGGGTCGAATCGGAGCTGTAGCCGTCAGCCTAAACCAGAGCCACAGCAACATGTGATCCGAGCCTCATCTGCAACCTACACCACAGCTCACGGCAACGCCGGATCATTAGCCCACTGAGCAAGGCCAGGGATTGAACCCGCAACCTCATGGTTCCTAGTCGGATTCGTCAACCACTGAGCCATGACGGGAACTCCTATCCTTCATCTTTGTACTACTTGGTTTGGGTCTGTGTCTGATGCCACTATCACTGGTCCAAGTTACTTTTTTTTTTTTTTTAAATACCCATGGCATATGGAGGTTCCCAGGCTAGGGGTCGAATCAGAGCTACAGCTACCAGCCTACACCACAGCCACAGACACTTGGGTTCTTAGCTGTGTCTGCAACCTATACCATGGCTCACGGCAATGCTGGATCCTAAACCCACTGAACGAGGACAGGGATCGAATCGGCATCCTCATGGATACTAGACAGATTCGTTACCACTGAGCCACAACGGGAACAAAAATTTCTTAAGTGAATTCGATGTTGTGTCAGAAAGTGGGAATGGGACTGCTTGATGCCACCAGGAAACCCAAGGGAATATTTTCAGTCCTCTAGGAAGGGTGGAGTATTGTAGAATGTTCCCTTTCTATACTCCAGGCAAATCTTCAATTTTTATAAGGCTGGATTTTGCCTAAATTGTCTAAGACTAAGAAAAGTTCTAAATCAAAGGATTCTCCCATTAACCTCTTGGAGAAACAAGAGAGTATGTGTGACTCAGTGTAACTCATGACTGCAGAGGAAAAGTCGGTCCAAAGTGAGTAACATCTTTCTCGTTCATGCTTCCTCATACCCCAAGGTTTGGGATGTTGCATAGGTAATAGCCACTGCAGTACAACAGAAACTTATTTTACCAAGATGCACCCCCTTAAGTTGTTCACTGTCTTATATGGGCTGGGTTTGCAATGCGCCTAAAAGATTATAATAGTAACATTTTGGCTCACTGAGCACAAATCCCCGTAAGAAATATAATATGAAAACATTTAAAATATTTTCAGAATGAACAAAATGTGACACAGAGACATGAAGTGAGCACATGCTTTGGGGAAAAATGGTGCTTATAGACTTGTTTGCTTGATACAGGGTTGCCACAAACTTTTAATTTATAAAAAATGCAGTAACTGCAAAGTGTAATAAAATGAGCTATGCCTGTAGGAATAAATCTAGAGCCAGATATCAGCACTTCATGTTTATAGGTCTTATATAACTATAATCCAAATCAAATTTACAAACTTATTATATAAAACCTATAAGACCAATAGAGCCCAACTCTACAATACTTGTTTAATGCTGGCTTGTTAAAAACTAAATTACTTTTCATGTACAACCACTATGGAAAACAGTATGGAGGTACCTCAGAAAAGTAAACATAGAATTACCACATGACCCAGAAATCCCACTCTTGGGCGTATATTGGGACAAAACTTTCATTAAAAAAGATACATGCACCCGTATGCTCACTGCAGCACTATTCACAATAGCCAAGACATGGAAACAACCTAAATCTCCATTGACAGATGAATGGATTGAGAAGATGTGGTATATATACACAATGGAATACTACTCAGCCATAAAAAGAACAAAATCATGCCATTTGCAGCAACATGGATGGAACTCGAGACCCTCATACTAAGTGAAGTAAGTCAGAAAGAGAAAGACAAATACCATATGATATCACTTGTATCTGGAATCTAATATACAGCACAAATAAACTTTTTCACAGAGAAGAAACTCACGGACTTGGAGAGCAGACTTGTGGTTGCTAAGGGGGAGGGAGAGGGAGTGGGATGGACTGGGAATTGGGGGTTAGTAGATGCAAACTGTTGCATTTGAAGTGGATAAGCAATGAGATCCAGCTGTCTAGCACAGGGAACTATGTCTAGTCACTTGTAATGGAACATGATGGAGGATAACAAAAGAAAAAGAATGTGCGTATACACACACACACACACACACACGACTCAGTCACTTTGCTGTACGGTAGAAATTGACAGAAGACTGTAAACCAACTATAATGGAAAAAATAAAAATCATAAAATAAGAAAGTTACCTTTTATTACGTGAAGAGGTACTTTGTAGCTACCACCTGTTACGGAAAAATGGGTCCTTTCATGATCATGCTCTGTCTTCCTGTGAATTTGGGAAACACTGGAAAGACCAGGGCTGTTGAGGCTCAGTAACCTTGGACTTGAATCCTTGCTCTACCAGTTTTGTATGTGGCCTTGGGGAAGTCATCGAATCTTTCTGGGCCTCTAGTTCTCTATCTGTAGAGATGGCCTTCACTTATTCAACACACAGTACTTAGCTGATGTTGTCCTAGATGCTGAGGATGTAGCTATGAGCGAGCTGAGTACGTGCCTTTACAGAGCTCGCAGTGTAGTCAGGGTGGAGAATGGAGGGAGAAAAAATACACATAAGGTAATTTCACACAGTGATAAGTGGTATGAATAATATAGGACAATGGGATAGAAAGGCAGAGTTGGTACTTTAGCCAGGGGTAAATCTCTCTGGTGATATGTGGTCTTTGAGTAGATTAAACAAATGGTGAGAAAAAACGGAAGTGTGATAAGCCAGGAGATGAGAGAATGAGCTTGTTGTCCCTGAGGGGCTTGGAAAACTAGTGTGATTGGAGCACAGAGGAGGAAATGATGGGGTCTACCTTGCAGGGTTGTTCAGGGATTACATGAGCTAAGGACAGGAAGCGCCCAGCACAGAGTATCCAGGCAACAAACAGCAAGTGTTACCTGTATTACAGGTTATAAATGCACATTTTGTAATTTAAAGAGTTAATCTGTTCCCAAAAGGAAAGCTTTGTTTATCTCACAGAGATTCATTTCCCTTTAGAAATAAGGAGAGAAGCTAGCACGTTGACTTTCAGTAATCTGCTTTGCTGACGTTCATTCTCTGTAAAATTTTTCTCTGTGACGTCTATGGTGTATTCTCAACAATCTCATGATACACATTATTCATACCATCATAGGACCTTTGCTCATTTATTAAAGCTGGCGATACTTTAGAGGTCATCCGGCCTCACTCATGTTTCTAATAAGCAAGATACAGACCAAGGAGGGGATGTGATTCAAGACAACAGAATCAGTGGCAGAGCTTGTACAAGATCCAGGTTCCTGGGCTCTTAATTGTCTCTTTTTTATTATCTTAATTTATTCCCTGTTTCTACTATCCCTCCCTCATCATACCCTGGCTTTTTGTTTCTACTATGATTAGCAAAATGATACTTAGGTATGATTAGGGTTGTGCACAAGCCAGGGCCATGACCAGAAATTTAAAGGCTTGTAGGCAGATGACATCACTGTTATGGACTAAATGTTTACATCCTCCTCAAATTCATGTGTTGAAGCCTTAATCCCACATATGATGGTATTTGGAGGTAGAGACTTGGGGAAGTGATTAGGATTAGTTGAGGTCATGAGGATTGAGTCTTCATGAAGGAATTAATACCCCATAGGAAGAGACCAAAGAGCTTGCATGCTCTGTCTCTGCCATGCGAGGATACAGCAAGAAGGTAGCCATCTATATGCCAAGAAGAGAGCTGCACCAGAAGCTGAACGGGACAGTACCTGATCTTAGACTTTCCAACGTCTACTGTTCAAGCCACCCAGCCTATAGTATTTTGTTACAGCAGCCCAAGTAGATGAAGGCAGGCCTTTTCATTGTGACTTTGGGATATGCTACACTGTTGGATATTTACTAGGGTGAGAAAGAATAAAGCAGTAGGCTGGTAGGCCCAAGAATTTTGACTGATACAATTATTTTTTTGTTATTACTTAATGCATTTATTACGTTTATAGTTGTACAATGATCCTCACAATCCAATTTTATAGGATTTCCATCCCACAACCCCAGCGACGGATACAATTAGAGGAATTTTCTTGGCCAAGCGTGCTAAAGTTTCCTGTCTTGGTGAACTGTCAATCTCCAAATTTAAAAAATCTGCTTTAAAACTGGTCACTATTGATTTTATGATGTGAAGGCAAATGTTGGAGATCTAAAAGAAAAATAGAATCGAACAAAAGGATATTAGGGGAACTTACAAGGTCTTTGATGACTTGTCCCATTCTGATGAAATACATCAATGCCAGAGAATCGTTGTTGAAATAGATGGCCTTGATATATGCTAAAATGTAGGACTGTTTCGTGCTTGTAATTGAGAAGAGGATCTTTTGCCAGTAATTCTGTTCATGATGTATGAGTCAGAGGAGAATACAATTCTCTTCTAAAGCTATGCTAAAGATAAAATGCCGACACTGGGGGGAAAAGGCTTTGTCAGTAAATAAATACAACACAGACACAAAGAATTGATGTATATGGTAATAATTGCACTCTATTACTTTTACAAAGTCCTCTGGCTTACTGATGCTTAAGAAAATATACTACTAAATAGCCCCTTGAAAGGGATGGAGTAGTTGAGATATTGCTTTTCAAAATTTAGACTCAAGGGCTCTCTACAGATTTAAAGATGCCTGAGTGTGTAGGACCAAATTCCTAACAAATGAAAAATAAAAGCAGTTTATGTGCATGCACTGGTTGACAATTGCACATTCTGTTTTTGTATCCTATTACATGTGCGAATTTGTAGAATATGTGTAGTAATCCTTCATTATTGGGATAATGGGAAAGACATATGGAGTTGAAGATGCCTACATGCTAATCTTTTTTTTTTTTTTTTTTCTTTTTAGGGATGCTCATATGGCATATGAAAGTTCTTGGGCTAGAGGTTGAATCAGAACGGTAGCTGCAGGCCTGTGCCGCAGTCACAGCAACGGGGCATCTGAGCTTCCTCTGCAACCTACACCGCAGCTTGGGGCAGCACCAGATCCTTAACCCACTGAGTGAAGCCAGACATCAAACCCATATCCTCATGGATATGAGTCAGATTCTTAACCCCGGAGCCACAATGGGAACTCCTTCTACATGCTAATCTTTGATGTTTTAATCTTCAAAATAGGAGGAGTAATAACACCAACAGCTCAGGGTTGTCCTAAGAGTTAAATGAAATAACGTGTGTGAAATGTGGCCTAAAAAACACATTAAACCGGGAGTAGAAACCCAAAAAGTTATTTCATTTCCAAACCGGAAAATGCAACACAAAGGAAATAACAAGTTGCTTTTGTCTTTTTGTCACCAATAATAAGTGAAGAAGGGGTGGCTAGTAAGCAGTGGGTATGTGAATGGAAGAAAAGGAATCCAGTGACTAAACTGTTTGAAGGAAGTTGGCTTGTGTTCTCATCACCCAGAGCCAGGGCAGAAAAGCTTAACCAGCGGAGAAATTAGTTGCCTTCTAGGAAGCCAATTTGGAAGGAGAGCTAGGGACTCTGCACAAGGAAGTGGGGAGCAGTGGAATCTTTTTACCTGCTTCCTAAGTGAGGGCAGCCTGAAACACTGCTGCTGCGGTGCACTGGGCAGGCCTGTCACAGCTGAGACCATTCAGGTCTAAGCAAAGGAGGGCTGCCTGTGGGGAGGGGTGGCTGGTGCAGCGGGCAGGACACAGCTTCCATCAGCATTCCCACTCCCAACCCCCAATCCAGAGATCTTAGTCAAAACACTGGCTGGCTCTGCAAATAAAGCCTTAAGACAAGTCTTCATTCCATTCCATTCAGGTTGCTTGTAAGCCTTTTCTATTTAGAACTTTGGGAGCTGTCATTCTTTTTTTTTTTTTTTCTGTCTTTTGCCTTTTCTAGGGCCACTCCTGCGGCATATGGAGGTTCCCAGGCTAGGAGTCGAATTGGAGCTGCAGCCACCGGCCTACACCACAGCCACAGCAACACGGGATCCGAGCTGCGTCTGCGACCTATACCACACAGCTCACGGCAACACCGGATCGTTAACCCACTGAGCAAGGCCAGGGATCAAACCCGCAACCTCATGGTTCCTAGTAGGATTTGTTAACCACTGAGCTACTACGGGAACTCCTGGCAGCTGTCATTCTTTTCTGCTCTGTTTTAGAAGAAAAACGACTAATTTTCTCTATATTTATTTAGGGTTTATCTTTTTCACCGGATGATAAGCTCCATAGGATGTGCTTTTGTCAGTTTGTTTTCCCACTGTGTCCTCACAGCCTGGGTCAGTGCCTGGCACATAATAGGTGCGCATTAAATAGACAAGGACTGACTATGCATCACCAAGTAAATAAGAAGAATGGGTAAATAAGGAAGGGGTGGGGCCTTGGAGAGCTAACATTTCCTGCCTCATTTGCATTAGTTTTTTTACAGCATCAGGTTTGATCCTTCAAACTACCCTGGAGATTGATGTAACTGTCTTGTTTAGTAAATGAGAAAATGGAAATTTGGAGAATTTATCAACCTTATGTCTGGCCTCACACCTGGGAAATGATGTAGAATTTGGAAGGGATTTGATCGATGCCAAAATTCACAATCCTCTGACTGCCAAGGTCCCCCTGCACAGCAGGGATGGGACCCTGAGGAGCAGAAGACCTAGATTCTATTCTAAAGGGGCCCCCAGGCAACTCCGAAGCCAATTGCGGTTCTTGGGAAGAGGAGAACTGAATTTTCTGTTTGTTATTAAGGAAAGCTCATGTTTGTTTGAACTGCTTGCAGTGTTCCCGGTGAATTAGGACCGTGGATAAACATACTTAGCAGGACCTGAGACTCCGTAAGTAGGGACTTAATAAGTGTTTACAGCACAAATGAAGGAGAAAAGCAAAAGAAAGAGAGAAAGGGTAAACCAACCGGGAGGGGCCAGTTTTAACCTGAAGGCCACCAGGAAGAGCATGGCTAGCAGCAGGGACCTGGGAGGAAATCATGAAGATGGGGAATTAGAACAAGCCCTGAGCCTGGGAGAAAGAGAAGGAAATGAGAGGCAAGGCAAACACATTTAAAGCCCACGCAAAAAGATTCCTGTGCCTTCTCTCGAGCTCTCTAAACAACAATAATGTGTTTCTTCAGGTCATTAGATAATCTATTTTAAAAAACCAAACCAAACTGTTGCCTTTGGAAAGTCAATGAGGCTTTTTAGAGTGAGTTGTCCTGGCATCAGGAAAGGAATTTCTAGGAGCCTTCTGGTGCCTGGAATGGGATGAGTGCAAAGGTTCCTGGTGCTGTGATGAGAATGTTCATTACAAGCTTTACTTATTTTTTTATTTGTTTTTTGTCTTTTGTCTTTGTTGTTGTTGTTGCTATTTCTTGGGCCGCTCCCGCGGCACATGGAGGTTCCCAGGCTAGGGGTTGAATCGGAGCTGTAGCCACCGGCCTACGCCAGAGCCACAGCAACGCGGGATCCGAGCCACATCTGCGACCTACACCACAGCTCACGGCAACGCCAGATTGTTAACCCATTGAGCAAGGGCAGGGACCGAACCTGCAACCTCATGGTTCCTAGTCAGATTCGTTAACCACTGCGCCACGACGGGAACTCCTACAAGCTTTATTGATTCACGTTTACTCAATAGGCAAGATGTTTGCTATTGACTGTGGCTACACTAAGGCCCTCCTCACCCAACCCTGGCAGGTCAGGATAAGGAAGCTTCATAGTTTCCTGATAAAGGAAATAGGCCCTGGGAGTTCCCATCGTGGTTCAGTAGAAATGAATCTGACTGGCATCCATGAGGATGCAGGCTCCATCCCTGGCCTTGCTCGGTGGGTTAAGGATCCGGCGTTGCTGTACCTGTGTCTGTGACCAGCAGCTACAGCTCCAATTCGACCCCTAGCCTGGGAACTTGCACATGCTGCAGGTGCGGCCCCAAAAAAGGAAAAAAAAAAAAAAAAGGAAATAGGCCCCTAGGCAATATTAATATTGCTAAGAGAAGCAGGTGTGCTGGGGTTGTCCTCTGACCTTTGAGTGATTGATATCTTGCAGACCCACGCTCCACTCCTTGGTCCCGTTCTCAGAGGCAGAATCCTGACATGAAAGGAGCAGGGGCCTTATCCGTCCATCTGCCCTTCTTCCCTTCCTGCGAAGGTGAGGAAGGTGCTGTCCCTTAATGGCTCAGGCATCTGCTCAGCAATTCCCTGCTCTGGCCTCCCTGGACCAGGGGAGGTGAAGAAAGAACTTGGCGCCTCACCAAACCTTAACTGCAAGGTATTTTCCACTAGTTATTATTAATTCTCTTGAAATGGTTCCATGCATTTAAATATGAGAGAACCCAGTACCTGGGAAGTGTGATTTATCCAACTTGGAACCAGAAATGATATTGATATTTACAATAGCTACTTAGTAGCCCTGTCCACTTTTCTTGGAAAACCAGCAATAGCCTAGTTTGTTGCATAATATCAAGATGGATTGATTCTTATTATTCGTCTTAGTGACTTTTGCTGGCTACTATATAACTAATTAAGAAGCATTTTTCATACAGTGATTAAACATATGGGATTTAGAATCAGGCTGGTCTCAAATCATGGCTTGATTATTTTCTAGCTCAGTGGGCTTCGGGAAATTAACCTTACAACCTCAGTTTCCTCATTTGTAAAATGAGCATAGGAGCTGTAATTTTCTAGATTGTTATGCAGGTTAAGTGAATTAAACCATGTGAGGCACTTAGTTTAAAAAGGTCTATCACATATTAAGTTTTATTTAAAGAATACTAGATATTTGCATGATAGCAAGACGTACATTTTCCACATTTTGACATTTCTGGATTGGGATGTGTCTTAAAACCTTGCCAAAGGGACTCTCCAGCTGCTAGGCAGAGAGCCTGACAAGTTACCATTGCTTTCCTGTGCTCATGTGCCCACTTTGCCAGATACAGAAGGTTTCTGTTGTGGCTCAGTGGGTCAAGAACCCAACATAGTGTCCGTGAGGATAAGGGTTCGATTCCTGACCATGTTCAGTGGGTTAAGGATCTGGCGCTGCCAAAGCTTCAGTGTAGGTCACATATGAGGCTCGGATCTGGTGTTGCTGTGACTGTGGCATAGGCTGCAGCTGCAGCTCCGATTCAGTCCTTAGCATGGGAACTTCCATATGCTGCAGATGCAGCTGTAAAAAGGAAAAAAACAAAACAAAAAACAGAAGGTAGATGTTGATCTCAGTTGAGTGAGTGCCACTGGTAGTACCACGGGTGCTATACCATATAAATCAAATTTGGAAGTGTAATCGTAAGAATCACCAAAATGATTATGAAACAAACTGCATCATAGTGCAGCATAGAAATAAAAAGTTACTGTTTCAATAGAAGACTACCTTTTACATTCAGGAAATGCAATTAGAGACATCAGAGAAGGCCAAGTTTTTGAGAATATATCATAGATTTTCAAAGCTAGGAAAATGGTGCATATACCAATTTTGGGAAGATCTATCACTCAAGATCAGAACATCAGATAAAATATTTTAGCCAACTTTCAAGACAAGCAGTCTAAATTCCAGTGATATGTAGGTCCATTAAAAAAATCCTATAAGTATAATCAAATCAGAAATGTAGACAAAAATTCCTGGTTCTTTGATATGCTTTTAAATTATATTACTAATCCGAGAATTGCTATACCTGGCCAGACAAGAGACTTGAGCAAAGAAAATTAGAATATCTTTATGACCCCAAAGTGAACTATTTATTACACTTTGTAAATGAAGCTTAGAGTCAAATTTTGATGGTTATACTGATCCTAGAGAAGAAAGTGGTATGTGAGGATATGAACAAATAAAACCTTTGTGTATGTATATATGTACATTATGGTGTTTGGTTTTTCTGGAAGAGCATCCGTAATTGATGCGTTCTGCAATATCTTTGAATCGAGGGAACATAATATAATCAAGATGAACAAAAACTTCACGTTGGCTATGGGAACACCTTTTTGGAGTGTGTGCCCAGCTCAGAGTGCCTCCCTGGCAGCAGTTTTCAACTGAACCCCATTCCTCTGGCCTCCGTTGATCAGAGCAGACATGTACCCCCCTGGTTCAAGTTGATCCAGCGTCCCTTCCCCAGAAATCTGGAATTGAGGCATAGAGCAGGAGTCTCTGAACTTGGGAGAGATGACGGCATGCTAAACACACAGTGCCTCAGAGAGGGCTGCCATACCAAGAAAGATAACCAGGCAGGCTGCTGAGGAAACTTTGTCGCTTGTGACTTTCCATTTCTCAGTTCCCATCCTTCTCAGGCTGGCTGATTCTAGTCCTGTGTCCCTTGAGCCATTTCTGTATTGCTAAGTTCGCCCTGGTTTCCTTAGGTTTGTCCAGGTTGTTTACTACTATCTTCAACTAGAAGAGCCCTAACCGAGCCGTTGGTCTAGTGACAGACTCAGCCCACAGCATTTCATTGCCGTGGTCTGGGTCGCACAGCTGGCCATCCCAGGCTCTGGCAGCCTCAGCAGGGCTCCATCCAAATACCTTTCTTTTGGCCCATTACTCTGTAAAACATGTTACCATTTTCTACAAGGTCTTGGATGTAAAAGACTGGAAAGCACTGGTTTCAGGTATGTTTTAGGTCAAATCAGCACTGGGAACAATGATACGCTGATGTGCCAGAGGCAAATGGACTTCTTATAGCATAACAGTTAGAGCCAGAAGAAAGCATATTTCCCTCTATTAGTGCTTCTCGTTGCCCTCGTTTTTATCCTGCTTCACCAGCCATGCCTTTTCAGGCTCCTTTGCTTATGTCCCCTCTGAAGGATTGGGTTTTGAGGGAAGTTTAAGAGCTCTCTTCCCTTTCCAAACTTTCTCCCTAGATGGATCTCATCAATTTCTGGGGATTCAAATACCGCTGAAATACTGAGGACCAAATCCGTGCCCCTGTTCTGATCCCTCATGAAACCCACACTTGTGGATCCAGCTGCCTGCCTGACTTTTCCACCTGAATGTAGCACAGAGATGGCAGGATGAGTTCAGGATGGATTCTTGCCACTTCCTGAAGATCTTCTTAACCTCAGTAAAATCTCAGTAAAATCTTAATCTCAGATCTTCTTCATTTATAAAATAAATAACTTTACTTACTTTTTTTTTTTCATCTTGTCTTTTAGGGCTGCACCTGCGGCATATGGAAGTTCCCAAGCTAGGGGTTAAATCAGACCTGCAGCTGCCAGCCTACACCACACCCACAGCAACGTGGGATCCTTAACCCACTGATTGAGATCAGGGATTGAACCTGCCTCCTCTTGAATACTAGTCGGGTTTGTAACTCGCTGAGCCACAACAGGAACTCCGAAAAACGCCATGGTCTTTCCTCAGTTTTAGTCTTTGTACATGCTGTTTTCTCAAACTTAGATTCTCTTTTTCTCTATGTATGAACATAATTCTTTTATCTTTTGGGTCTCAGCTCAAGTGACATTTCTTTAGAAAGGTCTTCCTTGACTAAGATACGATTCTCCTTGTTATTCTAAATGTAAGCTTCTTGCTTATTTCCATATGGCTTAAAAATAACATACAATTATTAAACTATTTTATTTATTTGACTTTTTTCTTCGTTTTCTCTTGTAATTGCAAGCTCCCTGATTCAGTGTCAACATCTATCTTGTGTGTTTTTCTACCTCTAGCACCTATTACTGTGCTTGGCTCAATTTGCTTTATGAATAAATAAGACGTCTGGAGAAATTAGTTTATGTAAAGGCAGTGGATCATCAATCTTTTCCTTTCTGTTAGTAAGACATTATCTAATCATTTGAATGACATTAAAAGCTGTAGTAACACCCCATTGTTCATAGCAGCACTGTTTTCAATAGTCAAGACATGGAAGAAGCCTAAATGTCCAACGACAGATGACTGGATAAAAAAGATGTGGTACACACACACACACAATGGAATGCTACTCTGCCATAAAAAAGAATGAAATAGTGCCATTTGCAGCAACATGTACGGCCCTGGAGCATATCATACCAAGTGAAGTTAAGTTAGAGAAAGACAAATATCATATGATATTACTTATATGTAGAATCTAAAAAAAAAATTATACAAAGGAACTTATTTATAAACAGAAATAGACTCATAGACATAGGAAACAAACACGGTTACCAAAGGGGAAAGCAGAGGGGGAGGGATAAATTAGGAATTTGGGATTAACAGACACATAATACTATATATAAAATAAATAACAAGGACTTATTGTATAGCACAAGGAACTATATTCAGTATCTTATAATAACCTACAATGGAAAAGAATCTGAAAAAGAATACATATGTGTATATAATACATGCATATTCAACACGTGTATATACTACATAACTGAATCACTTTGCTGTACACCTGAAACATTGTAAATCAACTGTATTTCAATAAATATAAACAATTCAACAGATGCAGAAAAAAGCATTCAATAAAATTCAATACTCATTGATGACTATAAACCTTGTCATACTAGGAAAATAAGCATTGAAAAAAAGCAGCGGTAAAATTTGAGTTAAAGAAAATTTGCTGTTTATAAACAGCAAAGCAGCAGATAGAAGAATATCTGTAAATACTGCGTTTTAGAGGCCTCTGAAACCTGAGGTGGTTGACATCAGACTTATGGAGCTGGCCCCATGAAACAATATTCTTATATTGCCACAAAATTTCCCTTGTATTATTTTTGGCTGCTCGTGGCATATTTCATTAAAAAAGAAATATGTTTTCCTTGAGATTTCTTGTGGAACTGACAAAACACTGCAACTTTTTTTGCAATTGCTCAACTTCTGTTTACTTTTTTTTCCCAAAGAATATAGAGAGGAAGTAGAAGCTTATTAATTGCTGCGACATTTCTTTCTAGTATATTTCAAGCCCAGGTGTTGAAGTGAGCATGTGTCAGGTTTTAGTCATTGGTACTTTTGTTTTCACAGGGCATATTGCTGTTTTGTGCCTCTGGGTATCAGATATTCCTCTTCTCTCTCAGTTCTGCTTTTTTAAAAGTCATTCATTCTGCGATTTTATGAAGTATGAGATTCATAAAAGATTTTTCTTCCTGGACACTGCAATTCATGAAGAAAATTCTCTTCAGTGATGTTTAGGGAAAAGCAGAATTTACCCTAGGGTTATCAATAGCAGGAGTTCTTTATTCTATTATGAGCCCCTGATTCTTTTGAACATTTAATCAAAGCTGTGAAATCATTGCATAGAGAAATGCATCTACATGCTTACACATCTATTTTGGATGTGCATTTCTAGTTAATGGACTGGCTGAAGGCCATTCATGACTCTTAAATTAGAAACAACTGTTTACCATGCTCTGCTATAGACCCTGGGAAATTCCTTAAATTTCCACCCATTAATCTGACAAATCAAGCATTTTTGGTGGCAAAGACACACGTAAGGCCAGAACACCAGGGTTCAATTTTTCTCACTTCTCAAAGTAAGAGTTAAGGGACTTCCTTCATCATGAGATTAAGCCTCTAGTATTGAGAGGTACATTATATAATGTCTACCATTGCTAGAGCATTCTCTGAGTGCCAACAACTGTGCAGAGCATCTCAAAGTATTTTTTGGTATAATATACTTAGAGATAGATAAAACCATTCTTAGAGGTATAAGCAAAATAGCAGAACAAATTCCATAGCCAGAAGAGCATGGGATTAGGCTAGCAGGCAGAACTGCTTCTCCTCTGAGTGGTTCATATTCCTCTTAGTTCATTCAACAAATATCTCCTAAGAGTGTGGAATGGAATTTGTACTATGCTGGAGTATTTGGCTATCACCGAAAAATAGCGGACATAGATCATGTCTTCAAAGAACTCATGGTGCCTTTAGGAAGATAAGACAAAACAATTTATTAGCTTAGGTACTGGGCTCCTTGCTCTGAATGACACCAAAACAAGTTAGACCTATTCTTGTCCTCAAAAAAGCTATGATCTGGAGTTCCTGTCGTGGCGCGGGGGAAACGAACCCGACCAGGAACCATGAAGTTGTGGGTTCAATCCCTGGCTTCACTCAGTGGGTTAAGGATCCGGCGTTGCCGTGAGCTGTGGTATAGGTCACAGACATGGCTCAGATCTGGTGATGCTGTGGCTCTGGAGTAGGCCGGCAGCTACAGTTCTGATTAGACCCCTAGCCTGGGAACCTCCATATGCTGTGGGTGTAGCCCTAAAAAGGACAAAAGACAAAGACAAAAACAAAACCAAAAACAAAACAGCTATGATCTGCTTAGAGGCTATTGAAAGTAGACATGTGGCATTGACACAGAGGCAGCTAAAATGGATGTTGGAAGAATGGAATGAACGGAATGAGACATGCTTGATGGAAAAGTGAGAGATGGAGGGTGGCCGCGTGGACCTCTATGCTTGCTCTCTGCTGAGTTCTCGGGGGAACTATAGGGACCACACTCGTAGGAGACAGAATGTCTCTATCAATCCCCTGACCCCGGGACCCTTGAGTATAAGGCCTGAGCCCTATTTGTTTTTTAAAACATGTTTTCACGTCTCAGCACAGGATTTGCCCAAGAGAAGGTGCTCAGTAAACATTGGCTGCATGGAGTTGGAGACAAAACAAAAAATAGCATCCCTAAGACAAAAACCACTGCTTCCACCAAGAAAGAAACTTAATAGCCTCTTTGCATGCTGTCGTCCTAAATGCTAACCAAGGAATTACTTTGGTCCTTGACCACGAGTGCTTGACAGCCCAGCATGGACACACTAAGTGAGACACAGGTAATGCTTTATGCACATGACGGGCATAATACACGTCTCCTTATTTTGCGAAGACATAAGCCTTCTCCTTGGAAACCGTAAAAAGGAGGACCTCTAGTTATCTCTATTTCTATAACTATGTTTGTTTGTTTGCTTTTTGCTTTTTAGGGCTGCACCCATGGCATATGCAGGTTTCCAGAATAGGGGTCGAATCAGAACTACAGCTGCCGGCCTTCGCCACAGCCACAGCCACGCCAGATCCGAGCCAGGTCTGCGACCTCCACCACAGCTCCCGGCAACACTGAGCAGGGCCAGGGATTCAACTCACATCCTCATGGATACTAGTCGGATTCATTTCTTCTGCGCCACAGCAGGAGCTCCCGAACGCTGGTTTGTTTTGTGTTTTTCCCTCTTTGGCACACGAGGACTCGGCTGATGATCCTCTAAAAACTGCTTTGCTTGCGAGCTGTTGTAAATTACCTTATACACGGACCAACTTTTATTATGCAGATATAACACTGTGATAGATATTGCTGCTATTTGTCCTTTGTCATAATTTCTAGTAATTTTTTTCATTATTGGCAATGCTTACATAATCACATACTAACACCCACAGGAATGAATCACCTTTCATCTTGAAGAATTACGGCATGCCTACTGAAAATGTGCCTTATGATGCAGACACTAAGTTTTAAATTATCTCCTGAGAGTCCTACAGCCAGAGGTCAAAATTAAAAATGAATCCATTTAAATTCTTTTCTTTATTTAAATAATGGGGCAAGAAGGATTGAGACATGCTCTTAGGAAGCACATAAGTCATTTATTCACAACCTAGATGAAATAGAAATCTTCCAGGAAGTTCCTGTCATGGCTCAGGGGTAACAAGCCTGGCTAGTATTCATGAGGATGCACGTTCAATTCCTGGCCTCGCTTAGTGGGTTAAGGATCCGACACTGCCGTGAGCTGTGGTGTAGGTCGCAGACGCAGCTCTGATTTGACCCCTAGCCTGGGAACTTCCATATGCCGCAGGTGTGGCTCTAAACAAAACCAAAAAAAGAAAAAAAAAAAGTCTCCTATGTGGCAGGAGGATTCATAAATACCGTCAGCCAGTAAACCCTCTTCCCCCCAACACTGTGACCAGCAGGAGGGACGAAGATCGGCAGGTCTGCTTAGATTCTAGGTAACTTTCCAAAGCAATCATTTTGCCTTTTATCCATTTCCATGAACCTGGCTGTGCTGTCTAGTTTTCTCCCATTGAGAGCTCAGTCCACATCCCAGCAAGAACTTAGCCAATATTTCTGTAGGAGTCGGCGGGGGGGAGGGGCGCTATGTAGTTATGTTTACGATTTAATCCTTCTTTTCTTCTTTTTTCCCCCTTCATGGCTTCTCCTCCCTTTTCTGCTTTCTCGTCCTGTGTCTTTGTTCCCATTTCTCTCCTCTCTCTCTCTCTCTCTCTCTCTCGACTCTTTATCCGTGTCTCTTTATGCCTCCTGTCACTTTTGTTCCATCCACCTTTCTCTTCATGTATTTATTACATGCTATCATGTGCCAGGCCCTGGGTTAGAGGCTGGAGATGATGAAGAAGGCAGGTTATGCTTTCCAGAGTTCTCAGTCTAACAAGGTGGGCTTGAGTGGAGCGGACTGGTTGGGAAAAGTAATAAAAGCAATTCTTAGAGGTTGACATGAGCGGTTGTAACAGCACCAAGAAGAATTTAACATTGTCTGAAAAGGTCAGGATGGAGTGAAATGTGAACTAAGTCTTGAAGAATAAGCAGGGGTTGTTTCAGGTGAACAGTGGGAGCGGGGTGCGGGGGGGGGGAGGGGCGGTGGTGAGCAGGAGAGAGGCCATTCCAGAGGGCAGAGCATGCGCTAAGGTGGCAGGTGAGAAACTATCAAACGTTGTGGAAACAGCAAATGGGACATATATTTCGTCCACTTAGAAACAGAGCTGGAGGGTGCATCACAGAGCAGGGGCACCTCCAAGGCAATAGGAATCCCTGGTGCCACCCCCATGTCAGTCCTGGGCAACTGCTGCTTTAGGTTTGGGTTCGGTTTTCTCCCAACAACCACTCTGAAATATATGTAATGAAGCCGTCCTCCCCCTCAGTCTGGGTCAATGGTGTGGGGCTGAGGGGAGCGCCCCCTATTTCTCCCGCCAGAAAGGTTTAGACTCTCTCTTAAACTGAAAGTAGAAGCGGACCATTGGAGATATGAAGGCAGCCAATACACTTTTCCACTCTCCTTTCCATGGAATTCAGAACCAATGGAGAGAGAGAGAGAAAGAATCAGGCAGACGGAATTCCCAATACTGGCCCCCTTAGTAGTAAAGGCTAGTTTGGAGCCTGTGGCTTAAACCTCTGGCAATCCCAAACTTCTTGGTTCTCTTATCCCAGAGCTGGGATGTTCGCCCAACCCTGAGGAGGTGGAGGATCAGCCCAGAGTTCTTTGCAGGCAGGCAGAGGAATGGGCCAAGGAGGCCGGAGTACTCACCAATCATAGAAGTCATTCCACCCACGATGGGGTAAAGTGGGTGAGTGTGGGGAGTGGTCGTGAGCTGTACTGATGATGCTCCATGGAAACCTGAAGCCAGGTAATAGCAGGTGGCCCCTGCCAAGCCCAAGTCTAATTTGCCGCCTCTCTTCCTCGCCTGAAGAAATGGACCCTTGGGTGAGAAGCATGTGTGAAAGGTGGTCTTGTGACCATGAATTTTTTTTTTTTTAAGGGCCACGCTTGTAGCAAATGGAGGTTCCCAGGCTAGGGGTCGAATCGGAGCTGTAGCTGCCAGCCAATGCCACAGCTCACGGCCATGCTGGATCCTTAACCCACTGAGCAAGGCCAGAGATTGAACCTGTGTCCTCACGATGCCAGTCAGATTCCTTAACCGCTGAGCCATGATGGGAAGTCCTGACCGTGTTTCTTTGACTCCCTGACATGAATTGGTGTGCCAAGCAGATGCAGTGTTTATAAACAATGTCGTGACCTTCCTCCTTAGCAGACAGGTAACATGTTGACCTCCCAGGAATCTCCTAGATTTACGACTCTAGATCATTGCATTCTGTTAAAATTAGCAGATTTGAGAAACACTAGGATTGTGGTTCCAAAAGTGTGACAGACCCAAGTCTCCAGAAGAAATCTAGACTCGAGCACAAGACTGAAGATGTGTGGCAGTGTGACTTTTTGGGTAGGGTATAAATTTGGAAAGAAAGTTCTCAAATTGTTGCTGAGATTTCAGGGGTCTGTTCAAGACAGTCTGTTCTGATGATACTCAACCGTGTGCTGTTAAGCCAACAACTCTCCTCTCTCCAGCTCTCAAGGACTCTTTTGCTTTCCTTCTGATGTAGATTTTGTTGGGGTTCTGTATTCTTTCTTTTTTGCTTTTAAGGGCTGTACCCGCGGCATATGGAGGTTCCCAGGCTGGGGTTGAATTAGAGCTACACCTGCTGGCCTACACCACAGCAACAGCAACATGGGATCAGAGCCGCATCAGTGACCTACACCACAGCTCATGGCAACGCCAGATCCCTGACCCAGGAAACCCACATCCTCGCGGATATTAGTCAGATTCACTTCCTCCGTGCCACAGTGGAAACTTCTCGTGTTCTTTCAAGATGAAGACAGTGACTGTGCATTAGCGTCAAGATGCCTGCATTTTAGTGCCCTTGGTTTTGTTTCTCTTTTTGGGTTTTGGTGGTCTTGTTTTTGTTTTTGTTTTGTCTTATTGCCATTTCTTGGGCCACTCCTGCGGCTTATGGAGGTTCCCAGGATAGGGGTCCAATCGGAGCCTACGCCAGAGCCACAGCAACACGGGATCCGAGCCTCGTCTGCAACCTACACCACAGCTCACGGCAACGCCAGATCCTTATCCCACTGAGCAAGGCCAGGGATGGAACCCTCAACCTCATGGTTCCTAGTCGGATTCGTTAACTACTGCGCCACGACGGGAATGCCAAGATTTACATTTTAATTAGTAAGGAGCTGTAATCTGTTAGCACACCATGCCTTTAATAGCTACAGAGGCATGCCTGGAGGGGAAGACGGACTGGTTTTCCAAAGGGGCGTACCGGTGTCGAGAAAATGTACTGAGACCCTAACATTACCTCTCTGCTTATACGACCTTGACTATTGTGACTCCGCTGTTGCTGCCAGGTTTACCCACAGTCTCCACTTTGCATCCTTGCTCCTGCCCAGAGTAAGCATTTGGGGCTCATTGCCTCCCAGCTTTCCTTGTTCCCACTTCTCGTCAAAGACAGTCAATCTCTAGTGTTAGTGAGCATAGCAGTCACGGGATGTTTGCTCAGAATGCAGATGCCTGGGCTGCCCCTTAGAGAGTCTGATGTGTCAAGTATGTGACGTGGCCCAGGAATCTCACTTTGAACCAGCATCCCCAGTGACTGCGAGGAAGGAGGGCCACGCCCTTACTCCAAAACATGCTGCCAAGTAAGATGCTCCGAGCCCCGCTTCTGCTTACTCCAGTGTGTGGCCTCGGTCCACGTCCAATTTTTGTCCTCATGACCTTCATTTAGGTGCCAGAAACCTGAAGGGACTGGGCTTCTCTAGCCCAAGATAAGATGCGTTCTGTGATGCACGTTAAGGAGGAGAATCAAGTTGGCCAAGGGCTTAAGCGGCCATCTAATTATGTCATTAACGCACACTTTCTGTAAGCTTAGAAATTTATGGAAGAGTTCAGCTCAGTCCATTTCAACTGAGAGTTCTTCTCAGGCTCTGTGCTTCATGATGGGGATCCAGCTATCTGAGACCTTAGGGTTTAAAGGGGGCACTGGGAGAGTCTTGTTTTTTTCCCTTCTAGGCAGTCTGCCAAGAAGTTGGTTGCCTTCGGTGGTTGCGTTGTCCATGATGTGATTTTTTTGATTTGACGAGTAGTTGGAAATGTGGTCTACAGACCTTTCTTGGAGACACTCTCTGGACCACCTGCATCTGTTTAGGGATATTCTCCCAGAGGTATCAAGCCTGATGGAACTGCAGCAGTGACCTCCAGCTCAGGGAAAATTACTACTAGTCATCTTGCTTCAAGGGACCCTCTTGAATTTTTCTTTCTTTTTTTTTGCTTTATTTTTAGGGCCACACCCAAGGCATATGGAGGTTCCCAGACTAGAGGTCAAACTGGAGTTGCAGCTGCTGGCCTACATCACAGCCACAGCAACATGGGATCTGAGCTGTGTCTGCGAACTACACTACAGCTCACAGCAAGGCCAGATCCTTAATCCCCTGAGCAGGGCCAGGGATCAAACCCATGTCTTCATGGATACTAGTTGGATTCATTTCTGCTGTGCCACAGTGGGAACTCCCTTATTACTTCTGAAGATAGTACTAATCACAGGACTGCTGAGATTCTAGAAATGTTTGTAATTTCATTTTCTTGTTTTCTGGTATTCTTTTCATTGATTATATATATTGCTATTTAACTATTCTCATGCTACTGAATTTTTCTAGAATAGTCTTTCACCTAACATTATTCATTTTTGGTGTTAAATGAGTTTTAGAAACTCTAAAGTTTACCATTCTGTCATTGTCTTTCTAATACATCTATCTTTTTAAGTGTGCTTAATTTATAATATTCTACCTTTCTTATTCACTTTTTAAGCTTTAATTTTATCTGTTTAATTTGATCATCTGATAGCTATGACTTTTTGTAAACAGTGAAATTGCATTTGGGGTGACTCCTTCGCATTTCTGTTTGGTGTAGGAAATTACTTTTGAGTTAGACAGATTCATTGTACCAGTTTTTATGACTTGCTTTGTCATCATCTCAGCTCCCCATTTATATTTTATTTATAAGAAGCATGTTTCACTCAAGAGCTGTCTGAAATCCAAACTGTTCACTGTTTGTTGCCCTCAGGGAAGTTTTATGAGAAGCTAGTCTGTTTAGGCGGGTGTTGGCATGGCGCTAGCACGCCAGCTGTTTTCAGTATAGACTGGGCTACAAGGTGGTGTGACCGGAGGTCAGTAACTTGAAATTCCTGAAACTGTCATTTTTATTTAAAAAAAATCTGTGCCTCAGGAAAAGGCATACGGTATGCAATATTAAAATTATTATTATTGTTATTGTTTATGGTGGGCGAGGAATGTTTATTAACTTCCTCTCTGTCCTTTGGAGGAACATAAAGCAAGCTTCATTGCGCAACCCTTGTGTCATAGACTGAAGTGACCTGGATTAATGTTTAAGGCTGTTTTACTTACAACAGTTTGGGCCCTTATCCAAAGACCTGGGGAAAAGTCTGTTCCCATGGTCCCCAAAATGTTGATATCAATTCCCTCACTTACAAGGATGTTGGCCATAGTTTAGTACAAGAATCCTGTTTGCAAGCAAAAGAAACACAAACAATAATTTGACTTAAAGAGTAGGGAGAACAGAACAGTTGAAAGTTCCATGAAGTCTGTGGGCAGGAACCCCAGATCCAGGGCACTTAGGTGTCCCATGGAGCCCTAAGTCTGGTCCGGAATCTCTCGGCCACAGTGGCCTCTATGGTGCCAGCTCCGGCTCTTCGTTGCTTACGGGTCTCCATTTATCCACAAAGTAATTTTTAGACCCACTTCTGTCCATTTCCTGGTCTGGTGAAATCTCTAAACTGACTTCATCTTCCATATTTGAAAGAAAATAGGAAGCTGGATTTTGAAGACAAATACTTAATCACTTTGGATAAATCATGTCTTTACCTTTGCACGGACGCTTGTTACTAAGGATTTATGGATACTCATGTGTCCTGTTCTCCTACTTAAGGGAGAAATGATAGCTTTACTTTAATAAATCTGCCTTCTGTTACAACCATTAACCTATCAATGAGTAAATGTGTTCTTTTTTTCAATTTTTTATTTTTTGCATACTCAGCATCTTTATCTCCTTCTTTAGGTAAAAGTGTCTATATTAGGATTCTCCAGAGAAACAGAACCTGTAGGATACTGCTCTCTCTCCCATCTCTATCTTTTTCTTGAGAGAGATTTTAACTGTTTCTTATAACAGTCGGAGGCCAGCAAGTCCAAAAAATTGTCAGGTAGCAGCAAGCTGGAGACCCTAGAAATAGCTGCTGTTTCAGCTTGAGACTGAAGACAATCTTCAGGTAGAACTGCCTCTTTCTTGGGAGTGGGGAGAGGCAGGGAATGGAGACAACATCAGTTTTTGTTTTTTTCCTTCCGTAGGTCTTCAACTGATTGGATGGGGCCCACCCACGTGATGGAGGATAATTTACTTTACTCACAGTAGGCTGATTAAAGTGCTCATCCTTTCTAAAAAACATCTTAATAGAAACATCTAGACTAGTGCTTGACCAAATATCTGGGTACCATGGCCTAGCCAATTTGACATATAAAATTAGCTATTAAATACTCCATCTTACTTTGGGAGGACTGCTATCCTGAGCCTTTGTCCATGTGCTTCAGACAGGGCCGACCTCATTTCTGGTCCCAAGGGTGAGCAGCATGTGATACAGGCTCAGCCAGTCATAGCATAAATTTACCCCGGTCACAGGGACTGCTTCAAGGATGGACAACAATCAAACCTAGACCAATGAGAGCCCTTCCTCAACAAGGCATTGTCTCATTCTCAGAGTCTGAGTGCGAAGGCCCCATAAGCTTAGAGCTGCAGGGGCCATCTCTGCTCCACATGGGGGAAACTTGCTTGGAAATTAAGCCAACCCAGGGGAAAGAAAGCAGGGCTGAGAGGTGGACAACAAGAGATCACTTCTTGTAGGCATTATATAAACATTCTTTGAAAACCTGATGTCAGCTACCTTCATCCATGGATTTTTTTTTAAGTTATATAAGCTAATATATTCCTTGTTTTACTAAAGTGAGTTTAATCTGAGTTTCTGTCACTTGCAATTGCATTACTTCTGATTAATACATGATCTGCCAGGCAATGTTCTAGGTGCTTCCCAGAAACAGCTGCTTTCAACAACTTTAGTTCTTTCTTTTCATATTTATCGCCACATAGCTAAACAATATGCTTCTCTGATCTTTTTTTATTGTTTGATTTTAGTCAGTAGTGATTGATTTCCTGTTACTGTGAGGGATTCCCTCCTTCCTCTCCAATTCTCCCTTCCTCCCTTCCAATCCCTCTGTAGTTACAGTACAATGTTTAGTTAAATTACTACTTAAGAGTGCCGTGATTCTGATTTGGGCCAACATCACCTAACTTTGTATGACATAAACAGTCCAAATCTTCTAAAAAGGTAAGGATGGAAAAATAATTTATGAAGAATCATACAGATTCTTTACAATATATCAGGTGCACTTAAAGAGAACGGAGAACGTGTACACCGTTCTAAGGCTTGAATTTGCTGTAGGCCAGGAAGGGAGGAAACATTTGCTGATGTCTGTCTGTGCCACACCTCATATTTTATTGGTTGTATTTTGATGCTTACAATAACCCTGTGATTTGTATTCTTTTCTTTTTCATAGATGAGAAAATTGAGTGTCAGAGATCATCATCCATGTGAAGCAAAAAAAGGTGTCATCATCCTTTTGAATAATATGGGAGTGATGCACGAACTCATAAACAGAAGGTAAATCCAGCACTTTCAGCATTGATGGGAAATGACTTCTGATGTCATTCGGAGGTACTTTCATGCCCCCTTCAGCATATGAGCTCTGGCAGCTGCATCCCTGAAGAGTGGGCTCCTGAGCCTTACCAGTGATGGCTTTGCTAGGCTCCTGGTTTTTCATTTTGCTGTGTTTTTAAAAGTTTCCTATCCACAAATTAATCACTGTGATGCACCACACTAACAAACGGAAGAATAAAAACTATGTAATCATCTCAATAGATGCATTAAAAAGCTTCTGACAACATTCACACTCATTTTTAATAAAATCTCTCCAGAAAGTGGACATAGAGGGAATCTACCTCAGAGATGTAATAAAAGCCATGTGCAAACCCACAGCTAACACCACACTCAGTGGTGAAAAGCTGAAAATATTTCCTCTACGATCAGGAAGAGGACAAGGATGGCCACTCACACCACTCTCATTCGACATAGTTTTGGATGTCCTGGCCATGGCAATCAAAGAAAAAGAAATAAAAGGAATCCAAATTGGAAAAGGAGTTCCTGTGGTGGCCCAGTGGTAATGAACCTGACTAGTATCCAAATTGGAAAAGAAGAAGTAAAATGTCACTGTTGCAGATGACATGATGCTATACAGAAAAAATCCTAAAGATGCTACCAGGAAACTATTAGAGCCTATCAATGAATTAGGTAAAGTTGCAGGATACAACATTAATATACAGAAATCTCTTGCATTCCTATACACTAACAATGAAAGGTCAAAAAGAGAAATTATGGAAACAGTACCATTTACCATCACATCAAAAAGAATAAAATACCTAGAAATAGGAGTTTCCTTGGTGGCACAGTGGGTTAAGGATACATCATTGTCACTGCTGTGGCTCAGTCACAACTGTAGCAGGGGTTTGACTTCTGGCCCTGGAAGGTCTGCAGTATCATGGGTGCAGCAAAACAAAAACAAAAACAAAACAAAAACCCCAAAACCTAGAGACAAAAGACCTGTACTCTGAAAACTATGAGATGCTGATAAAAGAAATAAAATATAGCACAAATAGATGGAAAGATATACCATGATCCTGGGTTGGAAGAATCAATATTGTCAACGTGATTATACTACCCAAGGAAATCTACAGATTTAATGTAATCTCTGTCAAATTACTAATGGCATTTTTCACAGAAATAGAACAAAAAAAATTTAATTTGTATGGAAACACAAAAAACCCTGAATAGCCAAATCAATCCTGTAAAAGAAAAATGGAACTGGAGGAATAAGGCTCCCTGACTTTAGACTATACTACAAAGCCACAGTCATCAAAACAGTATGGTACTGGCACAAAAACAGAAATATAGGTCAGTGGAATAGGATAAAAAGCCCAGAGGTAAACTCATGCACTTATGGTCAACTAATCTATGACAAAAGGAGGTGAGAACAGTGGAAAAAAGATAATCTCTTTAATAAGTGGTGCTGGGAAAACTAGACAGCTACATGTAAAAGAATGCTATGAGAACATTCTCTGACACCATACACAAAAATAAACCCTAAATACATTAAAGACATAAGCATAAGACCAGATACTATAAAGCTCCAAGAGGAAAACATAAACAGAACACTCTCTGACATAAACTGTAGCAGTATCTTTTTTTGATCCACCTCCTAGAGTAATAAAAATGAAAATAAATCAATGGGACCTAATTCAACTTAAAACCTCTGCACGACAAATGAAACCATAAATAAATGAAAAGACAACCCACAGAACAGGAGAACACATTGGCAAATTGAAGAGACTAACAGGGATTAATCTCCGAAGTAAACAATTACCTCATGTAGCTTTCTATCAAAAAACCCAAACAACCCAATTAAAAAATGAGCAGAATATATAAATAGGTATTTCTCCAAAGAAAACAGACATGTGGACAAAAAGCACATGAAAAGATGTTCAACATCACTAATTACTGAAAAAATGCAAATCAAAACTACAATGAATTATCTCCTCACACCAGTCTGAATGGCTATCATCAAAGAGTCTATTACTGTTTAATAAATGCTGGTGAGAGTGTGGAGAAAAGGGAATCTTCCTGAACTGTTGGTGGGACTGTAAATTGGTGCAACCACTATAGAGAACAATACGCAGGTTCTTTAAAAAACTAAATATAGAACTACCACATGATCCAGCAATCGCACTTCTGGGCATATACCTGGAAAAAAAACCATAATTCAAAAAGATATATGCACCCCAATGTTCACTGCTGCACTATTTACAATAGCTAAAACATGGAAAAAACCCGAATGTCTATCAACAGAGGAATCAATAAAGCAGATGTGGTCCATATATACAATGGACTGTTACTCAGCCATAAAAAAGAATGAAATAATACCATCAGCAGCACATGGATGGACATAGAGATCATCATACTAAGTTATGTCAGACAAAGACAAATACCGGGTGATATCACTTGTGTGTGGAATTGAATAAAATGATATAAAAGAACTCCTTTATAAAATCGAAACAAACTCACAGATTTCAAACTCAAGCTTATGGTTAACAAAGGGAACACCATGGAGTGGGGGATAAATTGGGAGGATGGGATTAACACATACACACTACTATTCACAAAATAGATTAAGTAACGGGGACCGACTGTACAGCACACGAGGTCCACCCAATGTTCTATGACACCGTATGTGGGGAAACAATGGATACACGTGTATGTGTAGCTGATTCACTTTGCTGCTCACCTGAAACTAATACAACACTGTCAATCAACTCCACTCCAATAAAATGTTTAAAAAATCAAAAGATTAAATAACCTCATAAATACAATGGAAAGTATAACGGTGACAGTGTTTCAAATGAGGGCCTTCAAGCACTGTGAGATGGTGGGAGGATGGGTTTGATTGCGTGAGGGAGATCAGCCAAGGTTGGTTTGGACTAAAACTCTAAATCGGAAATGATACATGGAGGGAATATCCCATTTCCTCCAGCCTGGGACCCTCTGCTTTATCTGGGGGAGGTGGTTTAGCAAGGAAAGACTCGAACCTGTACCCAGAGCCACCTCCCTCTCATACTCCCTTTCCCTTACGCCTACAGTGTACAAAAAGGTAATGTTTTGTTTTTTATTTTTTTGCCTCATGTAGGACACCTGTTTTTATTCAGTAGTATTCGGTAACTTTGCAAGAGAAAAGAAACTCAGCATGCCTCCGGCATCTATCTGTTCTTTCAAATGAGATAAAACTCTAATGCTTTAATACTGATTGAGCCCCTGTGAGATCTTCCGCCTGTCGTCTGTGATATAAGCACTCACCTAGGGCAGGAGAGGGTATTTTTCCCTCCCGTGAAGGGTGGAAAAGATGAAAAGAAGTTCTATAAGAATCCAAAGCAAGACTAAACTTCTAATCCCTCTCTTGCCTGGAAAGGGGGAGAGGTGTAAAAATACAACATGGCCTTCTCTGTTGTCTGAACCCCTGAGGCCAGCCCTCAAGGGCTGAGGGTAGGCTGTGGGCTTCCAGGCCTGCATCGTCAAAAGCTGACCCCAGGAAGACACAGATGAACGTGGCCAAAGGGCCAAGGAGGGATCCCTGGTGTGAACAGGGAGATGAAGTACTAGATAGACCCCCCACCCCCACCCTGCTCCGTACATGGGGAGGGGGGGCAGAATTCGGGAGAAGTCCCAGAGGACATCTTAACTTTGGAGCACTTTTGACCCACCGCCACCGTGGCCCCACTGGGCATCTGTGTCAGCTGGGACTCAGAATCCCTGTGTCTCCCACTGGAGGCTAACGTTTGGAGAGCGTAGAAGGACCACAGCTAGAAATGAAGAACCTCCCATCTATTTTCCTGACTCTCCCCAAAGTCACAGGGATGGGCCTGCATGGCCCTGGCATCTGTGCGTGCCTGCTTGGATCCGAGAGTCTGTGTTGAGTGTGGCTTGTGACAGTCCTGCTGAAAGAGACCTGTGAAGAGCTAGAGATGACGCCGGCTCTGTCACTTCTTGGTCCCATCAACATCTCTCGAAATGCCAGAAAAAAAAAAAACAACGAAGTCATCAGCTAGATGATTAGCCATCTCATAGAGACATTGCACAAACTGGGGGCAGCTCTGGTTTATGCCTGTCTCCTGATATAAATAAAGGCATCCTGGTTTGGATGGTAAATGATATGGCCGCCCTCCAGCGTGAGCCCCCCTATCTCATGGCACAGTTAATCTGACTCTGGAGAGGGGTTAGCTGACCTCGGAGTTGCCTCATGCCCCGAACTTCCCTTTCGTTCTGCCCATAGAAGCGAGTCATCCTCACGGAGTTCCTATTTAGAGAGGGTGACTCAAACCCCATCCTGCCTTGGAGAGGTGTCCCTCCAGAGGGGCCCAGGGAGAGGTGCACCATGGCTGGCCAGGAGCTGACTTGTTCTTCCATTCATACCTACTGGGGGGTGACAGTCACTTGTCTCAGCTGTTGCCCTGAGTCCTGAGGGCCCGATTGCATTACTTAGAGGAAGTGTGTGAGTCTTACTCAAGCTGACAGTGGTTACTCTTACATGTGGGGAGGGGAGGGAAGGTGTGTCACCAGCCCCCTCGTCCTCTCAGGAGCCTCCTGGAAGGCTGACTCTCAAGCCTTAATTCTTTCATCGTAATTATACACAGAGTCTAACAAGATATCTCAAGCACATAGCAGTTTAATAAGAAATAAATGCAATTACTAGAGCCCAAGAATTAATTCAATCTCGCGGCTGAGCCCCTAACCTCACTGGGTTTTATTGAGCAGACCAAATTTGTGTTCAGCAGCCAGAAATGCTGCTTGCAATTTACTAGATCCAAGGCACTGTTTCCCTCCTGAAGTTATTTATAATTTTTTTTCTTCCTTTATTAGCAATTTTTTTTTTATAAAACAGAGTCTTATAAAGGCATTTTAAAGGAATTTTATGAAGGTAATTATTACCAAAATTAAGATGAGTAATTATGGCCTATAATCAACTCAGAAAAATGGTTTGCTTTCATGAAGAAGCAGCAATTATTGTTTTCTTCCTTGTGTAGTCTTCAGGCTTGCAATTAATTGGTCTTTAGTGGAAAGCAGCAGCCGCTTAGCTTAAAATGGTTCCCTGGATTGATTAGAGCTACATTTCTAGACAGAATCCTGAAGAATCTGTTTATGTGAATATCTGTATTTATAAAGAATAGAGTCCATTTCAATGATTACTATGACTACATCAATAATGGTAAAAAAAATAACACATCTGAACAATTTAACAAATATATTTTTGGATTTTAAAAAACATTTTCTCTTCCAACAAAAATTTCTAGCTTTGCTCAAAGATCAAAGCTATAATTTTTGCTTCCTAAACATACTGAGTAAGTTTGGGATTACTGTGTGTCTTGTGAGAGACGGCTTGATCTATGCTCAATGATCTAGCCAGCTACCAAGCATGGGGAGAGCCCACGGCTGACTTTGATGGTCCTCAGACACATTATGGAAGCCTCTCATTTATAGAGGGCAGAGTCTCTGGCAGATTGCAAAAGCGGCCACAAATTCTTACACACCTATATCCGTATCACTTCATACCTCCTCCCATCAAGAAGTAGAATCTTTCTCTACTCCTTGCAACTAGGCTAGGTTATGGGACTTGCTTTGGCCAAATGGACAGTAGCAAAAATGACATAAGCAGTGACTTGCAGAGCATCTGTGCCTTAGGTTCTGCTGTCTTGCTGCTCCTGGGGACTTGAGCTGCCATGTGAAGACTGGGCTACCCTTCTGGGATATAGGAGGCATATGGCTCAGTCTACTTGGTCACTGCCCCCCCCCCCCGCCCCTCCGTTAGTTGATCCCTGGGAACACAACCATCCAGCTAACTGGCTGTTGCTCATGTGTGTGTGAGTGAGCCCTGCACAGATCAACAGAGGAAACACCCAACCGAGTGAGCCTAGTCCATATTGCTGGCCCTGAGGACTGTGAGCTAAATAGTATTGGTGTTATAGGCTACTAAGTTGGAGGTTGTTACACAGCAAATCCAAATGATACAGCTTTTTGCTGGTTTGAAATCTCTTGCAGGGAGAGCCAAACCAAAGACAGAGAAGCTCACTTATTAGGCAGATGCTATGTGCCAAACTCAAAGTTTCATATATAGTATTACATAATACAAAGCACGTATTAACCATTTCCATTTTAAAAATAGGTAAACAGAGACTGAATGAGATAATCAACTTGCCTAAGCTTGTAGGTGGTAGAACAAGGATTCCAAACCAGGTCTATTTTGTTTTAATTTTTTAAAATCTCATTTTATTTTTACAATTAGGTTTTTCAATGTTTAACAATAAATTAGAGCATAGAAAAATAGCTTAAAACAGTTTCCTTAGTAGGCTTTTTTTTTTTTTTTTTTTTTGCTTTTTAGGGCTGCACCCGTGGCCTATGAAGGTTCCCAGGCTAGGGGTTGAATTGGAGCTACAGCTGTTGGCCTATACCACAGCCATAGCAACACAGGATCCAAGCTGTGTCTGCAACCTACATCATAGCTCATGGCAATGCCAGATCGTTAACCCACTGAGTGAGGCCAGGGATTGAACCCGCAGTCTCATGGTTCCTAGTTGTATTTGTTTCTGCCATGCTATGATGGGAACTCTGAGTAGGCATAATTTTAACTTAAAAAAAAAAAATCAATGTCCTCCCCCTACTTTTATTTTTATTGTTGTTGTAGCTTTCCCTATCTGATGATGTGGCCCCTAATTTTTCTTGATTTGATATACTTTAACTAATTTTTGTCTTTTGAGGGCCACACCCATGGCATATGGAAGTTCTCAGACTGGGGGTCAAATTGGAACTGAAGCTGCTGGCCTATGCCACAGCCACACCCAACACCAGATCTGAGCCACATCTGTGACCCTACACTATAGCTCATATCAATACAGGATCCTTAACCCACTGAGTGAAGGCAGGGATTGAGTCCACATCCTCACGGATACTAGTCAGGTGCTTAACTCACTGATCCACACCCAGAATTCCTTAATTTATTTATTTTTAGTTTAAATTTATTGGAGTATAGTTGATTTACAATGTTGTATTAGCTTCAGGTCCAAGGCAATCTACAGATTCAATGTAATCACTATCAAGTTACCAATGACATTCTTCACAGAACTAGAACAAAATATTTCAAAATTTGTATGGAAACACCAAAAGACCCCAAAAGAGCCAAAGAAATGCTGAAAAAGAATAGCAGAAATGGAGGAATCAGGCTTCCTGACTGCAGACTCTACTACAAAGCTACCGTCATCAAAACAGTGCGGCACTGGCATACATTAAAAACAGAAATACAGATCAGTGGAGCAGAATAGAAGGCCCAGAGATCAGAGATCCCACTGTTCCACAACAGGGTTGTTGGCATCTTGGGAGTGCTGGGACACAGGTTCGATCCCTGTGGTCTGGCACAGTGGCTTAAGGATCTAGCATCGCCACGGCTGTGGCTTAGGTGGCAACTGTGGCTTGGATCTGATCTCTGGCCTGAACTCCCTACGTCTCAGGGTGGCCAAAAAAGTAAAAAAAAAGTAAAGAAAAAAGAAAGCCCAGAGATTAAACCCACACACCTATGGTCAACTAATCTGTGACAAAGGAGGCAAGAACATACAATGGAGGAAAGTCTCTTCAATAAGTAGTGCTGGGAAAACTGGACAGCTACATGCAAAAGAATGAAATTAGAACACTCTCCAACACCATACACAAAAATAAACTCAAAATGGATTGAAGACCTAAACCCAAGGCCAGATACTATGAAACTCCTAGAGGAAAATATAAGCAAAACACCCTTTGACATAAATTTCAGCAATATCTTGTTTGATACACATCTTAGAATAATGCAATACAAACAAAAATAAACCAATTGGACCTAATTAAACTTAAAAGCTTTTGCACAGCAAAGGAAACCATAAAAAAATTAACAACAACAACAACAAAAAGACAGCCCACAGAATAGGAGAAAATCTTTGTAAAAGAAGCGACTGACAAGGGATTAATCTCCAAAATATTCAAACATCTCACAGAGCTTTATATCAAAAATTAAAAAAAGAATAAAATTAGCAGAAGATCTACACAATCATTTCCCTAGAGAAGACACAGATAGCTAAAAAACAAATGAAAATATTCTCAACATCACTAATTATTACAGAAATGCAAATCAAAACTACAATGACGTATCACTTCACACCAGTCAGAATGGCCATCACCAAAAAGTCTACAAACAATAAATGCTGACGAGGGTGTGGTGAAAAAGGAACCCTCCTACACTGTTGGTACAACCTCTATGGAAAGCAGTATGGAGGTTGCTCAGAAAATTAAATGTAGAACTACCAAATGATACAGCAATCCTACTCCTGGGCATATATCCAGAGAAATCTCTAATTTGAAAAGATACATGTACCGCAATGTTCATTGCAGCACTATTTAAAATAGCCAAGACATGGAAGCAACCTCAAGGGTCATTAACAGAGGACTGGATAGAGATGATGTGGTACATATATACAATGGAATATTACTCAGCCATTAAAAAGAATGAAATAATGCCATTTGCAGCAACATGGATGGGCCTAGAAATGATCATACTAAGTGAAGTAAGTCAAACCAAGACAAATATCATATGAGATCACTAATATGTGGAATCTAAAAAAAAAAAGTTACAAAAAAAACTTACAAAACAGAAAGAGACTCAAAGGTTTTAAAAACAAATATGTGCTTACCAAAGCAGATATATGAGAAGGGGGGATAAATGAGGGGGTTGGGATTGACATACACACAATATTATATATAAAACAGATAGGTAACAAGGACCTATTATATAGTACAGGGTGATCTACTCAATTCTGTATAATAACGTATGTAGGAAAAGAATCTGAAAAGGAACAAATATATGTATAGCTGATTTACTTTGCTGTAAACCTAAAACTAACACAACCTTCTAAGTCAACTAAACTCCAAAAAAATTTCTTTAAGAAACTAAAACAAAATCAGTTCTCCACAGAGCAGGCAGTTGTCCCCTTTGCCATCTGTGAGATGCCGCTGAAATGACTTATGTCCCCGCCCACATAGCCTCAAACTCCAATCATTAGAGACTAGTTCCCTAGATTAAAGAGGAGGTTTCTGGGAGTTCCTTTTGAAAGTTAAATTGTTTGGAGGGGAACCTGAGGTAAGATGGGAAGGAGACATTTCAGCACAAAGGAATTCATCAGCTACCAGCAACTCAGGTCCTTAACAGGGTCAAGGCAGTGATGGACACAGTGTGTGTTGATGAGGACAGGAGGGATGGGTCCAGAGCACGTGGTGGGCCATGGGGAGAGTTGCACCACGGTGGGAGTTGAGTTAACTAGGGCTTACAGGGAGAGGGGAAGGCACCTGATCTGGTTTTCAACAAGCCTAGAAAAAGTGGAAGGAATTGAAGAACAGTATCACTTAATTCACAACTGAGCCTAGGGTTGTTCCTGCCCATACTAATTTAAATAAACTCTGACATGTACTGGGCCAAATACTGTGTTAGAATTTTCCATGATTTTTTGATAACATGTAATGGGCACTGTTCTAAATGTTTTACACTGATTTTCAAACAGCAATTTGTGGCTGTCACTCTCACTTTCCCATTTTGCAGATGAGGAGACTGAGGCACAGAGAAGGATCCTAAGGTCACGTTCACATAGATGATAAGTGGCAGCGCTTGGAGATGCACCCAGGCTGTCTAGCTCCACAGTCATGCTCTTAGCACTATATCGTTCCATCTTCCAATCATGTTATTTCTTTTTAGGGATGACATGTGATACTCCTTTTGGCTGTTCCTTCATTCAAAACCTATTTATTGAAGTGAACGCAAGTGTATGGGGATCAACTCTCCTGGTCTGCCTGTAACTGAGGCATTTCCTGGGATGCAGGACTGTTAGTGCTGAAACTGGAACAGTACCAAACAACCTGGAATTGTACATCACCCAAAACTAGGAGTATGGTGATAATAAAAATAAACATAGGATCTGCCCTCATAGAGCTCTAGGGGCAAATAATTATAGGTGCAATTATAAATTTAGCATCTGATGTTCAACACCGCTAAGTATTAGAGAAATGCAAGTCAAAACTACAATGAGGTATCACCTTACACTGATCAGAATGGCCATCAATAAGACTACAAACAACCAATACTAGAGAGGGTGTGGTGAAAAGGGAACCTTCCTACACTGCTGGTGGGAATGTAAATTGGTGCAACTCCTATGGAAAACAGAATGAAGGTTCCTTAAAAAACTAAATATAGAATTACCACATGATCTAGCAGTCCCACTCCTGGGCATATATTTGGACAAAACCGTAAGTGAAAGATACATATACACCTATGTTCATAGCAGCACTATTCACAATAGGGAAGACCTGGGAAAAAACCAAATGTCCATCGACTGATGAATGGATTAAGAAGATGGGTACATATGTACAATGGAATACTACTCAGACGTAAAAATAATGCTATTTCCAGGGACATAGATACAGCTAGAGATCATCATACTAAGTGAAGTAAATCAGAAAGACAAAGACCACATGATACCACTTACAGGTGGAATCTAAAATATGGCAAAAATGAGCCTATCTACAAACCAGAAACAGACTCACAGATAAGAACACACTTGTAGTTGTCATGGGGGGCGGGGGAAGGGAGTGGGATGGATAGGAGCTTGGGGTTAGTAGACGCAAACTATTACATTTAGAATGAATAAAAAATGAGGTCCTACTGTATAGCACAGGGAACTATATTCAATCCCCTGGGACAGATCGTGATGGAAAACAATATTAAAAAAAAGTCTATGTATGTGCGACTGGGTCGCTTTGCTATACAGTAGAAATTGGCACAACATTGTAAATCAACTGTACTTTAATAAAAATGAAAGCTAACGTAAAGGGTAAAGTTTATTTATTTGCTTTTTAGGGCCACACCTGCGGCACATGGAGATTCCCAGGCTAGGGGTTGAATTGGAGCTGTACGTGCCCATCTACACCACAGCCACGGCAACGTGGGATCTGAGCCAGGTCTGCAACCTACACCACAGCTCACAGCAATGCTGGATCCTCAACCCACTGAGCAAGGTCAGGGATTGAACCCGCCTCCTCATGGACACTAGTCAGGTTCATTACCGCTGAGCCACAATGGGAACTCTCTCGTAAATGGTCATTTTTAGATTAAATAGTGAGGATGCTGTCTATTGCCACAGAAGCAAAAGGGGGCCTCATGTTCCTTAGGCACCTCTGGGCCCAAGAAGAGAAAAATATGGGTTAACTTTTCCCACTGGAGTGATTTTTATTATTACTACCTTATAAAACCAGAGAAGAGCAACAAATAATCAGAGTTACACCTCTAATACCTCATTTATCCCAAGGACACATTCTTATTAGGTACTGTTTAAATCTGATGTGTTGTACTTTAAATAATTATTCACAGCACATGTATATTTTTTAAATCTTGCTTTTGTTTTTATACCTTACAGCTGCAGAGGGCCCCAGGTGCTGTTTTTAAAGAGGATTAAGGTACTGCATCAAGAAGCCTCCAATTCTAATCAGCAAAATCCATTGTCGCCATGGAATTAAAATTAAACATCATTACATGTTTCCCCAGAAGTTTAGGAGAATACAGAGGTTAAAAAACAGAAAGATTAAAAACAGCAGGAATGTAACATGTAGGTAAGAACTCCAAGGGTGAATCTCCTTTGGCTTTCTGTGATTGAAAACACGGATGTGGATCTTTTATTTTTTTTTAATTTTTATTTATTTATTTTTTGCTTTTATTGAGGGCTACACCATGGCATATGGAAGTTGCCAGGCTAGGGGTAGA
The DNA here is from genome assembly GCF_016906955.1 of Phacochoerus africanus. Taxonomy (NCBI): domain Eukaryota; kingdom Metazoa; phylum Chordata; class Mammalia; order Artiodactyla; family Suidae; genus Phacochoerus; species Phacochoerus africanus. Next base: position 13,206,189 of record NC_062559.1, on the reverse strand, counting down.
ACTGGAGTTACAGCTGCCAGCCTATGCCACAGCCACAGATACACAGGATCCCAGCCGTGTCTGTGACCTACGCCACAGCTCAGTGCCATGCCAGATCCGTAACCCACTGATCAGGGCAGGGATCAAATCTGCCCTCATGGATACCAGTCGGGTTTGTTACCACTAAGCCACAACGGGAACTCCTGGATGTGCATCTTTTAGAGCCTCAAGACCTCTGGGGAAGGATAGCCACCCTGCCATGACATAGTCCTCAGTCAGCTCTTATTTGTCTTCAGGACAGCACTGGTTAGTCATGTGCCACTGAGAAACACTGAACCAGGAAACACCTTAATTGCAGGTCAAGCCAGGTAGAGAATTAACAAAACCCCAAATTGTGTGCTCACGCTACCATAACCAAAGGCCACAGACGAGGTGGTTTAAAAAATAAGAAATTGTTTCTTACTGTTCAGGAGGCTAGAAGTCCGAGATCAGGGTACCAGCAAGGTTGGTGTCTGATAAAGTTCTCCCTTGGGGTTGCAGAGGGCCTTTCTCTGGTGGGAGTCAGTGAGGGGAGAGAGAGGGGAAGCCAGCTCTGGTGTCTCTTACAAAGGCACTAACTCCATCACGAGGACCCCACCCCCATGACCTCATCTGAACCTAACTCTCTCCCAAAGGCCCTGGCTCCAAAGCCATCGCACTGGGAGGTAGGGCCTCCACCAATGAATTTGGGGGAAACCCAATTCAGCCCATAGCAGCCTGTGTTTTAGTTTAGCAGCATGATTAGAAGGAAACGTCTTCCTAATTTCAAGAAATCAATGAAGAGACAAGAGGTCTTTCTGGCTGGCTTAGAGAAGACGGTTTAACCCCAACCTAAGGGACCAGATTTGCATGGAACATTTGGCATATCCCTCACCTGAAGAGTGTTCTGGCCCAGAGGCAGTGAGGTGTGGTGGGCCCGGAGGCTGGGTTCTGGCACCGGCCCACCTTGGTTTGAGCCTCTGTGTTGCCCCTTAGCACCCAGATTCATGGGGATCAGCTTGTCTCAGGTTAGTGGCAATAAGGATAGTATTTAACACCAGGTGTTGCTGGATGATTAAATACTCAATGGAAAGTGAGGGAACAGAGGGCCTTTACAGCAAACATGAGTGAAGGGAATCTTAGGGGGAGCCTGGGAGGCCCATGAGCCAGGGGTCTAACCAGTTCTTGAGGCTATGCCTGCCAGACTCTGTATTCAATCTGTTGAAATTGCGTTTTGATTAATACATATGTAGAAAATCCGGCCTTCCGCTGAGGTGTTGTTGAAAAAGAGATAAGTCTGTTTAGAGCTTGTTCAGATGATTGTGGCTATTTTTCTTTGATACTTAACCCAATCTCGACAAGTTCTTCTTCCTTACACGTTAATTGCTATGTGGAATCTGAAATCATATTCATGGAGTTTTCCCCTCTATTATATTAAAATCTATTGGTCAGTCTTGCACTTTTTAAACATTTTTTAGGGCTGCACCTGAAGCACATGGAAATCCCCAGGCTAGGGGTTGACTTGGAGCTACAGCTGCCGGCCTACACCACAGCCACAGCCATGGTGGATCCAAGCCGCCTCTGCAACCCACAGCACAGCTCACGGCAACACTGGATCCCCGACCCATGGAGCAAGGCCAGGGATCAAACCCGCATCCTGATGGATACTAGTCAGAATCATTTCTGCCATGCCACAATGGGAACTCCCCAGCTTGCACTGTGAGTGGGTATTTCACGCTGCATGGTTTAAAAATACTGTGCGTTGGTGACTCGGAAAATACTGATTCACAGTTATATAGATCTTCCAAACATCTACACATTTAATTATATAAAAGTTATATTCATCAATATCAGCACTGATTTTACTTTAAAAAAAAAAAGCTTTAAGAATAGGGAGGTGTCAAGTTCAGGTAGTGGATTCAAGTTCTCTTAAATTCTGATTTCTGCCTAAGAGCTCAAATGTTATTACTGGCCACAAACACTGTTGATCGTTTCCCTTGAAGTGAGAGGCTCCCTTGGTTCATTTTTGAGAAAGCGTCTGCCATGTCTGAGTAACTTCAGTTTCTCTCTCAGTTGCTGTTCCAAGTCAGGAAAGGCAGCTAGTTCCGCTCACAACTCAAACATTCACACAGTGCTTCTCCCTGCGGCAACATGGCACTCTTGCATGTGGCACAAGGGCTTTAGTGTATGTGGTGCCATGGCCTTGTGGTACTAAGGCAGCAGCAGTTTTGTCCGCTATTGCTTTTGCTCATTTCAACAGTGAAAAAGTCCTTAATATGATTAGGAATCCAGTTTTGACCTTACTGCGTTAATGCCAAGCCTCTCCATGTGGTGAAACGCAGTCTCCTGAAAATCCTCCTGCTCCATCCTACCAGATGGGGAACCACGGAAAGCCTGGGTCTGCGGGGATGGGACCAGAGCAGGATCAGCTTGAGGTCAGAGGCAGGACTGCAGACTCAAGCTTCGCGGCAAAGAATTCAAACTCACAAATGGCAAAAGGCAAAACAGAAGTCGCAGGCTACATGCGAACCATCCGCACAACTGAAACAAAACAAAGCCCTACTGATAAATTTACTTAGGAGAGAGAGCTATGAAAATATTGGCAGGAGGCAGAGAAAGATAATTATAAATATTTAGCAAACAGCATGGCTAGAAATGTAATTTTTAGGGTTTTTTTTTTAAAGCAACCACGTTCATATCATTTTGTGGCTTAAGAACTCAAAGCACATTGTCAACACGGTTTTAGTTTGTCTTGGTGGGGTTGAAGGTAAGAAGAGTATGTGCTTCCTTTGGACAACTGGCATTAGTGTGATTGTTACACTTGAGTTCACTGTAACTAACACGTTCCTTTCTTAATTGTCTGTAACCTTGACCAAATGCCAAGAATGTCTTTGGTGAACTTTCTTGAGGAATAACCATGTCTTTTGCTTGAGTTCTAATGTGCTTGAAACTTGCCTTTTGCTGAATTTCCAAGAACATCGTGCCAAGTGAAGAAAACCTACTGATTCCTAAGGAGTGGGCGTGAATGATCCTTGTGATTTAAAAAAATGTTCACCAACCATCTTCTTTGGCAGCTGGGGAACACAAATGACATTTTCTCCTACGAGGTTGCCTGGCCACTGTAAACAAGATCAAATTGAGTTAGAACTGCTTTGTTTGAGAGTTATTTGTACTCAAATCCTGAGCTTTAGGTGTGAAAGAGAAGGAAAGATATTGACCTCTAGGGGGTGGCTATTAAGAAGGTCTGCTGTATCTTTTTTTTTTTATATCTTCCCTTGTGGTGCATCTTTTTCTTTTTTTCTTTTTTTCCTTTTTAGGGCTGAACCTACACATGTGGAAGTTTCCAGGCTAGGGGTCAAATCAGAGCTACAGTTGCCAGCCTAAAAGGAAAGATGTTGACCTCTGGGGGTGGCTATTAAGAGGGTTTGCTGTCTTTAACACAGAATCTTGTATATCTTCTCTGTGTGGTGCATCTTTTTTTTTTTTTTTCTTTTTAGGGCTGTACCTGTGGCATATGGAAGTTCCCAGGCTAGGGGTCGAACTGGAGCAATGATGCCAACCTACGTCACAGCCACAGCAACACAGAATCTGAGCTGCGTCTGTGACCTGCACCACAGCTCATGGCAACGTCAGATCCCCAACCCACTGAATGAGGCCAAGGATCAAACCCGCATGCTTGTGGATGCTGGTTGGATTCATTTCCGCTGCGCCACAATGGGAACTCCTATGGGGTGCATCTTCCATGGTATCTAAGTGATATATAGGGTATCTTCTGCTTTAATTTCCTTCTTGACTTTTTCTGTTGATCCTCCCGTGATGTCCTCCTGCCCCATCCCTATTTTGTTTTCTTTCTTTTCTTTGAAGTGATGGCCTGTGTGTAGTTAGAAGAAAGAAAGAAGGAATAGCTCCGTTTTGCTTGCTTTCCCCTCTCCTCTCATGCGTCTCATGCTGTACGTATCTTCTCCTGTACTGAACCATTTGTCACTGCTCGCCTGCCACGTATAGTGTTTGTATCCATATTGTAGTGGTTGTGATGCTTAAACTCATTGTTTTTAGGACTAGAAGTGGCCTCGGAGACCACTTAATCTAGGCTTTCTCATTTTCACAAGAGAGGAAATTGGGGCCCAGCGTGATGAAGTGATGTATACATTTCATAAAGTAAATGGCAAACCCAGATGCCCTCAGTGCAGGAGTGTGGCCCTAATGTCTATTGCATGATGCCTGTGTGCTCAGGTGCTGTCCAGCTGCTGTCTCATTTCATCATGGTAACCACCCTACCTTTACAAGTGATGAAATTGAGGCTCAGAATATGTATGGCATCGTCCCAGCCCCGAAGTGCAGAACACTAGTCAGCCTGACTGTTCATTCCACATTTCATCTCCTCTTAGCTCTTTGCCCTTGTTCCCGCAACAAGACCAAGTAGTAGTATGTCCCATCAAGTGATGGACTTAGATTGGTAAAAGATATGGTTAAAAAACCCCACTGTTTCAAAAGTACCATATCTCTGTTCCTTTAAGACTTACAAAACTGATCTCTGAAAGTAAACTTTCTTGGAGACCTCATGAGTGACCTACAAGTTCATTAAAAACATCTCCTCAGTCCTACCCCGCTGCAGACAGAAAACTGGGAAGTATAAAATTTATGCATCGGTATTTTAATCAAGTCAGAAACCTCCTTCTTGGCTGTTCAACATGGGAGTTAAAAATCTGCATTTAAATTGTAGTTCTAAAATATAAATCCTGAGGACCCAAGAGGCCCTTCTCCAGGGGAACTGTATACAGAGAGTATGAACTTTCTGCTTATCTTTCATTCTGCCAGCTTTCCGAAAGTTCAGGGATGAGCCGGAAGGAGGAACAGCTCTAGGAAATAACAAGAAAATGCTTAGGGATTTGGTATAGAACTTCATTTAATGATAAGATTTTTCTGCTCATTCATAAGGGCTGAATCTGCATAATCTGACATGAATTATGGTGTGGGACTGCTAATAGGCAATTTATTCAACAGCTGTAGGAAGGGTTATGGCTTTCTGTCAACAGCCACACTTAGTTGTTTTGTGGTGAGGCCGGGCAGCTGCTGGAGGAAGAGCAGGGTCCCTTAAGAGATGTGCACACCGGTTTCTCAAACGGTCAGGCTTTGAGTCGCCTCTGCTCGTAGGAGCATCCACAAGTAAAGGAACCCTCAGCTTAGGAATAGCTTTGGTCATAAAGGAAAACCGTGGGTACCCATGTGTGTAACAGAGAAGACTGGGTTTGTCACCCCATAAGCTTCTCCCCAAAGCATCTGCCTAGGCTCAAGCCTTTCCACTTCTGTACAACCTACACATCATGATCAGATTGGTTTCCCTACAGACAGTTCTGAAGGCATGTGATTAGCCTGCACAGATATACTCACAGCCTTCACATTGACCATGGAATCAAAACACAGCTTCTCTGCCTGGCATGCAAGGCAATCCTCCCCCATCTGGACCCCACCACCTTTCCATCCTGACCTCCTCCTTTGCTGGGTAATGGATCTTTATCCAAACCAAACACCCCTTCTCAAGTGCATCTTATACTCTTTGGCTCCTGCCATTGCTCACACAGTCTCCTCTCTCCCTTTCTTCCTGCTCTCCCTCTTACCCTCCATCAGTACCTCCAGCACCACCTTGGAGAGACTCTTACAAAAAATGGATCACTCAGTGGTGGTCGTGAATGAAATGAAACACTTTGGGATTCAATTGCTCGCTGGGATTGTTATCAGCATTAAAAGATGTATATGGAAATGCTTTTGAATTGTAATAATAGTATGGATTTTGTCTTGAGGTTTCTGACGATGGAGATGATGGGTAAGAAGCCAATGAGAATAGGGGGTTGGACCTCAGTATTTTGCATGGACTGAGTCAGTGACAGGTTCAGCTGAAGCGCAGTCAGTAGGAGGCTATGCTGCCTCTGGTGCTCCTGTTGGTGCCCACTTTTCAAAAGGGATTTTCCAAGTCACTGGCAATTGTTGACACAACTTCTGGGGCTACTCACGTTCCCCAGGAAGGGGGCAGCTGGATGAGTCCTCAGACAGGATCTGCTGGCATCCTCTCTTTCTGGTTAATTGCTGTCATCCTGTGGCTTCTATTCCTCAGGAGGACCACCCTTTCCCAAGCTCCATTCTGTCTGCTTCTGTGCACCTCGTGTTCCTTTAAAGTACTCCACGGAGCTCCTACCACAGAACCTTCTTGCCTGTACTTATTCAGAAGACTCCAGGTTTGGCTTTGCAAATAGATATAAGAACTTCATCCTGCTGCATAATTGTCCCTTTTAATGGTATTAAATTGTCCGTCTTAATGCAAATATGTTGGTATTTATTATACCTGCTCTTTGGGAGAATAAGCAGCTCTTTGCCTTGTCCACTAAGTTTCAGGGTCACTCCTACCCCTGTCCTTGCCATCGGCTCTTGATGGAACTAATAAATCCTTTGAAGCTGACCTGGTTACAATGCCTTGATTAATTCCATGCTGCCGCCCTGCCTCGCTGTAATTGCGGCATGCCAAAGCAAAAATCTTAATGATTTACCCAAAATCAGATGCTGGAAAATTGCTTTCGACGATGTTATTGAAGATGATTTCTCAGGGGCTATGTCTGTGCACAGCATAACTTAAGTGCAGCAAAGCTGTCTCATCCGGGTTGAGGAAAGTCAAGAAAGTGGCAGAGTTGGAAAAGCTGGCTCAACAATGAAAGGGAACAGGCTTAAATTTTTTGTTTCTGTGGTCGTGTATGTGTGTGTGTGTGGGCCGGGGGTGGGGGGGGGGGGCTATGCTTACATGCTTCACGTAACATAAAAACCTGATACGAAAGAGCTGGAAATTATTTCTTCCTTTCATCAGGCAAAACGAGCAGTGGGTAGTGCAGGCCTGGGATGTGAACCTGTGACGTCCTTGGGGCCCACGACTTTTTCAAGGACCACAGTAAGCTGAGAGTCTGTGATTCCTCTTTGGCCCAAGACAGCTTCTAAGGCTTCTGTCTCCACTAATGAGTGTTGGGTAGTTTAGGGAAGCACAGAAGGGAGTAGCCGCATAACAGTTTACGGTCCCGCGCGGTTCGTCAGCAAACTGTCCCTTGGCCGAAAGGTAGTTCTACGGCTACACCTACATTATAGAAAGGATGAGACTCGAATCTCTTAGTGAGGCGGCAGGGGTGGGTGTGGGATCAGCTAAACTCAGAGTTCTGTTATTAAAGAAGGGTTGATGGACGTCAGGAAATAAGTAACAATTTCCTTCTTTCGCGTCAGTCATGATTTCCCATCATCCTCCAGTACCAAGTCACCTTTAACGTCAACTTGTCACCTGAATACCTTGTGTTTTCCCACTTTTCCTTTGCGCCTATGGGGTTCTCGCGTCTTGAAATGAATGTCCTCTGCTGCCTCCAGGCAGTGACAATCACCTTGTCCATAAACCTTTCCCTGCGTGTTCCCCTAAAAGAAAGTTCTCCCATCCTGGAATTCCTATAATGTGTATTTTCTCTGCCATTTAAATAATACTTATCATACTTTCCCTTATAGGACCATATGTTTTGTTAATATATCTTTACGACAGTCTATAAACTAGACTCTAGAGATCGGAGGACCAGTTTTAGGCATGATTGCATCCTCAAATACATAAGACTTTGCTTTGATCGTATTGACTCATTCAAGAAAAATTTATGGAACAACTACCATGTGGCATCACAGGTGTGACATGTCTTTTTGAGGAGATAGACTATTGTGCAGTTACAGGGTAGTGTGGTAAGAGCTTAGCATGGAACAGAAATAAATGAATTTTACCCCTCGCTTCATTTATTTTACCGTTCTAAATTGGAAAAACGTAAGAATAGTTAGTCTTATTAGTCTTATTTACTAGAACAGATCAACATTTTTAGAAAACTGCAGCAATGAGTGATGCATAACTTGAAGTAATATGATATCCATATTCATAAGAGTATCATCTGTAACAAGTAAATGACACAAAGTGCTCAGTGAGGATGGAGACTTCCGGCTCCAGCTGCTCCACGGAACCCTTTCCCACCTTCTCCCCTACCCCCTTTTCCCTCTTTCTGGTCCAAGTTTTTTCTTTCTCTTTCCCTGCCCTCCAGAAGGATGTGGGGCAACATATAAAATATAGAGCATGTAACAAGACAAAATATAGTTAAAATATGAGGGAGTCAAGCAAGTGGACTAACAGAGAAGTTGGAACAATAAGATGATGCCAGAAATGAGATTAAGAAACAGAACCAACTGATGAATGTTTTAAAGACCCATATAATGTTGCTAGGAGTACATTCCAAATTCAGGTTTAGAAATGTTGGCAGCCAATTCAAAGAGGATGGTATGATCAGTTACGTGACACAGTGTCCATTTTCAGAAGATGAACATGGGTAGATGAACAGCCTGATGGATGCACATCTAAGACTCATTTCATAACTATCCATAAGGGATGCGTGCGGATCAGCGCTCGCTGCAGGGGTTCTCCTGTTGCTCTGGCTTTGCTTTGTTAGACAGGCAGATGGCTCTAGGCATTTGTTGGGAGAGGGCACATTCCCTAGAGCTACCTCTGGACCGGGACTCCTGTTCACTGTCCCTCACCCCAAGCTGTCTACACTAAGTTGCAGGGCTTCCGACTGGTCTTCAGGGTGGCTCTGCCTCTTTGCAGTCGCAGAAATTGCTATGATCACTGTTTTAGGTTGTGTCCAAGCCAAGGAAATTGTGTGGTTTTTAATGAGCCTTGTCTCCACCACAAGTATCACGGAAGGTGGAAGAGGATGGTCCTCTTACCCAACCTGGCTCTTCAGAGAGAGGAAAGATCATCGTTCTTAAAAATATGAAGAATTATGACTATGAAAACTGAAAAATATTTATTAAAACCTATAACTAAGCCCATTACTGTTACACCTAATACACCTCGTGCTCCTTCAATCTGAATTGTTTTATGAGTATAATTGATATGTGAAGTGCCTGTGCTCAGGACAAGTGGTTTGCAGCCTTAGGTTTGCATTGGTGGCTCCTTTAGAGATTTATACAAAATACATCTACCCAGGCTACATAGCTAGAGGTTTTAATTTAGTAGGTCTAGAGCCAGGTCTGGGAATCTAAATTTTAATAACACTTACCAAAGGATTCTATAAATGCCAAGACAGCGATTTGCTGTTTTAGACCTCACATTGGGTGACTGTGACCAAGGAGATTGATAAACCAAAGGTGATCCTCCAGTTGTCAAATTTAGGTGATGGGCCACTCGTGGGATTTTGGCTTCACTGAGTTCTTACTGGTCTGCAGTGCTATTTCACATCTGGCCTGCAAGCATCCCAGGTGCTTCCAGATTTGGTTTTCTTTTCTTTTCTTTTTTCTTTTTTTTTTTTGTCTTTTTGCCTTTTCTAGGGCCGCTCCCATGGCATATGGAGGTTCCCAAGCCAGGGGTTGAATAAGATCTGTAGCTGCTGGCCTACACCAGAGCCACAGCAACGCGGGATCCAAGTCTCATCTGCGACCTACACCACAGCTCACAGCAACGCCGGATCCTTAACCCACTGAGCAAGGCCGGGGATCCAACCCACAATCTCATGGTTCCTGGTCGGATTCATTAACCACTGTGCCACGACGGGAACTCCCAGATTTGGTTTCCTTTACTTCTGACATGACAGGCATTGTGGCCCTTGAAAAGCACACTCAATTTTGGAACCTGCAGTCCTAGGTTCTGACTCTTATTACATATTAATCCTACAACTGTCAACAAGCCATTTAACTTTTCTGAGTCTCTGTTGGCTTTTAAGATGGAGATAACATTACTTTCCTGTCCCCTGACGGTATTGTGAGGATTCTGTCCTATAACCTATGAAAATCATTGTGGACACTCAAGTGCTCTGAATATGTAAAGAATTCTTTTAATGAGATCTCTTTTCATCAACTCGTTGACCATCTCTTGTGGATTAAAAAAAAAAAGACCAAACTGTAGCCATTTTTGACTTTTCTGGCTTGTCACCTCACAACACTGCAGAGTTTGAGGTATAAGACTATAGTGGACATGACTGTAAGGCCATTAGGTGAGCGTCAGGACCAGAACAGCTAGGTGCACTGAGAAATCCCAAAGACTAAGGCAGGCACCTGCTGGCTACCCGCAACTCATAACTCCTCCTTCTGTAAGAAAAGCAAGAAAGCAACTGTGTACTTAGCCCTGTGGTCTGTCTAGGGATAGGCCATGACCCAATAGAACCAAGCAGATTCTTAGAGCAGAAACTAGTTCTGGGCCATCAAGCACATTGCGCTGAGCATCTACATGGGATTCGGTGTGTTTGGAAGAAAATGTTAGGGGTTCAATACTGAAGGTCATTCCTTGACAAGGGTTTCTCAAAGGACATATCTGTCCAGATCCTTTTTGGTATAAATTGTTGGTAGGCACACCTATTTCCTGTAGTTGGAAAAATTTAAATCTATTCATGTGTCTTCCAGCTGAGAGGAAAAAAAAACCAAACCTGTGTTTGCGTTCATCATTTCTAGTAGTTTCTGGAAATGAGGCCATGCAGAGAAGGAAATCCCTGTTGTTTGTGACTAGTTTTGCTAAGTTCAAGGCCTAATCACCCTAGGAAGGTGGAGGTTGACCAAGTGCCAGGGTTGAAAAGGAGCTAGAAGCGAATATATGATAGCTGTTTCCCTCACTGCCTGCTACACGGAGGAGAATCTGGGTCAATTATAAAGCAGTTTAAAAAATGTACGACTAACTGTTTAACCTTGAGGATGGAGTTTGGTAAGTGGGGGGGTATCTTCTCTTCCTCATATAAGCACTGCTAGGAACTAACTCCCAAATTAAACTTCAGGAAAGGGAGGCAGGTGGGGGTAGGGCAGAAGGAAGATCTGGGGACATTCCATGGAACCAGCCCCAGGAAGGGTTCTGGGAAAGCTAATCTTTACTACCCACCTTCTTCATGACCCTCTGCACACACTCTTCCCATGACGCTGTCTGGCCGTCGCTCACTTCCTTTCTTCACCTTCCCTGTTTCGAACCCACCTCTTTTTCAACACTTAGAATCACCCCCATCAAATCCCATTTCTACTGTACCTTATTTCAGGTTGGTTTGGGGAAGGAATTAAGTAACATGATGACATTAACTTGAGGTCACCTTATATTTGGTCTAATAATCTGGGAAGGATATTAAGACCTTCTCTCCATTCCATTGTAATAAACTCAAGTGTAAACTGAGGCTGGATACAGGGAAATACCCAATGTCTCTGCTGATGTATGCTCTGTGTAAAATCTGTGGACTCTAGGAGTTCCTGCTGTGGCACAGCAGGTTAAGGGTCTGGCATTGCTGCAGCTGTGGTGTAGGTTGCAGCTGTAACTTGGGTTTGATCCCTAGCCCAGGAAGTTCCGTATGCTGCAGGTATGGCTATAAACAAACATTTGTGGATTCTAAAGGTCCATTTGGTCTGACTCTAGTTCAAAGACTTCTCTCCCTCACATTGGTTTATTTTATAAGCTGATTTGAAGTTCTCATCATTGTTTTAACTTTTTATGTTCAATTTGTTGTTGCTTGATGCAAAATGCTCCTCATTATCTAATGAGATGGAATTTATTTCATGATCTCAGTTAATTATTCCCCTTAAAATATAATTAGGATCTGAAATAGATTTATAGTATTGAAGTTAGTTGGTTTCAAAATCTTACTACTGTTTTACACCAAGAAACAAAGTCCCAGGGTATCTGGACCACTGATTTAAATCCTTCAGTCATCTCATCTAATCACTGCATCCAGTGGGACTTAGTACCTTCATTTATGGAAGGCTATGGCTTCATGACCCTGTGCAAAATTATGTGTGGAAAAGAGGTCAATGCATTTTATACTCAGGCAGAAGATAGGACCTAAGGACTTTAATTTTGCAAAAAAATTATTATTTGATACCATATGATATCACTTATACTGAAATGTAATATATGGCACAAATGAACCTTTCCACAGAAAAGAAACTCATGGACCTGGAGAACAGGCTTGTGGTTGCCAAAGAGGAAGGGGAGGGAGTGGGATGGACTGGGAGCTTGGGGTTAATAGATGCCAACCACTGCATTTGGAGGGGGTAAGCAATGAGATCCCGCTGTATACCACAGGGAACTATATCTAGTCACTTGTGATGGAACATGATGGAGGATAATGTGAGAAAAAAGAACGTGTGTGTGTGTGTGTGTGTGTGTGTGTGAGTGACTGGGTCACTTCACAGTAAAAATTGAACGAATACAGTAAACCAACTATAATGGAAAAAATAAAAATCATTATAAAAAAATTTAAATAATACAAATTCTTTGCACACGCACATTATTATTTGATATCCATCACAATATTTTCTTGAAAACACTTTTACTTTAGGCACTCTTCTTCTGGAAGGACTCATTGTTTACTAATTTAGAAGGGAGTCAACTTAATTGATTTATGTCTCAAATTTGCATACTCAGATTCTGTGTTGACGAATTAAACTCAGAAGTTGTGCCTTTCCACTAATTGAACTTTTCAGCAGATTTAAAATTAATGAACCAAAGCCTCTTCTTCTAAAATTTATTTTAAAAGAGTCATGTCCATGGAATAAGAGCTTATTTTTTCCCCTGCATTCCCACCCTAAGGAAACTGTATATAATTTATTGAGTGTTTGTAGAAGTTAGCGCTGATCAGTAAAAATGAGGTGGAATGGTGGCTCTGAATGCTTCCACCCATCTGCTTGTCTGGTTTATTGTTTTTCATTTGTTTGTTTTTTGTTTTTGTCTCTTTAGGGCCTCACCCTCGGCATACGGAGGTTCCCAGGCCAGCCTACGCCCCAGCCACAGCAACGCCAGATCCGAGCCGCCCTACACCACAGTTCACCCCAACACCGGATCCTTAACCCACTGAATGAGGCCTGGGATTGAACCCGCATCCTCATGGATGCTAGTCAGATTCACTTCCTCTGAGCCAGATGGGAACTCCCCATTGTCTGGTTTATTTTTAAAAGCATCCTTCATTTAAAAAGGGATTTTACTAATGAGCTCACTTGATCATATTTCAGGGACAGGTCAGAATTAAAGGAAGTTAATCAACTTAGTAAGGATTCCTGAACATTATTTACATTTATCTGTGTTTTAGGATCCCCAGGGACCCTCAAGGTTCAACATTCAGGTTTCCTGGCTGTTATCAAGAGCTAAATATTTTGGAAGTGGCTTACATAAACATTTTCTTTTATTGAATCTGACCCTATAAATGGTATATGATTTTTTTTTTCAGTCTGTTTGTGAGGTGCCTGTTGATTTGATGCCGGGTTAAGTGGAAGAGTTGAGATGAGAGAAATGCGTTACAGTTTTTCCTTTTATGTACGGTTGATAGAACCCGTGTCCGCAATGGACAATGCGCTTGGGGAAGTCTTTCCAGAACTGACTCTGGATTTTGCCTCAATGCTTTCTCTTGGTCTTTTGACGGTCAATAGCCCTTAGTTAAGGAGCTAGGTAGCTATGATTAGAGTTCAGTGTCCTCATGGAACAGAGAGAAAGTAAATCTGCCTGGTACACCTAACTTCATCACTAACATGCCAAAGCCCCTCTAGGTCATTTCCATACAAAACAAACACATAAACACACCAGTTTAGGATACCTACTGGCAGGATCACGTCATACAAAACAAATAAACAAACCAGCTCATCTATTGGCAGAGTCATTTTCATATCCAAACCAAAACAAAGCAAACCAAAACCAAAACCGAAAACAAGGAAAAAAAGCATGGGTCCATAATATACAACAAAAAACCTTTGGGAATATAAATTGAGGGGAGGGAGGGATTTTTTTTTTAGGTCCCTGTGCAGGTCAGTCACTAATCTTATGGATGTCAGTGGTTTTACCACTGGCTGACTTTGGGATTGGAGGGAGTAAAGTAAGGTTGAAACTAGCAGAAGGGTAGGGTCAAAGGTCACAGCTACAGGGAGTGTGAGGGATGACAGGCAAACCCTGACTCCTGGCCAAGGCCAAGGCACAGTGTCACAGTAATTGCATCCCTTCCCTATGCTCTAGGAATTTGAGTTTGAGGGAATCTTACGAGTTGGAGTCTAATCCCCTGACTTTTCAGCTGAGGAATCAGAGATCCAGACATTTGAATGACTTTCCCGAAATCAGACGTCTAGTTGTTGCAGAACCGTGACCAGAGCAGGGTCTCCAGCCACCCACCTTGTCAACCTCTTTCCCGCTGACACCCTCATCCCCAACACACAGACTCACCGTCTGGTAAACACCCACTGAGTGCCAACTGCTTGAGTGCAAATATCTGTGCACTGATATTTTTAGAGTAACCTCTTCTTGGTCTTCATCTTCCCCATGCATTTCCCTCCTTCTCATTCAACAGCCCCGCTCCCGGACTCATGTGCACTGTTTACATTAGCTTCCTGTTCCGGAAGGAGGTGTGGTTCTGGTGACACCGACAGTTTTGTGGGAGACAGTGTCTGATGTTATGGAAGTGATGGCTCATAACTTTGTATTAAAAATGTCTAAAAGGGAGTTCCCATCGTGGCGCAGTGGTTAACGAATCCGACTAGGAACCATGAGGTTGCGGGTTCGGTCCCTGCCCTTGCTCAATGGGTTAAGGATCTGGCGTTGCCGTGAGCTGTGGTGTAGGTTGCAGACGTGGCTCGGATCCCACGTTGCTGTGGCTCTGGTGTAGACCGGTGGCTACAGCTCCGATTCGACCCCTAGCCTGGGAATCTCCATATGCCGCGGGAGCGGCCCAAGAAATAGCAAAAAGACAAAAAAAAAATGTCTAAAAGTCTCACAGAGGTTTGTTTTCTTCAGAAAATCAAGTGGGCATGATAGATTTTTCAGAGGAAAAGGAACCAATAAGACGGTTGTATTTAGTTTCAAAAGCTGCCTCCTGAATAGGAATTTGCATACGGATTTCTCAAGAAATTTCAAAAAGGCAAAGGGTTTAGAGGTGAGCTCAGAACAAGATATTTTGTATTATGAAATGCACACAGATGATTATTTTCCCCCATGAGATAAATTCAATACTATTTATTTTTCTAGGACTCTTATGCTATCCCAAGTGCAAGATTATCTTAACATTTTGCAAATAATCAGAGATAAGCTTTCTTCATTTCTCTCTGCTACAGAAGAAAGATGTACCTTTACTACTTCAACTTAATGAAGAATATAAATATTGCATTGATAGGATTATGAGAGAAATTTATTTGATATAGAAATAAGTCACTTCCCTCGATCAGAAATTATAATTATCTTAACATTTTGAAGAATTTTCCTATCTATGAGACAATTACCTACTATTCGGATCGACACAGGCTCGTTTCACAGTCCATGAATACTCTTTGATTTATTTTTCATCTTTGGAAAAATCCTACAAGTATTAAAATCATTTGTTAATTCTTCTAGACTTGGCTTTCATAAGAAAACTGTTAGGATGCAGGATTAGTTGTTGCATTGTTAGAAACTGCAGTAACCAACACAGAATTTGGGGGGATGGGTTTCTGAAAGGAGAGAGTATTCCTGGTCATCTAACCAGCATTTTTTCATGAGGAGTCATGTAGAGAACGGGAAATTCGGAGTGGCTCACTGCAATTTTATTTTTCCTATCTGAGGTCCTTGCATTTAATTGATTTTTTAAACTCTTTTAAATGAGTCTGTCTTAATGACTTCTCATGGATGAGGATGAGAATGAGGAAGCATATTCTGTTATGGGCAGATGTGGTATACAGAATAATTCCCCTGCATCCCCTTGCCCTCCATCCCCAGACCCTGTGAATATGTTACCATACTTGGCAAACAAGATTTTGCAGATATCATTAAGTTAATGGTCTTGAGATGGAGATATTATCTGGAAAGGTGGGTTGAGGGTGGGGGATGGGTGCAAGCTCACTGCATAGGTCCTTGGAAGAAAATTCCTGGGCTGTGATCAGACAGAGATGTGACGATGGAACAAGAGTCAGAGAAATTCTAGGTTGCTGGCTTGGAAGACAGAGGAAGTGGGCCACGAACCAAGAAAAGTGGGCAGACTCTAAACCTGGAAGCAAGGAAATGGATTAGCAATTAAAGGCTCCAGAAGGATATGACATAGTCCTGCTGACACCTTGATTCTAGCCCAGTGAGACTCGGGAGGCAGTCCTAGCCTCCAGAACAGTACGATAATCCATGTGTGTTGTTTTAAAGTTCAAGTCATTACATTTGTGGCAAATTATTATTGCAGCAGCAGAAACATGATGCAATAGAGATATGATTTCACAAGAGAAAATGTGAGGCGGGCATGAATGGACTTTTCTTTAGATGGAGACGTGGTTGCATTTGGGGCCTGAAAGGAGTAGTAATGGAAACTGGACTTTGTTAAAGAAGGGTTTTATAGTTACTTTGGAATTAGGAGTTATCCAGGTATCCCTTAATTGTGCTCTTTTCTGCCTGGTGAAATGTCAGACTTCACAGAGGAGGAGATGAGCTTCTGTGTGGGCGAGGGGCAGATGGCACCTCGAGGGGAAAATGACTCAAGTTATGGAGTCATAATACCACTCAATTATATGTTTTATGGGCTATTTCAACTTCTGGCCTGGTATCTTTAAATGTAATTTTTAAATCTAGTTATCAAGTGTTGCTGGGGCAACCTGGACAAAAGACATCCATTAACCTCGGGCACTGTGTGCCCATTAAACAAGTCTGGAGTTAGTGGAGAATAGCACTAGCCAGTTAGGATGTCCTGCTATGGTACAGTTTTTTCTTCACATGAGCAGAATCTTTCAACCAGGAGAAAGCTAGAGGGAGAAAGAGATCCTGGACTCAAGAGAGGTTGACATGACTTCCCTTAGAATAAACCCTGAGGGAAAAGAGAGAAATATATCCATTAAAGGCTGTGACACTCAACATGGGTATGAATGCCCTTAGGGGTGCATGGCTGATTTCTGTGAAATGTATGGAACTACAAGACATGGGGGAACATCTGCCTAGAAGTCAATTAATGGAGTAATTTTGGAAAAAACACCTTTTAAAAATATGAAGTAATAAATTATGAAATAGAAGTCATGATGTGTACCAGTATTTGAAGTAAAGACCTCAAAGGAACTTCATAGGAAGCCATAAAAAATAATGAAAAGATATCCTATAGAATGGGAGAAAATAGTTATAAATGATGAAACTGACAGGGGTTTAATTTCCAAAATATGTGGATAACTCAACAACCAAAAAATGAATAACCCAATTGAAAAATGGGCAGAAGACCTAAATAGACACTTCTCTAAAGAAGACATACAAATAGCCAGTAGGCACATGAAAAGATGCTCAATATCGCTAATTATTAATTAGCAATTAAATGCAAATCAAAACTACAAGGAGGTGCCACCTTGCACCAGTCAGAATGTCCATCATTAATAAGTCAACAAATAGCAAATGCTGGAGAGGGTGTGGAGAAATGGGTACCTTCCTGCACTGTTGGTGGGAATGTAAATTGGCACAACCACCATGAAAAACAGTGTGGAGATTCCTCAGAAAACTAGATACCAAACTATCATATGACCCAGCAATCCCACTCTTGGGCATATATCCAGACAAAACCATCATTCAAAAAGACACATGCACCCATTTTTTTTTTTCACAGCAGCACTCTTCACAATAGCCAATACATGGAAACAAACGCCCATCAACAGATGAATGGAATAAGAAGATGTGGTACATATAGGTAATAGAATACTAATTGGCCATAAAAAAATGAAATAATGCCATTTGTGGCAACATGGATGCAACTAAGGTTCTCATATTAAGTGAAGTCAGAAAGAGAAAGAGGAGTTCCCATCGTGGCGCAGTGGTTAACGAAACCGACTAGGAACCATGAGGTTGCGGGTTCGGTCCCTGTCCTTGCTCAGTGGGTTAACGATCTGGCGTTGCCGTGAGCTGTGGTGTAGGTTGCAGACGCAGCTCGGATCCTGCGTTGCTGTGGCTCTGGCGTAGGTCGGTGGCTACAGCTCCGATTCGACCCCTAGCCTGGGAACCTCCATATGCCGCGGGAGCGGCCCAAAGAAATAGCAAAAAGACAAAAAAAAAAAAAAGAAAGAGAAAGACAAATACCACATGATAACACTATGGCACAAATGAACCTATCTATGAAATAGAAACAGACTCACAGATACAGAGAACAGATCTGTGGTTGCCAAGGGGGGAGAGGGGAGAGAGTGGGATAGATGGGGAGTTTGGGGTTAGCAGATGCAAAACTATTACATTTAGAATGGATAAGCAATAAAGTCCTGCTGTATAGCACAGGGAACTATGTCCAATCTCTTGGGATGGAACATGATGGAAAATAATATTAAAAAAAAGAATGTATATATATGTATGACTCAGTCACTTTGCTGTACAGCAGAAATTGGCACAACATTGTAAATCAACTATACTTTAAAAAAAAAAAAGGAAGGAATTTCATACCGCCACATACTATGGAGGTTCATTCTGTCCTGGTAGGAGGTGTGGAGGGCACGGATAAGAGGCAAATAGATAACTCCTTACTATTCTACCTCCACGTCCACAGCCCTCCACAGTGCCGGCATTGGGGGTTTCTGGATGTCTACTTGTAGATTATCCTGCCAAGGGTTCACTACAGTGTGTACAGAATCTTCATGACTTGACCTGAATCTTTCTCTCCAGACCACCTCCCATCGCTCTTAGTCATTCACCCTGTGTTTCAGCCAACCCATTCTTCACCCACTCTTAGGCCCTGTTCCAAAGTGACTTTCCAGGGCAGCAGGCTCTGGGAGGGAGGTTCGTGCGCAGGAAGGTTACTGGGGAGTGCTCTTTGGGACGAACGATTGTTGCAGACAAAGCAGCAGGACTGGGCTGGGATACAGGCTCCATGAACCTCCTCAGTTGACCCTGAGGGGAGCTCTGAAGTGAGGATGACCTTTCAGAGTTGTCCCGAGATGGGACAACTCCCCCTCTGGGCCTCTCCCCATCTGTGTAGAAGAGTTACGGGGTCCTGGCTGTCTCGGAATAAGAGTGCTTGATTTTGCAAATAAAAATCCACATTACATTGCCCAGTTAAAATTAAATTTCAGATCAAACAGTGAATAGTTTTTTAATAGTATCCTATGCAATATTTGGGACATAACTATATTGGGAATTCCTTGCTGTTGATCACTTGATTCACTTTAACTGGGTATTTTGCATTTGCCTGGCAACCTTTCCTGGGAAGGGAGCACAGTCGTTTAGAAGATAAAAGCACACTTCCTGGGGGAATCTGGCAAGTTCTTCTGGAAGAAGATGATCTTTGAGTAAGGCTCTGATGAGCAGGCTGGGTTTGGACTTGCAGAGATGGATAGCCTTAGGGAGCACTCTAGGGGTGCAAGGGGTCATTGTACGTTTGGGCCAGGCACAAACCGCCTCCACAGGGGGCCAGTCCCAAAGAGGCTGACAGGTGAGGGCTGAATGTGGGCAGTACTTCCAGCATTTAGGAGCTGTATTTTTATACCACATTGTTTTGACTTTTATAGAATTGCTTTTTTTGTTTTATTTTGTTCTGTTTTATTTTATTTTAGTCTTTTTGCCTTTTCTAGGGCTGCACTTGAGGCATATGGAAGTTCCCAGGCTAGGGGTCTAAGCGGAGCTGTAGCCACCGGCCTACGCCAGAGCCACAGCAATACGGGATCCGAGCCGCGTCTGCGACCTACACCGCAGCTCACGGCAATGCCGGATCCTTAACCCACTGAGCAAGGCCAGGGATCGAACCCACAACCTCATGGTTCCTAGTCAGATTCATTAACCACTGAGCCACGACGGGAACTCCTATAGAATTGCTTTTAAAAAATGGTTTTAATTTTATCCTCTGTTCACATTGAGGAATATAATCCAAAAGAATTCTGTAAATCCTGCTGATAACAAGGACATATTGATAATAACAGTAGTCATTACTTATTATCATATGATAATTCATGAATTCATTCATTTGAAAAACATGTATTGAACAATTTCTATGTGTCAGAAATTTTTTTGAACCCTGAGAATGCAGATGAATAAAATAGACAAAAACGTCGGCCTTCACTGAGTTTATATTTTAGTGGAGGGGGAGACAGATTTTAAAAAAGATAAAATCTGAATTGCTAAGTGCTATGGGAACAGAAGCAAGCTAGGAAGGGGGACAGGGAGTCGTGATTTTAAATACGTGGTCATTGACGTCTTCTTCAATGGCGCCTGGCATGACCCACAGATTTTGCTGAGTATTTTACATCCGGATGTTGTTCATTATTTTCTACAGTGTCCTCTTTATGGGGACCCGTGGAGAACTTTTTCTTTGGTAGTAGGATCAGCCCTAGTTGGGCTTCTTCTGAGTAAATGGTTTCTTTTTATCTCCTGGGTACCAAGAATCATGTAACACATCATGGTTACCTCTTTGTTTAGACGACAAGGAAGCTTAAAACTTTGGCATGAAATAAGAGTACTGACCTCGATCTTGGCTTCATCTTACTTTTTCTACCTCATTTTAGCCTTTTTCCCAACTGACTCACCTACTTATTTTGAATTTCATTCTATGGTGTTATACTTATTTTGGTAGGCTTCCTTAAATTTTGGGGGGGGAACAAAGGAAGGTATGAATAAAAGTAAATATCCCAGGAGTTCCCTTCTTGGCTCAGTGGTTAATGAATCCGACTAGGAACCATGAGGTTGCGGGTTTGATCCCTGGCCTTGCTCAGTTAACGATCCGGTGTTGCCGTGAGCTGTGTGTAGGCCGGTGGCTATGGCTTTGATTGGATACCTAGCATGGGAACCTCCGTGTGCCCCAGGTTCAGCACTAGAAAAGACAAAAAGACAACAACAAAACCCAATATACATGCATACACACTCACATAAATAAACAAATTATCATGTAAAGGTGTCCTACATCTTCACTGTACCTTGAACCTGAAGTTTTTATTGGAAAGTTTTTCATGCTTCATGGTACCTTGCTTATATAGGTGCTCAGTAAATATTTATGGGATAATAATTTTAGTAGCAGTTACAATTTAAACGAAAAAGATATTCATGAATATCTTGAGATTTTCTATTTGACAAAATATTTCTGGCTTCGTTCTTAAAATAATGATATTTAAAAAATCATAAACCTTTAATATAAATGTGGGGGGGCAAATCTGGAACATAGTCAATATGTAACAATAACTCTTCAAAATCACTTTCTAAAAGTCGTAAATCAGTGAGTTTTAATAATTCTGGGAAGATGAAACCATTTGAAAATTATCATTCTCTCCAGGCAAACTCAGTAAAATTAGATGAAAAATTTTATGCAGTCTTAGCAGAGTCATGGACATGCTGAAGCCCATCCTTCAACTAACCCCAGGTTAGGAAAGCTTATAACTTATTTTTCTTTTTAATTAATACTATATGTTCATAAAGGTATAATATCGAAAAGCAGAAAAATTACCTTTAACTTCAGCACCAATAGACAACTGTTTTTCACAATTTTTGGACATACTTATTTTTGATCCTTATTCATTTTGTAAAATGTTTTAGGCTTATGTTACTGATTCGATTTGATATGCTGATTGTTTTGTTTTGTTTAACAATACATAGTAAGCTGTTCCAGTGAAATGAAAAACTCTTTGTAGACATCATTTTAATAGTAAATATACATAGATATTTATAAAATAATCTACATGCTAAAATATTACATAGTCACTAAAAGTGATGAGCAACAACATAATGTGGTTAAGCATCTTTCTAGTGTAAATTTACGTATCCATCTCTGTTTGACCTGCTATAACGTTATGAATGTCTTGGAACAAGTCTTTGTTGAAATACCCCCAAATTTCCCTACGGCTTCCTAGGAGAACTCCTAGGTACAAATGTAGATCATAAGGAATATTAATTAAGATATACATGGATGAATGGTTTTTCAGAGAGACTGTTGTGATTCTACGGCACCAGCAGTGTGTGAAAGCACCAACGTATCTATCTTACCTCACGTTTGCCAGCACTGGGGACTAGTGTTAAAAACAGAGAGTCAAATAAACGAAAGAGCTCCTTTAATTTGCTGGGTGAAACATGGTGTCAGTTTTTACTTTAATCTGCGTTTCTTTGATTACTAATGAGGTTTACTTTTAAGTATGTTTCCAGGAGTTTGCTTTTCTCTTTAATGATGATGCATTTGGTTGAGGAGCGTTATTTTCTTCTTTTCTTATGTGCCTTTTATACAACAAAGTATTTTAGCAAAGTTTAGTTCTTTGGCAGGTAACTCCTATTTTTTAAAAGTTTACTCCTCAGGAGTTCCTGTGGTGGCTCAGAGGAAAGAAATCTGACGAGTATCCCTGAGGACACAGTTTTGATCCCTGGTCGCAGACATGGCTCAGATCTGGTGTTGCTGTGGCTGTGGTGTAGGTCAGCAGCTGTAGCTCCAATTCGACCCCTAGTTTGGGAATCTCCATATGCCACGAGTGCAGCCCTAAAAAAAGAACAACTACAAAAAACAACATTTACTCCTCAGCATTACATTTTTTCTTTTTCTTTTTCTTTTTTTTTTTTTGCTGCTGTAATTCAAAGGGAATTTTAAATTATATTTTCTAACTAGTTACTTGGCCATACATAAATGTGATAGATTTTCTTTTTTGTCTTTTTAGGACCACACCCATGGCATAATGGAAGTTTCTAGGCTAGGGGCTAATTGAAGCTGCAGCTGCCAGCCTAACACCATGGCCACAGCAATGCCAGATCTGAGCCACGTCTACAACCTACATCACAGCTCACGGTAATGCCGGATCCTTAACCCACTGAGCAGGGCCAGGGATTGAACCTAGGACCTCATGGATACTAGTTGGGTTGTTACCACTGAGCCACTATGGGAACTCCAAGGTGATAGATTTTTATATGTTTATGTTCCAATAAATTTTCAAGTGATTCTCTTGGAAATTTTAGGCATATTATTATTTATTGTCTGTGAAGAAAGATTCCTTTTTTTCTGAGTTTTATGTCTCTTATTTCTGTTTTGTGTATTATATGTGCTAAAGCCTCCAGAATATGAAATAATGTTGATAATGTTGATACTTCTTATTTTAACGGGGAGATATCTAATATTTCTTGTTAACTGTGTTAAGATAGATTGTTAGGGATAAGATAGGAATTTTTATCCCTAGCCTTAAGATAGATTGTAGGGATAAGATAGGATTTTTTTTTTTTTTTCTTTTTACAGCTGCACCTATTGGAAACGGAAGTTGGGAGGCTAGGGGTCAAATCAGATCTGTAGCTGCAGGCCTATGCCTCAGCCATGGCAACACCAGATATGAGTCGGCAACACCAGATCCCAGCTGCATCTTCGACCTGTGCTGCAGTCTGTGGCAATGATGGCTCCTTAACCCACTGAGTGAGGCTGCGCCACAACGGGAACTCTGTGATTGACTTTAATATGACCAAATAGCTAACTTATATTTCTCTCTTTATGGACATTAAGAACAGAATGATAAATTGGACTCCTTCTCTCGCCCAGAGAGGAATTTCACATGCTATATCTGTAAGCCTATCCTTTCCCTTTTCTACTTTCAAGGCTTATTAATTTAAATTACTATAAAGGAGCCAAATTTTACTAAATATCAATTATATTTTAACCATGGAAATTATCTTTTGAGACATATTGGTAACTTGGACCTTGAATTCAATTCTTCAAGTATTTTAAGAACAGCTAATTAATTTTTGTGCTTATTGCCAGTCTATTTATATTATAGTTTTCCCTTTTGTAATCTTGAGTCATCACTTGTTTACTTATATTGTGTGTTTTTGCATGTTCTTAGGAAGACTACTGGTATATTTCCACAATCTTTGTATAGCTAGCAAGGTCTTCTTGTTGTTTTCACATCTGAATGAGGTTTTCCTGTTTTTGAATTTTGAGTCAAAATAAGAACTCTCACAACAGGAGTTCCCGTCATGGCGCAGTGGTTAACGAATCCGACTAGGAACCATGAGGTTGCGGGTTCGGTCCCTGCCCTTGCTCAGTGGGTTAACGATCCGGCGTTGCTGTGAGCTGTGGTGTAGGTTGCAGACGCGGCTCGGATCCCGCGTTGCTGTGGGTCTGGCGTAGGCCGGTGGCTACAGCTCCGATTCAACCCCTAGCCTGGGAACCTCCATATGCCGCAGGAGCGGCCCAAGAAATAGCAACAACAACAACAACAAAAAGACAAAAAAAAAAGAACTCTCACAACATTTTATAATCAATGCTTAACTGTATACTATTTAAATACCAGTATTTAGTATATTTCCAAGAAGTCTAGGGTCAGCTTCATATTTAATTATTTCTTTCTGTCTGAAAACATCTAGTATTTTTTCTTTTCCATGAACATTTAAAATTTTTACCAGGTTAGACCGAAATGTAGGTCTTTTAAAAATTTGTTTTATTTGGAGTTCACTTTGTGGCACAGTGGAAACGTTCTGACTAGAAACCATGAAGTTTCAGGCTTGATCCCTGGCCTCGCTCAATGGGTTAAGGATCCAGTGTTGCCATGAGCTGTGGTGTAGGTCACAGACGTGGCTTGGATCCCGTGTTGCTATGGCTGTGGCATAGGCTGGCGGCCATAGCTCTGATTGAACCCCTAGCCTGGGAACCTCCATATGCCACAGGTGTGGCCCTAAAAAGCAAAAAAAAAAAAAAATTTGTTTTATTAGAAATAGTTTTTTCAGTTTTCACATTGGGCATTCTGATTTGAAGGAATTTTACTAATGGTATTTATTAAAACATTTTTGGGAGGGGGAGGGAGTGGGATGGACTGGGAATCTGGGGTTAATAGATGCAAAGTATTGCATTTGGAGTGGATGAGCAATGAGATCCTGCAGTATAGCACAGGGAACTGTATCTAGTCACGTATGAAGGAACATGATGGACGATAATGTGAGAAAAAGAATGTATGTATATGTGTGACTGGGTCACTTTGCTGTACAGCAGAAATTGACAGGACACTGTAAACCAACCATAATGGAAAAAATAAAAATCATTTAAAAAAATTTGGGGGAGTTCCTGGCATGGCTGAGCAGAAACCAATCTGACCAGTATCCATGAAGATGCAGTTTTGATCCCTGGCCTCACTCGATGGGTTAAGGATCCAGCGTTACCATGAGCTGTGGTGTAGGTCGCAGACGCAGCTTAGATATGGCATTGCTGTGGCTGTGGCATAGGCCAGCAGTTACAGCTCCGATTCAACCCCTAGACTAGGAATCTCCATATTCCACAGGTGCGGCCCTAAGAAAAAAACGAAACAAAACAAACAACAGCGACCATAAAAAACAAAAACAAAAAAATTGAATCTGAGAAAATTCATATCTCAAACTTGTTTAAACAATAAACACTGTTTGTTAAATCAAAAATTGGGCAGTCCAGAGATAAGAACGTATACAAGCAACATATAGACTGGATTCATAGTGTTTTTAGGTTGTCAATTCTCTCGGCTCTGCCCTTCCCTAATCCTTTGTAAGTTTTGGCCTCAGCAAATACTCTTGTTTCAGAGAGATGTTGCCAGCAGCTCCTAGGGCTTTTGGCTTCCTTATTTGCTTCTAACAGGAGAGAGGGTGTCTGTTCTCCCATTTGTTGAGTAATAGCTCTGTGTTTCACTCTGATTGGATAATTGCAGGTCACATGTCGTTCTGAACCAATCATTAAAACGGGGGGATAAGGCTACCTTGGTTACCTTAGACCAATAACTTCTTTCATTTCTGTTATCACCTCTCTATGTTTGCATTTCTTACATCTTTCTTTCTTGGTCTCGGAAACTTTCTCAAGTTTATCCTCCACATCGCCGAATGGATTTTATTCTTTATCAGTTTTGCTTCTCATTACCTTCAATGTGAATTTTAATGCAGTTTCATTAAAACTTGTATTACTTTTTAGTTTTTAGTCACTTCCTTTTTATTTCTCTATTTCAGTCTGTTCTATGCTATTGTCTTCCTGTTTTTTGTTTTTGTTTTTGTTTTTTAATCTCAGAAGCTTTGTCCTTTTGGGGGGGTTATTGTACTTTTTTTGAAACTCAGAAGCTTTTTTTGGGTGGGGTACTGTAAAAGAACATACAGAATATACTCTGTGCTGTATGACAACGTGAATGTACTTGATGCCACTGAACTGTACCCTTAAAATGATTAAAAGGATACATTTTATGTTAGGTATACTTTACCACAATAAAAAATATATTCTGTTTTCTATGGAAATAATTTTTAATATGTATTCTCCCTCTATTTTCTTTTCCTTGCAATAAACTATTTTATTAGCTCATGCATTTTGCTTATTTGCTTGTTTTTCTACTAACTTATCTCCAGCATTGGCAGAATTTATCCAGGTTTAGTTTTGTCAAAAGTCAGGGTCGAGGCAGAATCCCCCATATCTTTTTGACTGAAAATGGCTCTTCTTCTCTGATCTAGAGCTGGAGTGGTTTACATGTTCAGAATCCCCAGTACCAATTCTGACTTTTGATAGGAATTGACCAGGATCTTAGGTTCCTCCAGCTCTTTTTTAAAATTAAAGTTTAAATTTTTATAGAACATAAGAGGTAGTATTTAATTCTTTCCTATGTATGCAATTATTTATGTAGTTGTCCCTCAGTATATGCAGGTTCAGCATCCACAGATTCAACCACCAGCAGATCAAAAAGGTTTTTAAAAATTCTAGAAGTTTCAAAAAATAAAAGTTGAATTTCCTGTGCACCATATTTATATAGCAGCTATGTAGTACTGACAATTATCTACATAGCATTTACATTGTATTAAGTATTACAAGGAATCTAGAGATGATTTAAAATATGTGGGAGGTTGTGAAAATTTTATATAAGTACTACTCCATTTTATATAAGGGACTTGAGCATCTGCTGATTTTGGCAGCCATGGCAGGTCCTGGAACAAAGGCCCTGTGGATACTGAGAGATGACACATGCACTGCTCCCAGAAACTCAAACTCTACTTTTATTTACAGAGCATTTCTGAACATATCTACATATCCAGAATAAAATATGCCACAGCCAGACCCTCCCCACCTGTGCTGGGAACTGAGATCCATGGTTTCTCAATATAAGTGAAAGAAAAGTGACTGTTGAGGCCTAATCAGACAATAGTTTTTGGGCATTGTGTGTGTGTGTGTGTGCCCACACACATACGTGAGCAAGTATGCATGTGTGTGAGTTCGTGCATGTATAAGTGGGAATAGTTGACCACTTGTGTTCTAGTCATTGTAGCTACTGTATGCTGGCATTGGGACAGACCATAAGAGTGAGTAAAATTTTGTCCTAATTTGCTTGATGGTTTCCTGTGGGTTCTATTTCAGAGATCTGAATTTGTTTTCATCAAGAATGTATTTTTTAGATATCCCCATTGATTCTGCCACTAGTGTAAATAGCCCTAGCTTCTCTCAAATTTTCTTCAAAGGCAGGAAACATCTTTCCTGGCCAGATCTGCAGATAGAATGAATGAGGGTGGTATAATTACTTGGAAGAAGATTAGACTCTGGGATGCTGACTAAAACTGGAAACAATGAGAAAGGCTGGTGTCCAAACAGGAAGGTAGGGTGCTGTTCAAGCTGTGTGGTAAGGATGCTTAATCAGCATTGGTGTTAAGAGCTCTGATTTGAGCGGGAGGGCACAGGCACAAGCCAGGTAGCGAGGGACAGTGGTATTAAGCACACTGAATAAGACGCACATGTGGAAGGACATGGACATGCGTGAAAAATTCAGGGATTGTTATGAACGCTCTTGTCATTATTAACGAGCAACTGCCCAGTCTCTTTTCCTTGTTTAGAAGAAAACGGGAGGAATTTTAGAAAATGTGCCAGGTTGTGCCTGATGAAGTTGGTTAGAATCCAAGCAGATTTATGAGTACAGCAGAGACCAGAAGAGGCAGGTGCTGTGCAGATGCTGTTAAATGGTACATGAGAGCTGTGGGCTGCAGCAGGGAATTGCAGTTTTGGTAAGAGGTGGACTAAGGCAATGTCCAAAACCTCCCACTACAAATACATAGAAATACTAGATAAAACAATTTTATTTTTATTTTTGTCTTTTTAGGGCCACACCCTGGCATATGGAGGTCCCCAGGCTAGGGGTCGAATTGGAGCTGTAGCTGTTGGTCTACACCACAGCCACAGCAATGCCAGATCTGAGCTGCATTTGTGACCTACACCATACCTCACGGCAATGCTGGATCCTTAACCCATGGAGTGAGGCCAGGGATCGAACCTGGGTCCTCATGGATACTAGTGAGATTCGTTTCCACTGAGCCACCATGGGAACTCTAGATGAAACAATTTTAAATACACAGTTCTGGTCACAAGAAAGAAATTAAACCACAGTATTAGGGACACTGCTGTGTCTCTCCTTGATACAGGTATTGGTTGGGGTGAAACTTTGTGTCTTGGTGACCTTAAGCCTAAGGGAAAAGGTCAACTCTTATGCAAATGCAACACTTGCATAAGGTGAAAACCCTCAAAATTTGTACCCTCAATGCAAGATATGTTTAGAAAACAGTCCACCATTGAAGGTAGATATGGAGAAAATTCTCTCTCTTGATCTGAGCTCTGGATAAAAACAAAATTCTCCCAAGAAGACGTGATAACTCAGGCCTGTATCTCACAAGTGTAGATCCTTAAAGACTAAGTGTTTTCCAAATCCCTAAACTGAAAAATAATTAAACACCATGAATTGATATCCCTGAGGTAACTTGTTCTAGCAAGTATAAAACCACTTTGAAAATACACTCCCATAACTGGGCCCACAGGTTTTTCACAGAAAAGACAGATCACTCTATTATCACACAATCAAAATGTTAAATCATCTGAGAAAATAATCCATCATGAGAGAGAGGAAGAGATTAAGCAAACAAAATATATATAAATACGGACGTAAAGTTCTTGAACTCAGTGAAATAATCTGAATGAAAATGCAAAATAATGTTTGTAAGGATCTAAAGGATAAAAGAAAATTATCTATGTAAATAAGTAGCATAACACTCTAAAAATAATAAAAATATTTTAAAAAGAACCAAGTAGAATTTTTAGAAATGAAATTTTAGGCAGTGAATTTAAACACCCGGTGAATGGGTTAAACAGATTAGATACCGCTGAAAATGATACCTACTTATCAGGAAGGCAGAGCGGAAGAAATTATTCAGATTGTAGCACTGAGAAATGCAGAGATGAGAAAAATCTGAAAGACAGGTTAAGAAGCCCAATGAGAAGACAATGTGTCTAACAGGACTTCCAAAGAAAAGAATAAACAGAAAGAAGGGAATAGAAATATTTGAGGAGATTATGGCTAAATAGCTTTTAGAATTGATTAAAGATATGAATCTTCATATTCAGTAAGTATAACTAATCTTGAATAGGATGAATAAGAAACAAAGCTAAAGGGAGTTCCTGTTGTGGCTCAGCAGTATGCAGGTTTGATCCCTGGCCTCGCTCAGTGGGTTAAGGATCTGGTGTTGCTGTGAGCTGTGGTGTAGGCTGAAGATGAAGCTTGGATCCCCCAGGTTGCTGCGGCAGTGGCATAGGCCGGTAGCTGTAGCTCCATTCGACCCCTAGCCTGGGAACTTCCATATGCTGCAGGTGCAGCCCTAAAAAGACAAAAGAAAAAAAGAGAGAGAAAGGCAAAAAGGAGAGAAAGCAAACTATATAGCGAAACTCTAGTAGACTATCAAAGGAAAAAGAAAATCATAAAAGCATCCAGAGAGAAACAAGTTACTCTCAAAGAGATAAAATGTACCACAATGAAGTTTTCTCAGAAGTACTGTAGACATCAGAAGACAATAGAATAATGTCTCAACACTGCCAACTGAAAAAAGAGGCTATAGCAGTAGAATGACCAACCATCCTAGTTTTTCCAGGGCTGCTCTGGTTTTAGCAGTGAATTCCTTTGTCCTGGGAAATTCCTCAGTTCAAGACAAGCCAGGATGCTTAGTCACCCTACACTGTTCAATGCAATTCAACTGTCATTAGAGAGAGAGCCAAAAAAATTACATCTGATGATGACAAAGTTAAGGTCACCTCTC
Organism: Phacochoerus africanus; assembly: GCF_016906955.1. Lineage (NCBI taxonomy): Eukaryota > Metazoa > Chordata > Mammalia > Artiodactyla > Suidae > Phacochoerus > Phacochoerus africanus. Next base: position 13,176,236 of record NC_062559.1, on the reverse strand, counting down.
ACAGATCAGTAGTCTGATAGGATCATTGAAGGATAACCAATGAAAGATAGAGCGTAGCCAAAAAAACAAAACTGAATCCAGATTGAGGGAGTGGGATATATGAAGCAATAGGGGACAAATAAATGAGGCAAAATATTGATCAACACAGGCAAGCATCAACTAACCAAGATAATAAGTAAGATGACTCTGACTTTTGGAGATAGAAAAAGGGAGAAAAAAACCCTGACAACAATAAAATGTGAGATCCTGAGGTGGGGAGATATAGTGAGGACAAGAATTAAACTTTCTAAGTCCATGAATTGATTAAGATGAGGATAAGATTATCGTCTAACTTTACACTTTGTTAAGTGTGCGTATTAAATGTTAAAACACAGGCACCCATGCTGAGGCGAGGTGGCAGGTACTAGTCATGCTGACCCAGCGTGGGGTGACGGAGCCCAAAGAGAGTAAGGTGAGCATCTATACTGTGGGTGACTTGGGGTGGGGTGAGGGGGTGTCCCTGCAGGGGCTGCCTGGCCTGGGGTGTCAGAGCCCAGGCCATGGAAAGAGGGAGTCCCTGTGTTTGGGAGGGTAGCCATCTGGCTGGTGGGGGAGTTGTGTGGGGTGTCAAGGGTGCCCCTGTAGGAGTGGAGATGAGTTACATACAGAGTGTTGTTCAAATAAATATGTTAAGGATGATTGGGAGCCAGATACCCCCTTATCACAGAGAGGCAGAGAACTACCAAGTAGAAAGGAACAAAACTATAAAGGATCCTGTAGTGATTGGCTTGGAATTAGAGGCATCTGTGTGGAGTCAAGGTTCTCAGTATAGGTTGAGAGAGGAATAACCACAGATAAATGTATGAATGTATTACATTCAGGCATATATTCCTTAGTTCATTCCACCGGGATGGCCTGGGAGCCGAACAGGAGAAAGCTAGAGCATCACACTGAATGTCACTGTCACATCAAATAGAGATGGTAACAGTTTATAAAAACACTGTGCATAAACCAAAAGAGGTTATCCAACAAGGACCTTGACATTTTGATGAGCAATGGAAAATTGACATAATTTCAAAAGCCGCGCAAAATACGGATTACTTACAAAACAAGAAGGGGGCCCTTTCTGGTGAAGCGGCCTGGTAGATACAATCTCAATCAAGCGAAACTCATCAGTACGGAGACCAATCAAAGCCATGTGCCGTCTGAGAAAATGCGGTAATAGTAACATGATCTCATTCCCACGATGTTCCTGCCAAAGATGCATAATCTTCAGACAAACTCTGATTGAGGGGAGTTTTGCAGAATAGCTAGCCTTTCCCATCAAAGTTGTCAAGGTCACAGAAGTTAAAGAAAGAAGGAGGAACGGTTCCAGATGAAAAGAGAATAAAGAGGCACGACAAGAGCCCATGATTTCTGAATTGGATTTTTTTTTTTTCTGTGAAGGACATTATTAGGACAAATGGCAAAACTTGAACAGCGACTGGGGAACTGGATATTAATTGATTTTTATGGTTATGAGTTTTCAGGAGAATTACTATTATTATTCTTATATATTTTTTGCAAGAAAACACTAAAGTATTTGAGGATGGGTGGATGATAGGTAACATGTAGGCAACTAAATAATTCTGGAAAACTTACACTGTACTTGCAACTTTTCTGTGAGTTCAAGATAGCTTCACTAAAGAATATTCCTCACTTCACTTTTTTTTTTTTCCTGGCAACACTGTGGACTAGATGTCTCAAGAAAACCCTTCCAACTGAGTACTTAAGATGCTGAATTTGAAACAAAAGGTAACAATTTCTTAAACAAAAGGCAACAACTTCTTAAAAGCATGCAGTAAAAAAGAAAAGCATCCAGAGACCAGAAACGCAGGAAGGCAGGGTTCCCCAGGACTGAGTGAGCTCTGGACCTCTAGTTTTCCCCACATGGCACTGCAGGTACTTGTATCCTGCAGCCTCGGCTTTACTTAGTCACGGAAGGAAAGGGAATAAAGACAGCTCCGTGTCTGAGAGATGAGAGAGGTCTGATTAGCACCTTGAACCTGCTAAGGGTGAAAGAAAAGTTGCCCACAGATGAGACTTACCTGTCTCCTCAGTCCTGGTGAAGCACAGAGCAGCGCGGTGGTTTAAAACATTTTCTGTGAGTTCTCAGCCCCACGCACGCACGTTTCAGGGTTGGGGCGGGAATTCACAGCACCTGTGTGATCCAAAAAACTCCCAGGTGTGCATCGAGTTGAGCGTGACCCTGGTTAAGCGGTGTGGAGCCAGCCAGCTTTGCTAAAACACAGGTCCTGGAGCGAGGGCTTGAAGTGCCGAGGCTCCAGGACCTGCAGGCAAGTGCGTATCCAGGGCAGCTGGAGGGAGGGACAGGCAACGGGGGCCAGGGAGATGGCACAGATGTCCTGAGGTCTCGCTGCCCCTGGCCGTCCTCAGTGACGAAGGCTGCGGAGATGAAGCTGCGCAGGGAAGCGGCCTCGGAGCAGGTACGGTGCGGGAGGGGAGATGGACAGAACGAAGCTTTTCCCAGCGGGTCGCTCCTCGCTGCTGCGTCTGATTGGTCCAAGGTCTGCTCCCGGAAGGCCACGCCAGCCCACCTCGGGGTTGAGCCACCTGCCCCCTCGGTTCGGCACAGGATGCCAAACACTATCGGGGTGTTTCACTTGGGTCTGAAAGGGGCGAGAGAAGCAGAAGATGCAGGGGTGGCTGATGGTCTGGGCCCCGTGACAGGGATGAAGGGGCGCTCCGGTCACACACAGGGAAGGTTCATGTCACCCCTGGATGTGGCAGCATGGTCCAGGAGGCAGGCAAGGGAATCTGAGATGTTGTGAGCCATTAGGGTCAGATGCAGTGTCCTTCTTGCGGCCACTCAAATGTAATCATGCTCTCCCCTTATTTTAGGCTCGTTACTGTCATACAGAGTCTCCATTTTCACTTTCTTGGGAACACGCTGTCCTCAGAAAAGAGGAATGCATCCTCCTCAAAGTGGTACCCAGTTGTGATGTCTTGGAAGACATGAGGCAACAGGTTAGTGCTCCACGCCTGATGGTCCTGCTCCTGTAGGTGGTCTTGATGCTGTACTTTCTAATCCGTCGTCCTTCACTGTCACCATCCTGGAGTCCCCTCCTGCTGGCCCAGCAGTTAACCTGGGGTGGGTTGCCTGCGTGGTGCAGTGGCCCCTACCGTCCCCTGACCTTCTCACTGTTCTGCCCTTGCTGGGTTGTGGTGTGCAGCGGATGGTCCTTATGTATCCTCAGCATTTACCTCTGCAAACTGAAGGCTGCTTGCTGGGGATACCTGCAAACTCGATGACAAGAGATGCCCAGGCTCCATGAGAAAACCAGCAATGTCAGAAAGAGAATCCCCTGGAAGCAGCCCTCCACTATGGACCTGGAGCTGGATGACAGCCCAGCTCCCCACCATGGGGCTTCCTGTGTTCCACACTGACTTTGAGTTGCCTGGCAGGATTGGTGCTGAATGCCCCCAGTTGTAAATTGGTTAATACTGGCTTTCCCCTTCCTGGCTTCCTTCTCACTTCCCTACTGGTGTTTTCTGGGCTTACTCCCAAATAAGCTACTCGAACTCAGATCCCTATCAGGGTTCCTTTCTGGGAATCTCACATTGAGACCCATGTGCTCACAGACGGCGATGGACAGCAAATTCTGGGCTTGGTAGTACTGTGTGACACCCCAGAGAACCCCAGTCCCCTGTGTTCAGACATGCTCATTCCTGCTCCCTTTGTGAAGCAGCAACCCTGGTTCTTCAAGAATATCAGTATCAGTCACCACCAAGCTTACTCCTTTGCCTCCTGGCCACTAAGGAGCCCGCTGGCTAAGTAGCACCTCAGATTTCAGTTCGTCTTACTGATGTCCCCTCCCTCGAGAAAGCCAGTACCTCTAAACCTTCAGGTCCAAATTCCACAAGTAGGCCATTAGGTATGATTATGGGAGGTGCTGCCTTTAATTCCTCTCCGTGGTTACTGGTTTTTGTTTTTGTGTTGTTTTTTTCTTTTTATGGCTGCACCTGCAGCAAATGGACATTCCAGGGCTAGGGGTCAAATCGCAGTGGCAGCTGAGGCCCACGCCACACCCACAGCAACAGATCTGAGCCACATCCTCGACCTTCACTGCAGCTTGTGGAGTCTCCTTTCAAGGTTTTCTCATCTGAGTGAAGTGAGAAACTAGTAGTTCCCTACTTTACTCTCTTCTGCATGTTCACAGGGCAGGCTAGGACTTAACAGCACAGTTCTCGCCAAGAAATTCTCATCATGAACTCTCTCTCCTTCATCTGCAACAAGCTGGCCCTGTTTTACTTTCAATATGGGGGGAGGTATAAGAGCAGGGAAATCTTGGAACGTCTTGTCTTGGTCCGGCGTCTCACTTTGATAACTGAGATCTATCATTTTAGGATCTCAGGCAAAACTTCTGATTTTAATATTCTATAACGTGATAATCTCATATCTAGCAAGTCAGCTTAGAGAAATATTCCCATATGCGCAAGATGACATGTGCAAAGAGCTTCACTACAATACTGTTTGCAACAGAAAGGAAAATGAGAAGAAAACAATCTAACTAAACCCAAATAAAGGAAAGGGCTGATAAACTCTAGCTACTCAAACAATGGAAGACTTTGTAGCAGTTCAAATGAATGGGTGAACATGAAAAAAGGTGTACAAAAAGCAAGCTGGATCCACGTGGCATAATATCACTTATTAGGGAGTTTCCGTCGTGGTGCAGCGGAAATGAATCTGACTAGGATCCATATGGACACAGGTTTGATCCCTGGCCTTGCTCAGTGGGTTAAGGATCCGACATTGCCGTGAGCTGCGGTGTAGGTCGCAGACGTGGCTCGGACCCCGTGTGGCTGTGGCTGTGGTGTGGGCCGGCAGCTACAGCTTCCATTTGACCCCTCACCTGGATACCTCCGTAAGCTACAAGTGCCATCCTAAAAAAAAAAAAAAAAGTTACTTATTAGAAATCCCACAGAAAACTACAGGGTGATTTTGAATTACACACATGTAAAAACATTAAGCCCAAACATAAAAATATTACATATTAACCTCCAGGAAAGGAGAGGAGGGAAAAGAGTCAGTGAAAAATGTTATCCTTTACGGATGACAGAAAGAGGCTTTTAACCAAATATAAAATATTTACATTTAATTATTTAATTTACATTTAAATGTAATACATTAGTAGTATGATTAATAACATAATTTTATAATTTAAATTTAATAAAATACTGCATTTAATCTTGAGGCCTTTGAAAAAGGATTTTCCAATGCTTTTGAAATTATTCACGAATTAAAAATTTTAGAGACTAAATGACTGGAGGTTGTCAAATGCCATAAATTATTTGTTCTTAAATATTTTAGTATGAGGATGATTTTTAGCATAAAATCACATTCCTTTTCAATTATAGCAGCATCCCTACATGTCTGAATGAGAGTGGCACTGTGGTGTTTATTCCTTTTCTGAGCAATGAATGATGTTCGATTAAGAGCCACTTGTCATAAAGATGCCAACTATTTAGCTTTTTCTCTATGTATCAATGTTTCTTTTAAGTTGGGCACATTTGGAGTTTTATGCAAAATATACATCTACTCAGTTTATTCGTTCTAATTTATCCTTTCCTTAGAGGTTCCCCGCCAGCTCCTTCAGGAGTCAAGCCCGGCTGCTGTTCCCTCCTGCCTCAGTTCTCACCCATGACCTGGTATTGGGCTAATCTCACTGTGGCGTGAGCCTAAGGAAACTTCCTAAAAACTGTTGTCGTTAACACACAGTTTGAAGGGGGGAAAAAAAAAACCTCTAGGCTTCTAAAAGCATTCTTCGAGGGGTTGGGTTTATACTCTAATTTGGATGCTGCATTTTTCCATCTCCATAGGAGGTGGCTAAGAAAAACACAAATGGGCTCCTGCATTGCCGTCATGGGCAAATGAATCATGCTCTAATTGCAGATTATCAGCAGAATAGCTACAAGTGTGTCAGAAAAGTGAAGAAAAGCATTTGCTGCAGGCAGACAAAAGGTTCTGATCCTTTGTTTATTTTTAGATAAAGAAGCCTATTTTGTTTGTAACCGACTTTGTGCCTGATATATTTTAGGCATTCACAAAGTTTTCTATGTGTCAGCTTATACTAGACTAAAAAATTTCCTAAAATAATATATTTAAAATGAAAGAACATTCCAGGGAGGACTATCACACAACTTAAGAGATGGCCAGTTATGTCCAAAATGTATCAGGCTTTCATGAAACATACATAAAATTACATGAAATGTCATTCTGGTCTTTAGACTGGAAGATCAGAATTCCTCCAATAACCTCCAGATAAAATTAGCCAGAAACGTCAGTGGGAAGGCAGTTTTGAACTTTCATTTAGGAATACAAAAGCAGGAGTCCCTGTCGTGGCGCAATGGAAATGAATCCAACTAGGAACCTTGAGGTTGGGGGTTCAATCCCTGGCCTCACTCAGTGGGTTAAGGATCTGGCATTGCTGTGAACTGTGGTGTGGGTTGCAGATGTGGCTCAGATCTGGCATTGCTGTGGCTGTGGTGTAGTCTGGCAGCTATAGGTCTGATTGGACTCCCAGCCTGGGCACCAGTGTATGCCATGAGTGCGGCCCTAAAAAAGGACCAAAAAGACAAAAAAAATATATATATATATATATAGGAATACGAAAACATTATTCTTCACTGAGCTGTGAGTCGTTTGAAGTTATTAGAGATCTCAGATGCTGATTTTGACTCTGTTCCATGCAATTTGGGAATGTATGGCTCTCAGTTTTTCCATCTATGAAACAAGTTTATGAGAATAAGGGGTGGTGTGTAAGTCTCGTGGTTGTTTTTGTGCGTGTTATTCTTATTGTCTCTAGACGGTCTATTATTGTAGCAAAAGTATGCTTACATTGGGTTACAAACCAGTGATGGTATCTCCTTTCCCAGATGGTTGGAGGTCTCACTGCAGTTGTGACAGGTGAATGTGAATGAGGTTTATCCCTAAGCGGGAGGGGCCTTATAGGTGGAGGCTTGGGATGCGGCTGTTTGGCGGCACAGAGAGGACTGGCACCGTGCCAGAGTTCTTTTCCTTCAGTTTAGCTCTCATTGAGCCATTCAACTTTGTAACAAGAAATTGAGACTAATGTTTGTCTTTTAGTGCTGGAATTACAGCAAAGGCATAAAGCTGAGGGCAAAACAGCTCCGTACACCATATCCTGAAGTTAGTTACCAAAGGGCCATCATCTTTGGGGCCCTTTGGGTGTTTGTTATGAGATGGTTGACTTGCCACATGACCGTGGTCCCCTGTCCCGTCCCTGTCTGCCCAAGGATGGGAGATGGGGGGTCACTAGGGTGCAGGTAAGAGGTTTGCTCCTCTTTCCCATGGGGCTTTATTTCTTTTCCAAGAAGCCAAGAGAAAGGCCTTCAAAGGCTTAAGCCATAGGATTTGGGGGCATCTGTGAGGAGAGACCTCATCTTCTTCCTTGATGGATGGGTCTTGAGCTCCAGAAGCTACAGACTCATTCTGTACTGACCTTGGAGTGGTGCAGAGCAGGGCGGGACGGCTTCAGGTGAGTCTGACCCACGCCTCCTTAAGTGTGTGGGATAAGGGGACCTGGCCGCTGCTCGTCTGGAGAATCCTAAGCAGGAGGCTTGTTGGAACAACGACAGCGTAAGGAGGGGCCCCAGTGTAAGGTGCTGGAACACAGGCTGGGCCATACCCGCTCTAGTCCCTCTGAGGGCACGGAGGGACCGCACAGAGAGGAGGGGAGGGACAGGAGCACAGGGCTGCCCAGTGGCTGCTGGGCCAAGCGAGGGGCCACCCAATCCAGACAACGGGCAGGAGGCACATGCTGCAAAAGGAAGAGATCATTTCTCATGCGCCGGATGTACCTCCTGCCCTTTCCTCCCCAAGGCGTGGGGAGGGGCGAGGTGAGACTGAACATCGCCCCCGAGATACCCGCGCACTTCGTCCCCGCAGTGACAGGGGGGTCAGGACGCCCGCCCTCGTGGACGTGATCACTGCCTTCATTTATTTCTCCTCCCTCCCCGCAGGGGCTGGAGGAGCCAGGTTTTGAAAAGAGAGAGAAGTTATTTCAGAGTCAAATTATGTTCATTCTTCATGCCAAGAACCCAGGACCTAGGGATCTGGCTCTCTTGGAGAAGGGAAGATGAACAATTTCCAATCACTTAAGGATTAGACGTTTTCATGTGCGTAATAGTCAAAAGTGACTCCTAAGTTATGGGCTGTGCCAAGAGGTCACTGCCAGGAAGCAGGACAGGGTTACGGGCCAAGCACACCTGAGGAAGGAGTTGAAAAAGTAGCAAATTCATGTTAATAACCATTGAGTTGAAACGCCTTCATAAACGCTTGTGTGCCTTTGAAAAGGTGGATTGTCCTTCGTCATGTGGAACCTGAGTCTGGGATCTCCGGGGACCAGGGTAAAGGGAGATGAGGAAGCTCCTGTATCTACGTTCCTATGAAAGTAGCTGGCATGAGATGTGGGGGCACAAAAGGAGACCGTTACGCTTTTCTTCGAACCCTTTGCCCCGAGATGCCCAGAGAGGGTGGGAGGTGAGAGGCAGGGGAGAAGCCAGTTTGGGAAGGAGGCCACTTTATAGGAGCCGGGGCTTGAGCGGGAAGGCCGGCTGGGCAGGCGTTGCGCTCGGACCCTCCCGACGAGGGGGACGGTGTCCCCTTCAGAAGCGGTCGCTCTTTTTCCCGTCTTTGGGAGGCTTAATTGCTGCGGGTGAGGACTGGGGACAGAGGTTTGGAGCAGGGGACACAGGGCAAGGTTTCTTTCCACCACCATTGTCTAGTTAGAATTAGAAAACCGCGCAACGTCGGAGCTGGAAGGATTTGAGGAGAAACATCTGACACCCTCTTTTTATTTAATCCTTGTTTTGCTGCGACGCAATATAGGATCGCAGCCTCTGCTCAGTCCCCTCCCCGTAAGGTGTTTTGAGAAATCCATTTAATCCTCATACACTGAAAACCAAGCGTCTGCCAAGGGCCTGCTGAGTTGCCGTAGAGTTCCTGCTACTCCATCCCTGGAGCCCAGCTCCAGCCCCACTGCTTAGAGGTGCCTTGAGGTGCCCTGAAAGCCCCCTGAGCATCCCCTCCCACTCCCCCGCCAGGCACCTGTGCCCCTGCTGCTAGGACGTCACTTCTGCTGGCTCTGAGCCGACATGGCCACGATTGCCCGTGCCCTTGACCTTTTGAAAAGCCAAGACGTTTTTAAAACTGGATCAGGTGTGTTGTGTCTGGCTGCCTCTTGTTCTCTTGGGACGTGCTCTCTCCTCAGAAGGGCTTGGTCTTTCTTTCCTCAATTAGTTTTTTGGCAAGTCCCCCGTGAGTTTATCGGAGGTGCCCTCACATATCTGGACTTTAGCAGTGAACGCAATTTAGGCTTAAGCTGGGATGCCTTTCCTCAAACCGTAAAGAAATGGACATTGGAGAGACATGCAAGTTACCCTAGAGCTGCACGGTGTGTGTGTGACTAGAACTGAAAGGTTGTCTATGCTGAGAGGGGTTGGGGGTTGAGAGAAGGAGTGAGAAGGGGAAGAAGTAGACTCACGTATGCTTTCTGGAGCCACAGGAGATGGGCTGTGGGCTGACCATTTGAGAAAGCAATGCCCCAAGATGGAATTTTGTGCATGTAAGGCCATGGGCCATCCTGCCAGATACGGGGTGACAGCCAAGATTTGACATGACTAGTTTGCTTTTACATTAATATCAAAACCTCTAATTGTTTTCAGTTTACGACTCTCATTTTTTTTTCCCCCAAATGTGAACATTTTCCTTGGAAAATAATGAAAATTATTTTTCCCGTTGAAGGACGATCTCGGTTCCCTTGCATATTACACTCAGCCATGGTTTTGTATTTTATTAAAGCAAGCTTATTTATGACCCACGTCTGGATATCTAATGATATCTGGAGCTGCAAATAATGGTCTTGTTTTAGATTTGGCATCAAGCATTGAATACTGTTTACAACTGTGAACACAATTTTGATTGGACAGATTTACTGTTTCAGAGAATAATTTCCTGGAACTGTTGTGGGGTGATTATAAGGACCATGTTTGCTATCGAGTGAATAGAGAAACTGTTCTTAAATATATTACGGATGAAATTCTTCTCTTCCGATGCACTTCTTGGACATTTAATTAGACAAGTTTATTTTTTTAAGGCTAAAGGACTGTTCTGTGAGGTGGGGGTGTGACATGATTAACACATTGGAAAATTCTAAATCAAATTTAAAAGAAACATTGTTTCCCCCACCCCTCTTTTTTTTTTTTTTTTGCTTTTTTAGGGCCACCCCTAAAAAACATATGGAAGTTCCCAGGTTAGGGGTCAAATCAAAACTGCAGCTGCAGCTGCCAGCCTCCACCACAACCACAGCAACACCAGACCCAAGTGGCATTTGTGACCTACACCACAGTTCACGGCAATGCTGGATCCTTAACCAATTGAGTGAGGCCAGAGATCGAACCTGCATCCTCATGGACACTAGTCGGGCTAGTTTCCCATGATCCACAACAGGAACTCCAGAAACACTGTTCTCTTGTTTAAGATCCTTCTAGAATTGTTCCAGATTGTATTTTTCTCTTCAACCCAGAGGTGAAACATAACCATTGCCTCTGATTGTTGCCCTGTTGACTGTGGCGAGGACAGCGGGAGCAAGTGTTTACAGAGGTCTCAGTCCTTGGGGAGGTGGGCGAGGGGAGCAGTCACCAGTCTCTAGCGCTTCGCCCATTGGAGGCGTGGTCCTGTTAAGCGTGGTTATTGAGCCCCTGGATCAAGCCATGACTCAAAGACACAGGGTGGCTTATTTTATCCTCAGTTTTAATGGTAAAGGGATGGGTAGGATAAACAAATTAGAAAATAAAAAAAATCAAGAGCTTGAGCATTGAAGTTAGTCCAAAGAGAATCTGATTCCTGGCTTTCCGAGCAACTAGTCTTGGTCCTTTTGTGTATTTCTTGGCTTTTCTGAGCCTCAGTTTCTTCACTGGTAAATGATTCTTTGCTTGGTAGAATTGTTAGGAGAGTTGAATGAAGAGGTGGGTGAATGACATCTATTAGGTAAACAACGAACGTGAGCTAGCCTGACCACCAAGTATCCCTCCTTTTGTCAACGAGAGCTGATTTTGGAGTTCCCGTCTTGGCTCAGTGTTTAGCGAACCCAATTAGCATCCATGAGGATGCGGGTTTGATCCCTGGCCTCACTCAGTGGGTTGAGGATCCGGCGTTGCCGTGAGCTGTGGTGTAGGTTGCAGATATGGCTCAGATCCTGCATTGCTGTGGCTGTGGTGTAGGCCAGTAGCTACAGCTCCGATTGGACCCCTAGCCTGGGAACCTCCATATGCCGTGGGTGTGGCCCTAAAAAGACAAAAATAAAAATAAAATAAAAAACCAATAGCTAATTTTCTCTTTTGAGAACAAACCTTTTCCTGTTGTCGAGGAAGTCCTGCCAGTGGCACCAATTCTTCAGCCAGCTTCAGCATTATAATGTGTAACTCAAAACCGGCCAAGTAGCATAACTGCCTCCCTGGCTGTATGGCTCCTTAAAGGATCAACATCAATCAGCCCAATGAAAAGACAATCCTGTGTGGCAGCTACTGGGGAGACATACTTTCCCCCCCTCTGAACTTGAACAAAGAGAAAGTCTGAAGCTGTTGGCAGCTATTTTGCCCCAGTGGAGCCTCAGAATTAAAGCAGTATATGGTGGAGAGCAAAGCCAAGAGGTATAATGTAAGACATAATTTGAGTCATTGTTCCCCAAATGTTTTGGCTAAACTAATTAATATATACTAAATTTTGCTTAAGTCATTTACTTGCAATCCAACAAGCCCTGACTGATTCAAGCAATATAATAAACTTGAGTCATTTTCCACCTCCCCATCCCCTTATTCCAGGAGCCAGATCCCTGCAAAGGAAGCATGAAAGCAACAAAATTCTCCTAGGACTCCTAACAGGATGCAGATAATGCAGGGAAGTGCTTTCCAGACTCTGCAATTTCACATACATAAACAACGTTGAAAATATATTTTCATTAAAAAATGCAATTCATAAGACACCAACTACCTTGTACTTTCACTGCTTTCTCATAAAAGAAAGAGCATTTTTAATATTCTAAAATCAGAAGTACAGAATATAATAAAGCATAGTATTTTAAGTCAAATAAATCTAGCTTAAAGAAAAATGCTCTTGCGCTGTCCTCATTTCTTTCATTTCACCACACAGCAGTGAAATTGTCAGTGGTTTTATAATTTCTAGGTCTGAAATAAGACTTCTGACAAACTGCTCACTAGCTGGTCTTTAATTACTCTGAGTTTGTTTCCTCACCTGTAAAATAGAAATAATCAGGATCTCTGTCTCATAAGATTTTGGAAGAAATATTAACACCAAAAGCACAAGTAACAAAATAAACAAGTGGGACTACAACAAATGAAAAATCTTCCAGTAAGGATGAAAGGAATAAATAAAGTTTTTAGACTAGTGCCTGGCATATAATGAGTGCTCAATAAACATCATTATCGTTGTCATTACTAATCATCACTCAGTCTAAGTATGTGGGACCGATATCAGACTCTAGTTTCATCCTTGACACTAATTCTGTGACCTTGGGCAGGTCAGCTCAGCTATCTGGGTTTCAGAATGTTTCCCTGTAGAATGCGGGTATTTAGCCAGATCATCCCCAAAGCGCCGTTAACTCCAACTCTGTGAATGCAGAAACCACACACTTTCTCTAATTCGTCTCTTCTCTTGTAGGAGTGAGCGGCGCACATGGGATCGAAATGGCTCCCCAGGGGCTCTGAACTATCCATCCTGCCCCATAGCGTCCCTGTCAGATGCTGCTTTTGTTTTTGGATGGACAGGAAGACATGGGAGAGAAAAAGCATGATGGAGGAGTGAGCGAAGGGGTTCAGGTAGGAAGTTTCTGAAAACGAAGTTGGTAAAATTACAATGATGCCTGGCGCCTCTGACAACCGATTTGGGGATGACAGGTTATTACTTCCAACCGCTCTACTGCCCTCTACTGGCAAAGCCTAGTAACTGCTGAGACCATCTCTACCTTGAGTGCCTCCTAGTTTGAGAGGGCGAGCCTGTCCTCGAAGGAAAGCTTAGCTTTCTCTTCCGCGTGAAAAGTAGATAATGTGGTAAATCGTGGGTGTTTGAAGGTTAATTTTAAAAGGAGAATACGGTTCAGGCAACTCAAATATGAATTTAAAGGCTCTATTGGCTGATGTACATCAGGGAGCACCTCGCGTTTAGAGAACTTCCTTCCAAGCAGGGCTGGAGTTTTAATAGAGTCGGGAGAAGTGTTGGGTGTGATATGGTGGTCTTGACTCAGGCAGCAGTTTGCTTTCCCTGAAACTGCTATAAAACGTGTGGTTGGACTGATGGGAGAGGATTATACGTCTCTACACATCTTTCTTGGAATCCTTGGCCCACGTCTCATGTTCACAGCTGTCAGAACAGTTCTTTGGAGAGCTTTCTGCCTCATGGCTTGTCTGTTAACTGTCTCACGTCACTTAAGATTCCAGGGAAGGGGAGCAAGGGGAGGAAAAAGAAGGAAAAAAAGAAAAGAAGAGAAAAAAAATAAAGGGAAAGGGACAAAGTCAAAGCTGGCAACTGGGTCCATTTTAATTCTTTTTCGACTTAAAAAGGAAACTTTCCCCAGTCTTAAGAACATTTCTTAACTTTATTCCTCAGGAGGGTTTAACGTGTATTTTTTTCCTTTGAACAAAATGTTTTTATTCTTGTTTACTAACTAGTCCTGTAAGTGTTAAAAAAAATTCTACTGGGAGAGAGCTAGATCACACAGATGTGTCGTGTTATTCTTTACACTGTATGCATGTGCGTAAATATTGTGTGTGTTTCTTTGTGGGTGATGTATTCCACAATAAAAAAAATGTCAAAATAGGAGTTCCCATCGTGGCGCAGCAGAAACGGAATCCAACTAGGAACCATGAGGCTGTGCATGTGATCTCTGACCTCGCTCAGTGGGTTAAGGATCCCGCGTGGCTGTGAGCTGTGGTGTAGGTCACAGGCTCGGCTCGGATCTGGTGTTGCTGTGGTTCTGGCGTAGGCCAGTAGCTGTAGCTCTGATTGGACTCCTAGCCTAGGAAGCTCCATATGTCACAGGTGTGGCCCTTAAAAAAAAAAAAAAAGACAAAAAAAGTCAAAATAAAGAGAAAGAGAAATATTTAAGGATGGAAAGGAAAACAAAATCCATATCTTGCAATAACTCATCCTCATTTGGATCACTTATGCATCTTTAGGCTTAGAGTCAGACAGGGGAGGAACTGATAGGAAGCAATAAAGAATTTCAGTGGCGTTCCTGTCGTGGCTCAGCAGTAATGAAACTGACTAATCTTGAGGGTGCAGGTTTGATCCCTGGCTTAGGTTAGTGGATTAAGGATCCCATGTTCCATGAGCTTGGGAACCTCCATATGCCGAGGGTTTGGCCCTAAAAAGACAAAAACAACAATAACAAGAATTTCAAGAACTGTAAGTTGTGGGCATTGTTCCACTGAAGGCTGTTCTATGGTTTTGTTTATGTAAAGACGGCGTTTGCTGTATATGAAACTTACAGTATATGAACTTCCACCAGACACTGGTGAGGAACAATTCCGGGTACCTCGAAGGGGACATCATTCCAGTGCTAAGGTGGATGTAACATCTTGCCGATGATAGGCTTTATGTTTACCGGTCAAATCCACATTCACACACATGCACCGTGCCTTGCTCCAAACTGCTTTATGATTCTAAGATGTGCACTCACTGTGCTGCTTCCATTAGGGATGAATAGCTGCTTGCTTGAGAGACCTGATCTGGGGGTATATCTTAATGAAAAGGGACTGAACTGGAAATTTTAAACCTATGCCTTTTTTTTTTTTTTTTTTTTTTTAGGGTTGCACATGCAGCATATGGAATTTCCCAGGCTAGGGGTCGAATCAGAGCTGCAGCTGCCAACCTACACCACAGCCACAGCAACGCGGAATCTGAGCTGTGTCTGCAACCGACACCACAGCAACACTGGATCTTTAACCCACTCAGCGAGGCCAGGGATCGAATCCTCATCCTCGTGGATACTAGTCTGGTTCATTACTGCCGAGCCATGACGCGAACTCCTGTAAGCCCATACTTTTAAAGCCATAATCTAAAAGAGATGTCAGGAGTTCCTGTTGTGGCGCAGTGGTTAACAAATTCGACTGGGAACCATGAGATTGTAGGTTGGATCCCTGGCCTTGCTCAGTGGGTTAAGGATCGGACATTGCCCTGAGCTGTGGTGTAGGTCACAGGCGCGGCTCGGATCCCGCATTGTTGTGGCTCTGGCGTAGGCCGGTGGCTACAGCTCCAATAAGACCCCTAGCCTGGGAACCTCCTTATGCCACGGGTGTGGGCTAAAAAGACAAAAGACAAGAGAGTAATAATAATAATAATGATAATAATAATAATAATAATAAAAGAGATGTCAAACTGGAGGCAGAGCCTAAAGGGGAGGAGGGTGCTGAGGAAACATCCAACAGGACTACTCTCGCTTAGCCCAGGACTTAAACCTGAATAGGGTGTGTTATGGATGGACTGTTTGTGTCCCTCCCACATTCCTGTGTTGAAATCCCAGTCCACAAAGTGATGGTATCAGGAGGTGGGCTTTGGGGGATGTGCTTAAGTCGCGGTGGTGGAGCCGTCACGAGTGGGAGAAGAGCCCTTACAAAAGAGACCCTGTAGCGCGCCCGCACCCCCTTATTCATGTGAGGCTGCGCGGAGAAAAGAGCCCTCTAGGAACCAGAAAGCGGGCTCTCCCAGGACACCAAACTTAGCGCCCTATCTTGGGCTCCCCAGTCTCCACCGCTGGAGAAGTAAATGCATGGTGTTTAACCCGCCCTGTTCTATGGTATTTTTGTTACGGCAGGCCAAACGAACCGAGGCAGAATAAAAAACAGTCACAAACGGCACACATGTATTCTTGGTGGCACTTCTTCCAGGGACCCCGAATCTCCCCACATTCTGATTTGTCTCCGCCCTGCTTCAGCTCTTCTCACATCAATCACCCATCTGGACGCCACAGCCGTCCCACCCCACCCCAGCCCACCCCAGCCTTCTCTCTCCCTCTGTCTCTCTAGCTACATGTGCCAAGCTTCTCCAGAACTAGCAGCCACAAGGAAACCTATCTTGGAACCAGATTCAAGTTTGGCAGCAAGACGCACCTCATCTGTTTGTTAGCTTTGCTCTTCCCACTTCCGGTCGGTGTTCCTGATCAGAACACCCGGTATCTGGGGTTGAAATTGGGCTCTTCCACTTATTACGTTACCCCCAAAAGTTTTTCCCTCTCTCCATGCCTTATGGTTCTTATCTATTAAATCTATTTTATCTATCTATAATGGCACTTAATTATTATGGTTGGTGTGGGGATTAAATGAGCTCTTCAAGTAAAGCATTTAGAGAAGTACCTGGCACAGAGTATCCTCCAGAAGTGTGTTTCTTTGAAACTTTTATTATATATGTATATATAGTAAAATTAATAATTTTTTGAGTAAAAAGTATAATATTAACATATTATTATACAACATATAATTAATATATTGATACAATACATATTTTAATCTAATAATATATGCATTATTATATATATATTATTAAAATATAGTTGATTTACAATGTTGTGCCAATTTCTGCTGTTCTTTTTTTACTACTTAATGAATGTTATTGCACTTATAGGTGTACAACAGTCGTCACAACCAAAGTTTATAGCAAGCCCATCCCACACTTTCAGTACATCCCCTCCACCCCCCAAGCTGTCTCATTTGGAAACCATAAGTTTTTCAAAGTCTGTGAGTGTGTTATAATTCTCATCATCTTCATCAGGTCCTGATTGATCAATTGATTGATTCAGCATCAAACATTTTTTTTTTGATGATGAAGAGTGAATTTGCATTACTTATCTTTCAGAGAAAGTCAACCAAAATTGTCTGTGTGATGAGAAACTGTAGCCCGTGGTTACAGTCGTTGTACAAATGTTCATCTCATGCTGCTTGTCATTTAATGTGTTCTCCTTACTATTTTCACAACCATTTAATTCACAGATGACTCATGACTGAGAGAACATTTCTTCCCCTGTCTCCTTATCTGCTCAGGGTTGAAACAACTAGTAGCTGTTTTTTAAGAAGAGAAATTGGCAAATGGGTTTATTTTAGATGCTCTCTGCTCTGTTCTCTCTTTCTAGCTTTGCAGGGTAAAACAAACTCCCTAGTGGGTGGGACAGAGAGAAGCCTCACTCTGACTCTCATCCAGTGCTTCTCCTGGGCCAGACTCCAGAGCTAGGGATGCTTAAATTCATTCCAAAAGAAGTGGCTTTGGGATTGGCTTCAGAAAAGGCAAAAATAATTGGATTAATTCGATAGGGATTAAAGACCATTCATAGTTTTCAAGCATATATATAATTAAACAGTAGAGAATGCTGTAACCATTTCATTTATCTACTGGCGACAGAAAAGAATATTTGTTGGCTTGTCAGGAATAAGAGTTTATGTAGCTGGCATAAGGTGAGTAAATTCTACAAACGGTTTCCCTGGGCCAGGGAATGTTCCCTTTTGTCGATACAAGTCCATGGTTCATATTTCCACCTGTTAATGTAGAACCTTCATCTAAAAAGCCTTCCCTACCCCCTACCCTCACTGCTAACACCTGTCCTCTGACTTATTTCACATTTGTTAATTAATAAGTGGCTATGCATTGCCCGCGACTTTTTTTTTTTCCTCTTCCAATCTGGCTCTGTGGGTGGAAAGTATTCATAGGGTTTTCCCTGTCTTTAAAACCGCCTTTTGTGAATAGCTAATGCCTTCAGTGCCCCCCTCTGAGCTGTCGTTGATTTGAGGTGATCCACAGGGTTGGGAGGCTGCCATGGGCCAAAGTGCAGGAATATTTTTTGGGGCCTCCATGAACCCAAGCCTTGCTGGGTTCTGTGCAGAAGTGGATCTTGCCTCTTTTTCTCTTAGGTTTTTCACATGACTCCCAAAACAGGGCTACTTTTTACCCAATGTGTTGTAGAAATATCAGTGAACAGTCCTTTTACTTATTTTGAGCTGTGGCCCTACCTTTTTCCTGGGGTGCTGTCTGAGCATAAATCAATGAGAAATGGTCTTGAAGGCAACTCTGAGCCACAGGCACCATGCCGAAGTCAGCATCTCCCCTCCGAAGCATGAAGCCCTCCTATTGGACCACGTCTCTGTGTCTGACATCTTTGGAAGAGTTTTTCTCTGGGCTTCTGATGGGCTGTCCCTCACATCCAGATGTGTCTAGGGGAAGGTACTGCCTAGGATTGGGCTGGACTTAAGCTGTAAGGATGTTTATGAAACTCAATAAAACTTATGGCTCATCAGGACAGTTGTGCGTTGGGAGAAGGTCAAGACTTTAAAATATCGTGAGAGACTGGTAGATGAGGAAATTGAAACTGTAATGTCAATGAATGACCAATGTTAGACTCTATTATACACATTTAATGGCAGAAAGGGAATGTACTAATTTATAACTGATTATCTCTGGGGTTGTGGAATCATGGCTGGTTTTTATTTGCTTTTTTTTGTTTTTCTTTCTTTTTTTTTTGTCTTTTTGCCATTTCTTGGGCTGCTCCTGTGGCATATGGAGGTCCCCAGGCTAGGGGTCGAATCAGAACAGTAGCCGCCGGCCTAGCAACATGGGATCTGAGCCGCATCTGCGACCTACACCACAGCTCACAGCAACGCCGGATCCTTAACCCACTGAGCGAGGCCAGGGATTGAACCCTGCAACCTCATGGTTCCTAGTTGGATTCGTTAACCACTGAGCCATGACGGGAATGCCTTTATTTGCTTTTTTATATTATATTTTCACATTTGTGTATGATTATTGTGCATACTTTTAACCATCAGAAAAATATTAACTTTTTTTTTTTGTCTTTTTGCTATTTCTTGGCCTGCTCCCATGGCATATGGAGGTTCCCAGGCTAGGGGTTGAATCGGAGCTGTAGCCACCGGCCTACGCCAGAGCCACAACAACGCGGGATCCGAGCCGCGTCTGCAACCTACACCACAGCTCACGGCAACGCCGTATTGTTAACACACTGAGCAAGGGCAGGGACCGAACCTGCAACCTCATGGTTCCTAGTCAGATTCATTAACCACTGTGCCACGATGGGAACTCCTTAACTTTCTTTTTAAAGAGAATAAATATCAGCAATTTAAGGCTAGGTGGAACTGACAGATAATGATGATGAGATAATATAAAGAGCACATCCCAAATTATGGAACACTTTCTTGATAGTTTTTTGATCTATTCTCAGTCACACTGGTAAAACTAAGGCAGCTCGGCAGACCTCATAATAATAGTTATATTTTAATCTCATTGGATGAATTCAGGTTGGGTTTTTTTTTTCATTTTTTTGTTAAAGTATAGTTGATTTATAAGGTTGTACCAATTTCTGCTGTACAGCAAAGTGACCCAGTCATACACACACACACACACACACACACACACACACACGTGTGTGTGTGTGTGTGTGTGTGTGTGTGTGTGTATATATGTATATTCCCTTTCTTATGTTATCATCCATCGTTGTCTGTCCCAAAGAGACTGGATGTGGTTCCCTGTGTTATACAGTAGCACCTCCTTGAGTATCCATTCTAAATGGGGATTGGTATTTTTAAAAATAAGGCCTTAAGGCCTCAAAACATCCAACATTTACATTCAGTGTACACAGCCTGTATACCCTAGGCAATTTCAGTTTGGTTTTCTGTTCAGTTGCTTTGACATTACATAGGCAGAGTGACAATGAGAGGCATTTGAAGGAAATAATCTTCTTTTCCCCTCTGTATTAAATAGCGCTAAAGGGGCTGTCAGGAGAGAGAGCTCTAGGAAAGACACAGAAGTAAATATTCTCTTTCCCATAGAACTCTGTACAAGAAATAAGTTCTTAATTTGGGCCAAGATGTTCAACTAAAATAGGGTTCCCTTGCTTAGCCTTAAAGGTTTACTGCATCCAAGTCCTTAAAGAAACACTGTATTCAAATACACCTATTAAGAGTTTGTCCCACTAGTGGTTTAGAAACAGTGAAGAGAATTAGCAGTGGATAAATTAAAAGCACCCAGAAATGAAAATGTTACTTTGTCTCCAATGTAAACCCTTTTCAGGGCAAGGGCTGGGAGGGAGGTTATTCTTCTTAGTTCTGACCACTTCCTTGTTCTGAAACCTTCAATGATTCTTGTTGAAGCATTCACATTTTTTTTTTTTTAGCACAAAGAATTTTTTGTTTAAAAAACACAGTAAAACATGATAGATGTAGAAAGTACACAGAAAACCCAAATATAGCAAAAGGGTGACTGCGAGTGGTTTTACATTTTAAGCACTGTGTCAGGATTCATCTTAGAAGAAGGAATATTCTTGGGGGGGTGGGATTGATAGGTTGTGTGAAGGCAAGGCCCACGCATGGCCTAAAAAGAAGGAATAAGAATAAAGAGAATCAGAATGAAGCAAAAGGGTAGTTTTCTTGGTCTGAGGGTTTCCCAAGATGTACTTAACTGATTTTCCAACTTCCTCTGGTGGCAGATGTGCAATGGGAGCGACCAAGGCTCTGGGAATGGGCTTTGAGGCTGAGAACCCCCAGCAGCCCCCTTGGGACTCCAAGAGCAGTCATATTTCTTTTTTCCTTTCTGCATGGTCATTCTCTTAGGATATTCTCAGCTTTCAGTGAAGCCGATTAGCTAAATAGTCTAATGCCTGTCTTGTGTGCAAGTGGCCTTGGGCAACGCAGGCTGCCCACTCTGCCTCCTCCCACAAGTGTGGAGACAATAACTCCTGGAGGAGAGTAGACATACATCCGGGAGTGGTCCAGGAGGAAGGGGGACAGCCATCTGGATACCAAGGAGGACATGTGAGCACTTCCAGAGAATCCTCAGGAATATTTAGAAAGTGACTAGACTTTCTGTTTATAAGTTTGGCCTATTTTATTTGTGGGTTGTTTTTTTTTTTTATCCTTTTGGGTTTTTTTGGCCTATTTTATTTGGATTTTGAGAAAGGGGCACTTTTAAAAGCCTGGATATTTTGGAAGCACTCTGATTCTGTAGGAAATGGATAAAAGTGGTGATGCTTGTGTCAAAGGCCTTTCACGAAGGAGTTCTCTGAGGCCATAGGTTAGCCCTGTACTTGATATATTGCAGATGATTAATAAAGGTGGGCTGAGGAAGGATTAGACAAATGGATGACCGGTAACCAACACCATGAGGTTCACTGATTGAAGATAGTGACCGAGAGAGGTTTTGTCAGAATCAAACTAACTGACTGGAAAAAAAAAAAAAAAGAAAAGAAATATTTGGATGGTTTTGCCATTAGAGGAATTGTTTAGGTAAAAAACAACAACAATATCATTTTTCCAGATAATGCCAAAATCATCATTGTGTTTCAAGATTATGAAAACAGATCAAGCTGGTTATGTTACCTAGAAAAATGATCAATTGATAACCTGAACATCTTTCTTTATACCAGGATTTTTCAAGCGTATATTATCATCTTGTTTTTGAATCAGCTGAGAGAATGAGGTCTCTGCTTCAGTGTGTGTGTCTGAATGAGTACAATTTACTCATTTCACAGCAGCATCGTTCTTGTAGACACATCGTCTATTGAATCCTCGTGGTTTAAAATATCAGTTATGCCTGTGCCTATTTAGTAGAGGAACAAAAGAGAAGGGCTGGGATGAATAAGTAAAATGTACATATAAAAAATTCAAAACCAGAAATGGATAGTTGAACTAGAGCTGCATTTTTTTTTTTTTTCATTTTAAAATAAGCAAAGGAAGGCCTTGTTTAGAATGAAAACTCATGAGCTTTGGCTTTTGTGATGAAAATAATAAATAGTGAGTCCTGAAGGGTATAGGACAGGAAGTGCCAGCTCAGGAGTCCCAGTTGTAACACTGACTGGCAGGAAGGCCATGATGACAGGGTGGGCCTTGCCTGTGGGACTTTGGGAAGTATTCTGATGGGTTTTGGCCACTCTCTCCCTGTATAAGCCTAGGAAAGAACAAAAGAAAGGATTAGTTCTTTGATTATAAACTTATCATGACTCTAAATAACCTTCTTTCCAGATTCAAGGTTTAAAAGTTTCAGAATTCCCATCATGGCTCAGTGGAAACGGATCTGACTAGCATCCATGAGGACACAGGTTCGATCACTGGCCTTGCTCAGTGGGTTAAGGATCCAGCGTTGCCCTGAGTTATGGTGTAGGTCACAGATGTGGCTTGGATCCCACGTTGCTGTGGCTGTGGTGTAGGCCAGCAGCCATAGCTCCGATTGGACCCCTCACCTGGGAACCTCCATATGCTGCGTGTGTGGTCCTAAAAAGACAAAAAAAAAAAGAAAAGTTTTATTCAATTCACCAGTGTCAACCTACTCTGCGCCGGGCATTGTGATGGAAAAGTATGTGGGATGTAACAGTAAATGAAGTGTGTAGTCTCTGCCTTCAGGGTGTTTAGACTTCCAGGGATGCAGTCAGTGCATAAAGCATGACCACAAGCTGTGTTGTGGGCTGTGCGGGATGATGTTGTGGGAGCAAGTTGGGGTTGGTTTGGGACGTGGATAAAAAATGGTAGCCAGGGAAGTCTTTTTTGGAAACATGATGACTGACCTGAGATCTTAAGGACAATTGCCTTTATTTTAACAAATAGACCATATGATCCAGCAGTCTTACTTCTGGACATCTATCCAAAGGAAATAAAAACAGGATATCAAAGAGCTGTCTGTACTCTCATGCTCATTACAGTATTATTTACAGCAGCTATGAAATGGAAATGCCCTAAGTGCCCATGGAAGAAGGAGTGGATAAGGATGTGGGGAGTTACCACCGTGGCTCTGTGGGTCAAGGACCTGATATAGTATCTGTGAGGATGTGGGTTCAATCCCTGGCCTTGCTCAGTGGGTTAAGGATCTGGTATTGCCCAAGATGTGACTTAGGTCACAGATGAGGCTCAGATCTGGTGTTGCTGTGGCTGTGGTGTAGGCCACAGCTGCAGCTCTGACTTTGTCCCTAGCCTGGGAACTTCCATGGGCTGGTGCAGCCATAAAAAGAAAAAAAAAAAAAAGATGTGGTATGTGTGAGTATTATTCCACATGAGAAAGAAGGTAATCCTGCCATTTTCTTTCTTTTTTCTTTTTTTCCTTTTTTGGCCACGCCATGGCATATGGAGTTCCACAGCCCAGGGACAAGATCTGAGCTGCAGTTGTGACCTATGCCACAACTGGGGCAATACCAGATCAGCTCCTTAACCCACCGTGCTGGGGCGGGCATCGAACCTGCATCCTAGCGCTTCAGAGACACTGCCAATCCAGTGAGCCACAGTGGGAACTCCCGTCCTGCCATTTTCAATATTGATGGACCCGAGGCTCATGCTAAGTGAGATAAGTCAGACAGAGAAAAGAAAATACTGTATGATTTCATTTATATGTGGAATCCTAAAAAAAAAGTCAAACTCATAGAAATAGAGTAGAAAAGTGTTTGCCAGGGGTGGGGATGAGGAGAGGTTGATAAAATAGTAGCAGTTTTCAGCCGTGAGATGAATAAGGTCTGAGGGGCTCATGTAAAACGTAATGACTCCGGTTGATCACACTGTGTGGCGTGGCTGAAATCTGCTGAGACCTCCCCCCAAAGATGAGCACGTGAGGTGATGGATGTGTTAATGAACTACAGCGTGGGAATCCGTTCACAATGTGTGTGTGTCCCACAACGTACACTGGCAACATCTTACCATTTTATTCGTCAATTTTTCCTCAATAAAGTTGGAAAAAAACCTAACTTTTCTTGATAAAAAATAACTTGTTACCTCCTAATATCCTGCCAGCAATATAAGGGGTTAAGTGCCCCCTTTATGGTTGGGAACACTGAGGTACCCATAGGATAACTGAGTTAAGACCTAACAGCAAGTAAGTGGTTTAGGTGATGTGGAAGTCCCACCTTTTTTTTTTTTTTTTTTTTTTTTTTTTTTTAGGGCCGCCCTTGCGGCATATGGAAGTTCCCAGGCTAGGAGTCAAATCAGAGCTACAGCTGCCGGCCTACACCACAGCCACAGCAACGCGGGATCCAAGCCGCATCTGCGACCTACACCACAGCTTGAGGCAATGCCGGATCCTTAATCCACTGAGCGAGGCTAGGGACTCAACCTGCAGGCTTGTGGCTCCTAGTCGGGTTTGTTAACCATTGAGCCATCAAGGGAACCCCCCAAATTCCACTTTTTTGACTCATAGTCTTATTAATCTCACCAGAGAAAACAGACTGCCTCAATACATAGCAGCAGCTTGGTTACAATAAAATTCCAGGTAGAGACATTTCTGGGCATGTTGTACTTGCAAGTCTAAGTCAGAAAATTTTCTAGCACAACAACAACAACAACAAAAACCAGAAATCAATTTAAATTTTCCTTGTTTTTTCGGCTGTACCCAAAAGCTCCTGGGCCAAAAATTGAACCCGTGCCACAGCAGCAACCTGATCTGCTACAGTGACAATGCTGGATCTTTCATCTACATGGGAACTTCCTCAACTAAATTTTCATATTAGTAGCATTTGAATTTATAAAGCTGAAGATGGATTTCTCTTTAAAGACTTTCTTGGTAAAGAGAACTTAGAGTCAGGTGGTACAGGGTTATTTTCACATTTTGTTTTAGCAGCTCCTACTGCTTTTAAACTCCACGCTGACTTTTTTCTTTTGCCAAAGTCCATGGTTGACTAAAGCCAGACAGACAGCAGCAGTAATGACTCTGAGATCTTTATCATTCCTTTCCAGTGTTCTCATTCCCCTCATACGTGCCACTCTCATTTTGTGCTGAGATATTTTAATGAGTTTCTGAGTGATTGTTTTCCACGTTTCCTAATATCCCTGCTCAGGTCACTAAATTAGAGGAAAGCATGTTAGCAAATGGGAGCAGAAACAAAAAAATATCATTAGCGGGAGGACTGCGGAAGTCACAGCTATTAGGAATGTGAAATGTCTCTTGACCAGAAGTGTGGAAAAGACACTGCCAGATGGAAGGGTTAATTACTAGATGCTGGCTTCAAAAGAAGACAGGGCAACTTAGAAGACCCATTTGTCTACCACAGTAAAGAACATTGTTCTCAGTGCATTCTGCAGTGATGGAATGTACTGGGTGAGAGAAACAGTTACCCACATCTTGATTTTCTAACTTTCCTATGGTGTTTCATCATCCATGGACTAGGAATCTGGACACAAGCAACACAATGCCACAGCTCTCATGTTTAAAACCAGAGGACTAGCGAGCTGCAAATATTTATAACATACTATGTTTTAGAATGTTTTCCCAAATTTCTCTTTTCATCTGAATTTCTGCCCACCCAAGGGCTTAATCTAAATGTAAACTTTAATCTTTTTTGAGAACAAAACATCCATCTGAAAAAGTATACAGTATCACATAAAGATAGTCAATTCTAGTTTTCAGGGTTTTTTTTTTTTTTTCATCCATTTCCATGACAGACAGGAACTGGATTCAGGAGCAGTGAGCCTGTTCTGACTGTGCAAATCACAGATCGCATCAGAGCAGCAACTTTCATTGCTCTCACTTTAATTCTCTTGTGGGACTGGTGAGTGTATTATGAAGAGCTAAATCTTCATCCAGTGCATCAAATTGTTTTCTTTGGTGGCTTATAGTTAATCCCTATGTCTTAAGCACAGTAGGGATTCAATAAATGTTTAAAAAAATACAATTCAATTGTTTGGGAAAGTCTCTAAACCAAACTGTGACTCAACACTAAAAGGGGAAGGTCCTGTATTTGCATTTAAAGCTTTATTCCTAGACATACAGATGGCCAATAGGCACATGAATAGATATTCATCATTGCTAATTATTAGAGAAATGCAAATCAAAATGACAGTGGGGGACCATCTCACACCAGTCAGAATGGCCACTATTAAAAAGTCTACAAATAACAGAGTCTGGCAAAGTGTGGAGAAAAAATGAACCTTCCTACACTATTGGTGGGAGTGTAATTTGGTGCAGTCACTATAGAAAATAGTATGGAGGGCCTCAGAAAACTAAAAATCAAACTACCAAATGAACCAGCAATCTCACTCCTGGGCATCTATCCAGTCAGAACTATCCAATTTGAAAAATACATGCACCTCTATGTTCTTAGCAGCACTATTCACAATAGCCAAGACATGGAAGTAGCCTAAATGTCCAATAACAGATGAATGAATAAAGACGTTGTAATATATTTATACAATAGAATACTACTCCGCTATAAAAAGAATGAAATAATGCCATTTGCAGCAAGATGGCTAGAGCTAGAGATTATCATACTAAATGAAGTAAATCACCCAAAGAAAGACAAATATCATATGATAACACATAGGAAGAATCTAACTTATGACACAAATGAACTTATCTATGAATCAGTAACAGATTTACAGACATAGAGAGCAGACCTGTGGTTTCCAAGGGAGGGAGGGGTGGGGGAGAGATGGATTGGGAGTTTGGGATTAGCAAATTAAAACTATTATATATAGAATGGATAAATAGTTCCCTACTGTATAGCACAGGGAACTATTCATAAACCATAATGGAAAAGAATGTGAAAAAGAACATATATCTATGAAAAACGGAATCACTTTGCTGTGTAGCAGAAATTAACATTACGTTGTAAATCAACCATACTTTGATAATATAAATATTAAAAAAAATAAAGCTTTATTTCTGACAATGAAACAATATGGCTTCCTTCTCCATTTAAGAAAGGTTAAAATTGATTGATATAGAAAAAGGAGCGCCTCAATGAAACTTACAAACTGATGAGTAGTATATAGCCACCCACTCTCTCTGTTTAAATAAACTCTATTTAAATTCTATGCATAAACTCAGTTTATCTCCACATTCCTGTAAGGAAATGACTATTCTGAATGCCTGATAATTGCACGTGTAAAAAACATTTGTTTCACTTAGATAGGAACATGACTTTTGCCAAGGATGCAGTAACAGACTGACAAGTGAATATCCTTGGAAAGATGCAATTAAAAATGTAAAATATTTTAAAAAGTAAAAACTGGGCCAGTTTTGTAAAGGAGTAACCTTGGGTATCAAGCTAGAAGAATTAAGGTGCTCGAGAGAAGTCTTATGTTAGTTACAGGGATGTGTATTTTCACAGGAAGAGCAATGGACCAATGACCTCATTACCAGGACTCCTGGTTCTGGACTAAATGGTTACTTTCAACCTTTTATTTGATAGCGGTTTTTTTTTTTCCTAATTTAGAAAAAAATTTTGTTGACAATGTCGAATAAAGTCCAAGGGATTTGCCTAGTCCTGTCCTAGAAATTGCTTTCATAATATAACTTCATTATAATTACACAGTTGTTTGCTTCCCCTAATAGACTGCAAGTCTTTGAAGGCAGGAGCTGTGTCTATTTCCTTTCCCTCTGTATCCTCAGAGCAGAGCATAGCCTATTGGATAGCATTTAAAAATTGTGCACACCTGTTAATGTTATTGTATTACTAATTGTGAAGAGTCCTATACCAAAGAGAGCATTTGTCTTTAAATGAAATACTTGCTGCATTGTATGATGTGATTTCATCATATCCATGTCCAATTTTTTAATTCATCATGAAAATTATTTCAGCTTTTAAAGTAGAAGCCAATAGGAAATAAAGCAAGCATTCTTGATGCAACATTTTGGTTCTATACATTAAAATTTAAAATTTAAGTGGTGCAGTATCTATGATGGGCTAAGTTCTTATTTGAATCATTGGCAATATGACTTATTCTCAAGTAAGCAACTTGAACACTTGTATCCCACAGCAATACATACTTTAAAAATACTTTCTCGAATGAATTGAAATTGGAATCTGAAGAATGTTAGTTTGTTTTGTTTTGTTTTGCTGTCTTTTTAGGGCTGCACTGGCGACATATGGGAGTTCCCAGGCTAGGGTCGAATCGGAGCTACAGCTGCTGGCCTACGCCAGAGCCGCAGCAATGCAGGATCTGAGCCGGGTCTGCAACCTACACCACAGCTCACAGCAACGCCAGAATCTTAACCCACTGGGCGAAGCCAGGGATCGAACCTGAGTCCTCACAGATGCTAGTTGGATTTGTTTCCACTGAGCCACAATGGGAACTCTTGAAGAATGTTAGTTTTTGTGTCATTACTTCACTGTTGAGTGACCTGGGATAAAAATGTCATAGTGCTTTAGCTTTTACATATTTTAACCAGGATTAGTAGTGTCTGCCCCTATGATTGAGACACAAATGGGATGATATGTTATCAGTTCCAGCAGTTGTGTTTAGCTAAGTCACCTAAATCATGAGTGTCAATAGCAGAAAGGGTTAGAGACAGCTGTGGGGCGAAGATGAAGCATTCAATGAGATTGTAGAAAATTAATTCATCCTTCAAATACTTCTGAAATAGCAGTTATGAGTCAAGAGATCTGTAAGCAATGAAGAAAGGGAATAGACAGATGGCAGCTCTCCGATCCTGGACCAGGGGTCTTACGTCAGAACTGGTGAAACAAGATTCAATCCCAGGATGGCCAGACCATGCTCTGAGGAACCAGGAAATTGAGAGCATCTGGTTGGGGTGATGCATGTGTGGGAAAGAGAAAATAGAAGCTTCTGGATGGCAGATTGTGAAGCACAGGTGCTATCAACTACATTATCACCCAAACCTGAAAATGTAAAGCTAAGTATGTGTAGAGCTTTGGTACATGACATATGGTGTTTCAAATATAAAACTTATAGACCATCTGTCAAATCTAGTGGGGCATAACTCTGGAAGGATCACTGAAAATTGGAGAACCTGCTACATTTTCACACTCAGCAGTAACTAGACGATCAATACATATTAATTGAGTAGTCATCGTAGATACAAGTATAGTTGCGGCTGTAAAGAGTTATAAAAAATGTGGAAAATGTCGTTTTGCCCTTCAGAACCTAAGGGAAGACAATAACCGAAGGGCAGGCAGAGTGCATGGCTTTTGATTCTTCTAGTTCTTAGGCTTCAGTTTTATGGTCCATCACTATGGTTGCTCTTGTGCATTTACCATAAATTCCCTTCCCCTTTCTTGCTTCTGACTTGCTTGGCAAAGCCACAAACCCTGGATTTGTAAAATCTCTCTGCCTTTCCAAGCTTACAACCATGCAACTGAATATCTCTGGAGAAAAACAAACCGTCATGTTGTCTTGTCTCATTTTAAAACCATGACCATAAACCTCAGTGGGTTCTTGATGTGGTTACACCACTGAACTATCCATCCCTCATCCCCTCCCTCCCCCACTCACCTAGAAGGACTTTCCCACTTTCTCTGATTTGCTTCCCTGTTCTCATTCTCGAGGATAAACCTTTATTTCACAGAGAAGATTGAAGCAAGCAGAAGAGAATTTCTAAACTCTTACATTCCATTTACCTTCCTAGCAACACCTGTATCCACACACTCTGCTTTCTTGCTTGTTCCTATGGAAAATGCTTTTGCTTCTATCAAAAGCTAGTTGCTCCACTTGTTCACACGATCGCATCTCCTTTTGCCCACTCAAGGTTATTGCTCTAGCAATTTTTTCTTCTTTCCCCTATGCATCTTCCCCTTCCTTAATTAGACTGTCCTCATCGGCACTGAAACATACTGTTACCTCTGTTCTCTTAAAGAAAACATCTCTAACTCCACTCCCTCCATCAGCTGCTACCTTTCTTTCTTTCTTTTTTTTTTAAAAAAAGCTTTTTATTTTTTCATTACAGTTGATTTAACGTTCTGTCAATTTCTGCTGCACAGCAGTGTGACCCAGTTATACATATATATGTATATACATTCTTTTTCTCACATTATCCTCCATCATGCTCCATCACAAGTGACTAGATATAGTTCCCTGCGCTAGACAGCAGCATCTCATTGCTTACCCCCTCCACATGCAATAGTGCGCACCTATGAACCCCAAGCTCCCAGTCTATCCTGAGCCGCTACATTTCTTTACTCAATTTTGTATAAGGAAAGCTTATTGCTTGCAATTTCTCTTTTCATTCCTTCTTAAACCACCTCAGTCAGGCTTTTATTTTTACAAATTCCACCAAAACAGCTCTCATTAAGGCCACCAGTGACTTACATCTTGTCGGTTCTAATGGTCAGCCCAGCACCTCCTCCCACTGGTAGCGTCTGGTCCCTCCCTCCTCCTTGATACACATCATTCACTAGATGAGTCTTTGTTTGACTCTCCCCTCACTGGCTGCTCCTTCTAAGTCTCCTTTGTTACTTTATCCTCTTCTCCCAGCCTTTGATGTTGGAGAACTCTAGGGCTCAGACATTGGTCCTTTTCTTTGCTTGCTTACTCTTGTGGTGATTTTATTTAGATCCGTTTATTTAGACCCGAATGACATCCATATAGATCTACAAAACATCTGTTTGCAGATGATCCTTAAATTTCTACCTCTAGTCCAGAATTCTTTCCTAAATTCTAGACTTACATACCTAACTACCCACTCACCTACTTGGCATTTCTACTTGGGCTATCTCAAACCAAACTCTTGATTGTCATGCACATGGTCTCTCTACCTACGCCCCCCTGGAGTCTCCCCAAACTCAAATGCTGGCAGTTTGATTCCTCCATTCATCCTTGAAGTCATCTTGGGCTTTTCTGTTTTTCTCACATTCCACACTTAATTTTTTGGAAAACCTTCAGATTATATGCAGCATCTAAGCCTTTCGCACCCATCATCCACTGTAACCACCACCCTCACCTGAACTATCATCATCTCTCACCTGGGCTGCAGAAAGAGCCTCTGGGTGATCTCTCCACTTTTCTTGTTCTCCAACACACTGTTTTCAGCCCCCTGGCAGAGAGTGATGCTGTTACAATGCAAATCAGTCCATGAGAGTCCTCTGCTCAAAATCCCATCTCACTCAGAGCAAAAGCCGAGATTCAACGTGATCTGGCTGCCATTATCCCTCAGACTCCCCTCTTAATACTTGTCCCCTGTGTCACTCTCCCATGACACACCTGCCGCCTAACTGTTCCTCAAACACCCTCTGTACTCTCTTACTTAGGAGCTCTTTCTGGAAGGCTTTTCCCCCAGATGTGTCCTTGGTTCACATGCACAACTCCTGCAGATCTTTGCCTGTGTATCTACCTTTCTCAGCAAGCCTATCTGACCACTGTCTTCAATAAAACACACTACTCCAATCCCCTGCAATCCTGATGCTACGAATCCTCCTTGACTTTCCCTTCTTTGGTAACATGTTCCATCGTCTCACATATAATATACTTAACCCATTTACCCGTTTTATTGTTTATGTCTTCCCCCCTTTTCCCCCCCACCCCTGGAAAATTCCCTGAAGGCAGGGATCTTTGTTTAGTTCATGGATTTATCTCAGGCTCCTAGAACTCTGCCTGGCACATAGTATGTGTTCAATAAATATGTGTTGAATAAACGAATGAATAGAGGTAGCTCTGATGTCATCATCTATGCTAATACTTACTCGAGGACTTCTTTGCTCCGTTTTTTCTTCTGAGCATATTTCACAGATACTCGTGAAAATTATACAGCCATAAATCCCAGATGATAATTAAGGTAGAAAATTACAGGTCTCTGATTTCCTGTATAAAAATGGAAATAGTATCTATTTACCTACCTATCCATCCATCTATCTTTTTGGCTGTACCTGTGGCATATAGAAGTTCCTGGGCCAGGGATTTATCCTACACCACAGCAGTGACCAGAGCCATGGCAGTGACAGTGACAGATCCTTAACCGGCTGCACCATGAGGGAACTCCAATAGTATCTATGTTTTTACGTGAAGTCTTAGGTTTCTTTGTCCAAGCACTTAATGATTTGATTCTAGAAAATTATCTTGCCTGAAGGCTGCGGGGCCATAGTCTTTCATAATGAGCCGTTCCAGAAAAGAAAGGAATTCTGCAAACTCAAATCCAAAGTGCTAATTGTAATAAAAATTTGGGGTAAAGCTGCATATTGAAAATATTTACCAGAATGAAATTCTGTTGGGGATTTAGTAATATTAACATGTACTTCAAGGCTCTCTATGAAAAAAAAAAAACTTTTTAAGACATCTGGACATTAAATTTTAGTATGTTGAGTACAGAATGTAGACTTCAGTTTTTAAAGGCCACTCATGCTCATTGATTATCGTGGATGAAAGTATCCAAATTATTAATTATAACTTTGGAAAATATATTAGTGGGTTTCTCTTTATAAGACAAGGGTCTTGGAGTTCCCGTTGTGACGCAGAGGAAACAAATCCAGTTAGTATCCATGAGGATGCGGGTCTGATCCCTGGCCTTGCTCAGTGGGTCCGGGATCCAGTGTTGCTGTGAGCTGTGGTGTAGGTCACAGACAATGCTCGGATCCCACATTGCTGTGGCTCTGGTGTAGGCTGGCTGCTGTAGCTCTGGGAACTTCCATAAGCCGTGGGTGCGGCCCTAAAAAGAAAAAAAAAAAAAAAAAGAAAAAGAGAGAGACAGGGATCTTTTTTCCCTTTGTCTTTTTTTCCCCCTTTGTGTGTGATGGTAAATGAAGTGATGGCTTTTATGTATGAGCAGTTTTGGGGGCAAGTTTAAGAATGTAAAGAAAGAAAAAAAAAACCCTATAAACTTCTTCTCCTGTCTTCAGATAAGATTAGTTCTTCCTAGAGGAAGTGTGTTAAAGTGGGAAAACCCACAAGAACAACACCAGGATTCTGAGTGTTAGGAGACCTGGATTCTAGTTCGAATCCTGCTGTTAACTTGAGTTATAATCTTCAGTGTCTGTTTGGCTCTTTGGGTTTGAGTCAGTTGCTTTATCTTTAATATTCAATTGAATTTATAATTTATGTTTCAGCCATGTTTTGCGAAAAGAAAGCCTCCTATTCCAGATTTAATTAAGCCTGTAAAGCCAAAGAGGTAATTTCTGTGACCGAATGGCAGTTATTTTATTCAGGCAATTTTTCTTTATGGCCTGGAAAACAATGTCAGCATCTATCTTAAAACTTCCTGTATTTATCCTCTTGAGACTTAAGAGGGTGCATTTTATGTGACGGAGGGTGTGAGCGGCGTGGCTGTTACTCCTGTCTCCTGCAACCTGAGGACAAGTGATTTGTGTTGTTGGTTTTGGAGTCAGCCACATGAATAATTTGGGTCCCATTTTCCTCAGGCATTCATCACCTCGCTATCAATAAACTGGAGACAGTGCTGTCAAAATTTGATGTCTGGAAACCTATTGTGAAGGAGCTTTGTATTCCTTTTC